>NW_015646468.1:162610-165511 GCF_001515625.1 Sinocyclocheilus rhinocerous | reverse complement strand
AGGGTGAGTAATTAATGACAGAATTTTCATTGTTGGGTGAACTAACCCTTTAAACTTAATTATTTATGAAATCACCTGTATTTAACCCTCTGGGGTCGAAGCCCACACTGGTGCAGTCTGTCTCGTATTTTCTTTATGACCACGAAAATAACTAAAAATTCTCTGTCAGTTTTGATCGTACAGATAAGAATAAGGTATTGTTTGAAACTGCAAAGGGTCCACTTTGATTTGTGTATAGTCATAATAACAACAAAACAATGTGTCCTCCAGGCCAGCACGGGCTGCCCCTTCTAACCCCTGGTTATCCGATGTTCTTCGTGAGCATCGGACCAAACTCAGGGCAGCAGAGAGAAAATGGTGCAAATCAAAAGATCCGTCAGACCTGAGTATGTATCAGTCTTTGCTTTCATCTTTCTCTGCCGAAGTCCATACTGCCAAATCTTCATACTTCCACAACAAGATCAACAGCGCTCCAGACACACGTAATCTCTTCAAAACTTTCAATTCTCTCCTCTGTCCCCCTCCACCACCTCCCACCACTTCTATAACAGCTGATCATTTCGCCACATTCTTCAGAGACAAATCCAGAACAATCAGTAGTCAATTCTCAGCCCCACACACACATGACTTCAAACCAACCACACCCACTGCAAAAACTCCCATCTTCTCCTTCTGTCCCCTCACTGAGGCAGAAGTATCAAAACTTCTCCTCTCCAGCCATCCTACAACATGCCCTCTAGACCCAATCCCCTCACACCTCCTCCAAGCAATCTCTCCTACACTTTTACCAGCACTCACACACATCATCAATACATCTCTCCTCACAGGCACCTTCCCCACTGCATTCAAGCAGGCTCGGGTAACCCCACTGCTCAAAAAACCTACATTAAACACTTCACTTACTGATAGCTACAGACCTGTCTCTCTCCTTCCATTCATAGCGAAAACCCTCGAAAGAGTTGTTTTCAACCAGATATCATTGTTTCTTTCACAGAACAACAAACTGGATGCTAACCAGTCAGGTTTCAGGAGTGGCCATTCAACTGAGACTGCGCTACTGTCAGTCACGGAAGCCTTGCGGATTGCAAAAGCTGATTCCAAATCATCAGTCCTTATTCTGCTGGATCTATCTGCTGCTTTTGACACTGTCAATCATCAGATCCTCCTGTCTGCCCTCTCTTCACTGGGCATCACAGGGATTCCTCTTCGCTGGTTTGAATCCTATCTCACTGGTAGGTCTTTCAGGGTGGCTTGGGGAGGGGAGGTATCCAAAGCACATCAACTTGTCACTGGGGTTCCACAGGGATCAGTTCTTGGACCCCTCCTCTTCTCCATATACACAACATCACTGGGTCCCATCATACAGGCACATGGCTTCTCCTACCATTGCTATGCTGATGACACACAGCTCTATCTTTCATTTCAACCAGATGATCCAACGGTAGCTGCACGGATCTCAGGCTGCCTGGCGGACATCTCGGCATGGATGAAAGGATATCACCTACAGCTCAACCTGGCAAAGACTGAGCTTCTTGTCTTCCCTGCCACTCCAACTCTACAGCATGATTTCACTATCCAGCTAGGTTCTTCTACAATTACCCCATCAACTTCGGTCAGAAATCTTGGTGTAACCTTTGATGACCAGCTGACCTTCAAAGACCACATTGCAAAGACCGCTCGATCTTGCAGGTTTGCATTGCACAACATCAGAAAGATCAGGCCCTTTCTAACGGAGCATGCTGCACAACTTCTTGTCCAGGCCCTTGTCATTTCTAGGCTGGACTACTGCAATGCTCTTCTGGCTGGACTTCCATCAAGCACAATCAAACCTCTACAAATGATTCAGAATGCAGCGGCACGACTGGTCTTCAGTGAGCCCAAAAGAGCCCATGTTACACCTCTCTTTATCTCCTTGCACTGGCTACCGGTTGCGGCTCGAATCAAGGTCCAGACATTGATGCTTGCATATAGAACAGCCACAGGCTCAGCACCCGCCTACTTCCACTCCCTACTACGAATCTACATCCCCTCCAGAAGTCTGAGATCCGCTAGTGAGCGACGCCTCGTGGTACCATCACAGAGAGGCTCAAAATCACTTTCCAGAACATTCTCGTTCACCGTTCCTGGCTGGTGGAACGATCTCCCCACCCCTATCCGGAATGCTGAATCCCTGACCATTTTCAAGCGACAGTTGAAAACTCATCTCTTTCGAAGCTACTTGACTTCATCATCATAAAAAAAAATTTCTATCTCTTTATCTATTCCTTCTCTTTCTAGCGTGTACTTATTTGAACAATGTCTAAAAACTTGGTATTACAAGCACTTCCTGTATCTGTTTGCCTCTTTTAAGAAGAATCGCTTTATGTATCCCCCAATTGTAAGTCGCTTTGGATAAAAGTGTCTGCTAAATGTCTAAATGTAAATGTAAATATATAATTTAAATGAACATAACCAAATGTATATTTGAATGAATTTAAAGGTATAGTTCACCCAAAAATAAAAATTCTGTCATTAATTACTCACCCTCATGTTGTTTCATGTCGTAAGACCTTCGTTCATCTTCAGAACACAAATTAAGATATGTTTGATGGAATCTGCGAGCTGTCTGACCCTGCATAGACAGCAATACAACTGAAATGTTCCCAAGTCCAGAGACGTAGCAAGGAGATCGGTAAAATAATCCATGTGACATCAGGGGTTGAACCGTAATTTTACGAAGCTACAAGAATACTTTTTGTGCGCAAAAGAAAAAAAAAAACGACTTTATTCAACAATTCATCTCCTCCGCATCACCCTGTAGCGCCATTTTGGAGAGTATCCGCTGGACGTAAACAGCGTATGCTGTTCTGTGTCAGCTGCGTCACACGGATACGCTGTTTTCGTTCAGATCAAATGACAACA
>NW_015646468.1:153850-162131 GCF_001515625.1 Sinocyclocheilus rhinocerous | reverse complement strand
GTTTGAAACTGCAAAGGGTCTACTTTTATTTGTGTATAGTCATAATAACAACAAAACAATGTAATTTTGTAAAATAAAGAAAATAAACAGGGTGCACTCTCTGTCGTCTCGGTCTCTGTCACCTCTCTTCACAGACAGGTAAATAAAACAACCTGAACCTCAGCGAATACTCACCTCAAAGATATGAGAAATATATGTATAGAAAGCTTGAAATGTCTACTTTTAAATGAAGTAAGTCATGTCCAAAACAAATATTCTCTGTTAAAGTAATCCGTATGAAACTAACGCAATGTCCAGTTTTTCCTGTCTCGACTCATTGGGCGAATTCCAAATGGCTTTTTTGTGCCCTTGAAGGGCACTTCAGGAAGGGGACGCCATTTGCAGGGACGTTCCAAACGAAAGTGAACAACTGAATCCCTTCACAAAGGGCCCTTCCAGAAGTCTGTTAGCGAAGGGAACATGCGATGGTCACTTCACGGAAGTGATTTCCGTTTGTGATCATGTGATCTTCGGTTAGGAGATCTTGCGATGCTTTTTAAAGCAAAGTTGGGGTTGATTTCGAGTTCACATACAAACGTAAATAGAATAGGCTAATTAAATTTGTTTCATCAGTGACAGAAATATGATTTAAGACATTAGTGTAAGCAAATTTAGTTTGAAAACGTTTAATAGTAAATAAGACAATTAGACAATATTTGAATAAAATAATAATAATAATAAGAAATATTTATTTGCAACAACTGATGTAGTACTGAATGCTGCAAGCACACGCAGCGTTGTCAATGTAACATTTGGTCAGTCATTCCCTTCACCAAGGGAGTTCCAAACGAGACAGTAATCCCTACACACTTCAAAGAACACACTTCAAGGGCACAGGGATGCTCACTTCCGTTTGGAATTCGCCCATTATCTCTAATGCGGTCACGCCCATGAGCCGATCGCGCTTTTCAAATTCTAAACATCCACGTGAGACGCGTGACATGTAAACGCCCACATCATCCGTAAACAAACGTGAAGTGTTCATCCCGGCTACGTTTTGTTTCTGGAAGAAGACGCACTGAGAGGAGTAACCCAAAATTTACCTCAGAAAAAGAAGAACACAACGCGATGCGTCTCACTGCTAGATCCAGTGAAGGATATCATTCTGATGAGTAGCCTAAGATTACTTGCCTCTGTTGTTATTGTGTTATAACTTGTACACATTTTACTAGTTAGACTTTTCCCAAACTATAATTCCTGACTACATGTATGAAATCAAGTGAAACATTTTGAATGTGTCATTTCATTGTCTAAATGTCTCACAAAGCCAGGATGTTTGTTTAATGTTTTATAACATATAAAACCACAAAATATAAAAGCAGTACGAGTGTTAACACTATGAATGAATGTTTGGCACAAAGGTGTGTTACTGTTCAAGTCTCAGTGTTCATATTAGTATGTTCAATCATGTGTCCTTGACCTTCACTGTGTGTATTTTTATTATACTGTGTTGTAAATAAAATACAAATAATAATCATAAACCCACATTATTTTACTTTCCTCACACTCTTTCTTACCTGCCTCAGTCACATTCATATTGATGGCCCATTATGGGAGGCCCTTTGTCTAGGTGGGAATAACTAAATATTCATGGCCATTGTCACTCCCTTGCATACAGGCATTCTATCACAAAACATGTTTTACAAATGTTAAATCAATATATTGTTTTCTGTGAACGAGTGAACAGGATAATTTTCAAATGATTTTGTAGCAAAAACTCTAGTCTACCACATCCAGTTCTCAAAAATCTTGTGAACAAATATTCTGTGTGTTTTATGGCCTTATTTCAGTGACTTAAAAATTTAGTTTTTCACCAACCATGCATAAACATTGTACATAAACATAAGACTTTAGCCATTAACATTTTTTAAGATACTGAAAAAAACACAAATGTCAGGGCATGTCAAAACTTCTCCAGGGCCCCAAAACAGCCTCAGACCCCAGAGGGTCAGTATTCATCTTTCTGCTGTCCTTTTAAATATTTGAATGACTTCCTCACGATGTCAGGGGTCCGGTTCCCGTGTTTCTCCCTCTCACCACCAGAGGTCGCCATCTCCCTTCCTCCCGGACTCCATTCCCCAGACTCCACTCACCTGTCACTCATTACACCCTCAGCTGTTCCCCATTGTCACAGACTATATATTCTCCTCTCACTCACCACTCTGCCTGGCTTATTAATTGTAATTTCTTGTTTGTAGGTTATGGATACAAGCACTTTCGGTTGCCGTATTTGTTGAGTTGTTTTTGGTTGAGTTGTTTTTCAGATCTTGTTTGATCTGTTTCTGTTTCGGTTTTGCCTTGTCTGTTTTTGTTTAGTAATAAACCTGCGTTTGGACCCAGACCCTTGTTTCCATGGTGTGTTCCCTTACCGCACCGTGACACACGATTAATTGGAATGTCTCACTCGATGGAGAGTAGCAGTAGGTCAGAGAGCATCTCTTCATTACATAGACTTCGAAGACTGGATTTCACAAGTTTTAACTTTGAAAATGACCTCTCAACTGTAGAAGTGGAGACAGGTAATGTTGCATACATTTTTAGGAGTTCAGAAAGAGAGGGGAAAACACTCAATCTCATTGTCTTTCAGGCACTTTAGCATTTCCTGGACATTACTTTTGGTGAAAGAGTAGGATGCATGAAATACTTTAAGGTCTGTGAACTTACTAACTGTTCTGACAAGTTCAACATCACTATGTTCTACTCCTTTTGACCATTTGGATGCTACTGCCAGACTGTGTAAGTATTTGAGGATAATGCCAGTTGAGCTATTATCCTTTCCTTTTGAATCGTCTGAGCATCCCTTGAGTGATGGTATCCAAAAAGGTGTAGTACACCCTTGTTCAGTAGAACTCTTCCAAATTCTCAGGGTGATGGTCTTCTCCTGTTGACTTGTAACTGTACTTATACCTTGAAGGTATTTTTCTAGGTATTGACTCACCAGATATTTTGTCAAGAAACTCAATTCCAACAGCCTCAGCCTGCTCCTTTGCTTTTTCAAAGACAACCTTGAATTCACTTTCTGTCCTCCGTTCCTGAAGCCTTTTTAGAACTCCTGCCACCACTGTGTATGACACTGCCAGATCCACATCTTTACACTGAAGAGCAGCTGAGGCAACAGCAGTCTTCTGAAACACTGGGGTGGCCACCTCCAAACAAAGCATAAACTCAAAAGTTATGCTCCGAGACAACATTAGAGCATCACCTGCAGCTGGATCAGGTGGATTGCTATTTAGCACCCAAACTCTGAAATAATCTACCTAATATTGTTCAGGAGGCAGACACATTCTGTGAATTTAAATCTAGATTAAAGACCCATCTCTTTAACCTGGCTTACACATAACACACTAACACATTTCTAATATTCAAATCCGTTAAAGTATTTTTAGGCGAGCCCCAGATACAGATCCCCAGTGAAGACCTTGTCTCCTAGACCGCTATCGGGACAAGACCATGGGAACCAGATGAGTCCTCTGCACAATTTGACTTTGCTGCAGCATGGATCAACCTGCTGTTTCGTCTGGTAACAGGAGAACTGGCCCCCCGACTGAGCCTGGTTTCTCCCATGGTTTTTTCTCCATTCTGTCACCGATGGAGTTTTGGTTCCTTGCTGCTGTTGCCTCTGGCTTGCTTAGTTGGGGACACTTAATTTCCAGCGATATCGTTGACTTGATTGTACAGATACTATTTAAACTGAACTGAGCTGGACGATGACATCACTGAATTCAATGATGAACTGCCTTAAACCCTCTGGGGTCTGAAGCGGTTTGGGGGCACTGAAGAAGTTTTGACATGCCCTGACATTTGTGTTTTTTTCAGTATCTTAAAAACATATTAATGGCTAAAGTCTTATTACACTTTAATTAGCACAAACATAGGCTACAGTAATATGTGAGGAGCATGAATGTACATGTTTGTGTTTTTGAGAAAACAACGTTTATGCGTGGTTACTGAAAAACTAAAAACTAAAAGTCACTGAAATAAGGCCCTAAAACACATACAGAGCATTTGTTCACAAGACTTTTGAGAACTGGATGTGGTAGACTAGAGTTTTTGCCACAAAATGATGTGAAAATCATCCTATTTACTCCTTCACAGAAAACAACATATTGATTTAACATGTTTTGCGATAGAATGCCCGTATGCGAGGGAGTTACAATGGCCATGAATATTTAGTGATTCACACCTGAGAGACAAAAGGCCTCCCATAATGGGCCATCAATATGAATGTGACTGAGGCAGGTAAGAAAGAGTGTGAGGAGAGTAAAATAATGTGGGTTTGTATTTTATTTACAACACGGTATAATAAAAATATACACAGTGAAGGTCAAAGACACATTATTGAGCACACTGATCTAAACACTGAGACTTGAACAGTAACACACCTTTGTCTCATTGCTGAAACAGATCCTGTTCAAATGTTAAAACAAGTAAACCATACCTAATATTTCCAGTGTCTGCTGCTGCTTTCCATGGATTCAAGAAAAAAAAGTCAGCAACATCATCAGTAGTCATGGAAAGATGTATTTCCAAGAAAAAAACATCGTCTTATATTCGGGACAATACGGTATATATTCTTTCTTGGTGTGTCTTTTTATCTTACACCTTTAACCCTATGATTATTCAGGTAGGGTAAGGATAGTCAAATCTAGCCTAAACCATAAGGCACTCACCCTCCGGCAGGTTGAAGTTCTTCAGTGATGACGTAGAAGACTCCCTTGTGGTTGTTCTTGTTTGAGGCTCAGTTTGTAGTTAAAAGTAAAGTCTCACGGGAGGCAATAGTAACAATAAAATCTCTTACTTTATTGGTTACAATATAAAGCAGTTAGTGCAAAAATAAAACAAAAAATCAGCTAAGTAATAAGTTCTATAATCAAACTCTAAACAGCAATATTGGAGATGCTGTTAAGCACCCCCCCTTGGTGGTCTTTCCTCTGTCACTTACATTGCTGCCTGCGTCTCACACTCTTCCTCTTTTTCATCGTAGTCTTCATCTGGCTCACCTCTGCTTGATGTTGCAACATGCTCTCTTCACCCCTGTGTACCCTCTTGTTAACCTTTGTGGTTAATTACATAGCATCAAACTCATAAGCCTGTCTTTCACAACTGTTGCTTACTCATCCTAACAAAGCAAGTATTGCAAGTGCAAGCATCTTTGTATCAAAGCATATATGGCATTAACCTTAAAACAAGCAAATAACATAACATTGAAACAGGTAAATAGCAATACAATTATCCATATCCAAACCCTTCTTGCTATTTCCTGGTTCAATCTAACATATTTATTACTCTTTCATTTTCATGTGCATATACCCTTCAAAGGTTTTGGTCTTTTTGTTGAACTTCATTAATTCAATGTAAATCTGGCCTCTTATAGTTATCTTCATTTTCCCAATAACATTAATGTACTCTTTAATCCAAATGTTTTCCTTTTTTGGACTTAACGCATCCTCTCTAAGCACCATGTCGCTTATAATATCATGTTGGGGTCAAATTTTTATACGCTGCTTCACAATGGTTAGGTACTGCCCAAATTTTTGCCGCAAAAGTGGTGAATTGGTTATTTCTTGTTGGCATGCTCCAATGTACTCCCCTTTTGGATCCTCACAGATAAAGGTACGGCCTCTCCCGTCCTTCTCACACTTTTTACAGTGTCCCATGGTTGGGATTTGGGTCTCAAGCAAGACGTTGGCCGCCACCTTCCTTCCTGGGGCTTCTCTTCCACCATATCCAGCAATGCCTCTGTCTATGAGATAAAACATCCCATACTCTTTTAAATTCTTAATTTTTTTTTCTGTACCTTCAATGTAAAGCATGTACAAAAATTTGGTTTATCACCTTTTTTCAGTATACAGTTTTTTTACCTCATCATATTACATCTCAGTATTTCAACAAACACTTTTAATTATTTAATATTTTCTACTTCTCATTTTGTAATTTTATATTGCTTCATTACAATTGTACTGTCATTGCTTAATACAATATTTTGTATAAATATCCTATAATTAAAATCACACATCTTCCTTTTTTAATTGAACCCAATTTATACATTTTCCATATTCTAAATAACATTTCTTGTCTATTTTCTATCCATCAGTTTTTCTTCTGTACCAGACACCTGATCCTCTATTTCCAGGTGTCTTTGGAGCTTCTAGAAACATAATATAAGTTACAACCAAAGATGTTATTTCTCTTGTACCCATTATTGCATTTACACCTAATATAATTGCTCCAGTGATCCATTTAGTTAAAGTTACCACTTTCCATTCTCTGTAGTGCCTCATCAGCTTCAATTCCCCAATTCAAACGTCCTCCTTTTATTGCAGCATATATTGGTTTTGCCATTTGACTGTATCCTGGGATAATATTTTGTATATACCCCATTATACCTATTATCTGTTGAACCTCTCTTACTGTTTCTGGCTTTTTAAACTGGTTTATCCTTTCTTTCATTGATTGTGTAACTCCTCTGTTTCCTGCAGAAATCCAAAAACCTAAAAACTCCACAACATCTGTCATTAGTTCTGTCTTTTTAATATTTATCTTTAGGCCTGCCCCTGCAAGTCTTTTTAATACTTCTTTTACTACATGTTCTTCCTCATCATCTGATACTAAAATAATGTCATCTACATAAATTTCCACTGGAAGTACTTCTAAAAACAAGTTAAAATACTGTCATTTTTGGTCATATAGATAAGAATAAGACATTCGGAACTGTAAAAGGTTAACTTTGGTTTGTGTACACTCACAATAAAAAAAAAAACCTTGGGCTTTTTTAAAACAAAAACAAATAGTGTAGGCTTTCAGCCTTCTCGGTTTCCTTTGCTTGTGGCGCAGTCACAAAAATGAACCGAAACTCAGTGTAGACATGTCGCACAGGTTTTTATTTGGTTTTGTTAATATGTTAATTATTTAAGTCAAATATATTTCGTTTAGGTCTATTTATTTAATTCATTTATACAGTGCTGCTTGAAAATTTGTGAACCCTTTAGAATTGTCTATATTTCTGCATAAATATGACCCAAAACATATTTAGATTTTCACACAAATCCTGAAAGTAGACAAAGGGAATCCAATCAAACAAAGGAGACAAAAATATATACTTTGTCATTTATTTATTGAGAAAAATGACCTGGTGTTAAATATTTGTGAGTGGCAAAAGTATGTGAATCTTTGCATTCAGTATCTGGTGTGACCTCCTTTTGCAGCAATAACTGCAGGTAAAGTTTCTTGCAACTGCTGATCAGTCCTGCACAATGGCTTGTAGGAATTTTAGCCCATTCCTCAGTACAGAACCACTTCAACTCTGTGATGTTGGTGGGTTTCTTCCTGTGAACTGCTTGCTTCAGGTCCTTCCACATAATTTCAATTTGATTAAGGTCCGGAATTTGACTCCGTCATTCCAAAACATTAACTTTGTTCTTCTTTAACCATTCTTTGGTAGAACGACTTGTGTGCTTGGGGTCGTTGTCTTGCTGCATGACCCACTTTCTCTTGAGATTCAGTTCTCAGACAAATGTCCTGACATTTTCCTTCAGAATTTGCTGGTATAATTCAGATTATACAAGCCGTCCTGGATGGTGCAAAAGCAAAAATGAAGATGCAGTAAAACAGGCCCAAACCATGATACCAGCACCACCGTGTTTCACAGATGGGATAAGGTTCTTATGCTGGAATGCAGTGTTTTCTTTCTCCAAACATAACGCTGCTCATTTAAACCAAAATGTTCTATTTTGGTCTCATCCATCCACAAAACATTTCTCCAGTATTCCTCTGGCTTGTCCACATGATCTTTAGCAAACTGCAGAGGGGCAGCAATGTTCTTTTTGGAGAGCAGTGGCTTTCTTCTTGAAACTCTGCCATGTACACCATGGTTGTTCAGTGTTCTCCTGATGATGGGCTCATAAACATTATCCCTTTTATTACCTTTAGTTGCTTAGAAGTTAGCCTGCAGTCCTTTGAAACCTACTGGACTTTTACACGTCTTGCTTTTAGTGTTCTTTGTTGGTGGACCACTCCTGGGGAGGGTAACAGCGGTCTTGAATTTCCTCCATTTGTACACAATCTGTCTGACCGTGGATTGGTGGAGTCCAAACTCTTTAGAGATGGCTTTGAAACTTTTTCTAGCCTGATGAACAACACCAACTCTTTTTCTGAGGTCCTCAGAGATCTCACGTGTTTGTGCCATGATACACTTCCACAAACATGACCAAACTTTGATAGATCCCTGTTCTTTAAATAAAAC
>NW_015646468.1:124189-151681 GCF_001515625.1 Sinocyclocheilus rhinocerous | reverse complement strand
CGTTTCTTGTAACTGCTGATCAGTCCTGCACAAAGGCTTGTAGGAATTTTACAGAACCACTTCAACTCTGTGATGTTGGTGGGTTTCCTCCTATGAACTGCTTGCTTCAGGTCCTTCCACATAATTTCAATTTGATTAAGGTCCGGAATTTGACTCCGTCATTCCAAAACATTAACTTTGTTCTTCTTTAACCATTCTTTGGTAGAACGACTTGTGTGCTTGGGGTCGTTGTCTTGCTGCATGACCCACTTTCTCTTCAGATTCAGTTCTCGGGACAGATGTCCTGACATTTTCCTTCAGAATTTGCTGGTATAATTCAGAATTTATTGTTCCATCAATGATGGCAAGCCGTCCTGGACCAGATGCAGCAAAACAGGCCCAAACCATGATGCTACCACCACCATGTTTCACAGATGGTATAAGGTTCTTATGCTGGAATGCAGTGTTTTCTTTCTCCAAACATAACGCTTCTCATTTAAACCAAAATGTTCTATTTTGGTCTCATCCATCCACAAAACATTTCTCCAGTATTCCTCTGGCTTGTCCACATGATCTTTAGCAAACTGCAGATGGGCAGCAATGTTCTTTTTGGAGAGCAGTGGCTTTCTTCTTGCGACTCTGCCATGGACACCATGGTTGTTCAGTGTTCTCCTGATGATGGACTCATAAACATTAACATTAGCCAATGTGTGAAAGGCCTTTAGTTGCTTAGAAGTTAGCCTGTAGTCCTTTGAAACCTAGTGGACTTTTACACGTCTTGCTTTTAGAGTGTTCTTTGTTGGTGGACCACTCCTGGGGAGGGTAACAGCGGTCTTGAATTTCCTCCATTTGTACACAATCTGTCTGACTGTGGATTGGTGGAGTCCAAACTCTTTAGAGATGGCTTTGAAACTAGGGATGCACCGAATGTTCGGCAACAGAAATTATTCCGAAAATAGCAAAAAAATATCTATCGGTGTTCGGCCGAATAAGCGAAAAGACCGAATAAATTGTACAGAACAATGATATGACGCGATCAAATAGCTACCAGCAAAGAGTGAGAGTCGTGCACTCTTTATAATGCAGCACACATGTCAGCAGTGTGGAAACATTTAAAACTGTCTGAGAAAGATGCAAAAATCATTACAAGCACCGACAGCGAGAGACTGTTTAGGACTGCATCTCATGTCTTCGATGAGAAGAGGAAGGGGTGATTGTTGCTGGTTACTGTATGATGACTGAAATTGCGAAATGGCCTTAAACAATTAGTATATAAACTGCAGAACGTTATGTTTTCTAATACACGAACGCATTGCATGTATTCTGACAGCGCTGCACGAACTTGATGCACTATCTGCTTGTTAATCAGGGTTCAAAGTCCAAAGCGCAAGGAAAATCTGCGCTGAAACAGTTTTACTCGTCAGTTGCTCAGTCACATTTTTATGAATTTTTACAAGACATGTGACAATGCGATACGTGTGACATATTCGTAATGAGACTCATTTATAAATTTGCTGTTGTCAACAAAAAGAAGCATTGAGGTCTTCCTACGCGTTTCTGCCAAAATAAAAGTTGACTGGAAAAGCAAGAACTCTATCAACATTCATAAATGTTAGTATTGTAATTATACTGTTGTTCTGTAAAATAAAATAAAAAGTAAGACAAAAATAATGATTATAATAATTACAACAGCTCTGTTAATAGATATATTATAACATACACACATAGTGTTCAAATTGGGATCTGTAATATTTTCTAATGTTTTAAGTCAAGTCACCTTTATTTATATAGCGGTTTTAACAATACAGATTGTGTCAAAGCAACTGTACAGCATTAATTAGTAAAATATTGTGTTAATAATGCAAAATGATAATAGTAAACACTCAATTTTCAGTTAAAGGCAGTTCATCATTGAATTCAGTGATGTCATCATCAGTTCAGTTTAAATAGTATCTTTGCAATCATTTGCAATCAAGTCAACGATATCGCTGGAAATGAAGTGTCCCCCTGATGATATCGCCCAAGGGTAACATGTAAAGCGTGAAGAGTAACGGCCCTAGTACTGAGCCTTGAGGTACTCCATACTGCACTTGTGATCCATATGATACCTCTTCATTCACTGCTACGAATTGATTGCAGTCAGATAAGTACGATTTGAATGAGCAGGTCATTTGTAACTCTAATGAGAGCAGTCTCAGTACTATGATACGGTCTAAATCCTGACTGGAAATCCTCACAGATACCATTTTTCTCTAAGAAGGAATATAATTGTGAGGATACTACCTTTTCTAGTATCTTGGACAGAAAAGGGAGATTCGAGATCGGTCTGTAATTAACTAGTTCTTTGGGGTCAAGTTGTGGCTTCTACGTCGTTCTTCAGGAATGATGTAGAAGACTCCCTTGTGGTTCTTGTTTGACGCTCAGTTGGTAGTTAAAAGTAAAGTCTCACGGGAGGCAATAGTAACAATAAAATCTCTTATTTTATTGGTTACAATATAAAGCAGTTAATGCAAAAATAAAACAAAAAATCAGCTAAGTTACAAGTTCTATAATCAAACTCTAAGCAGCAATATTGGAGATGCTGTTAAGCGCCCCTCGTTAGGGTATCAGGTGTCCTTCACGCTTAATGCAGGCAGCTTCTAACGAGTAGCTTACTCCTCAGACCTTTTTATACAAATTTTTGGGTAATTCCAATTACACATCAATTAATCATAATTTTTTCAATGTCTTGTATGATGCAATCTTCCTGTTGTAGGTGTATCAGTCTCTGTAACTCATACTTAATAAGGCAGTGGTCTTTCCTCTGTCACTTACATTGCTGTCTGCGTCTCGCACTCTTCCTCTTCTTCATCATAGTCTTTGTTTGGCTCACCTCCGCTTGATGTTGCAACATGCTCTCTTCAGCCCTGTGTACCCTCTTGTTAACCTTTGTGGTTGATTACATAGCATGAAACTCATAAGCCTGTCTAAACAATATATATATTATATTTATATCTGGGAAACTAAATTAGTATTGCAAAGCATGTCATAAACATCTACATATATTCAACACATTCTTTAGTGTTACAGTGTAAACACTCATTTTACTTTTATATCGTATAGTTTTCTATTTTATAGAACATTAAAAAATATCCTGGCATCGTGAGACATTTAGATGCAATGAAATGAAACATACTTCATAATGTTTCACTTGATTATACATGTGGTCAGGAATTATAGTTTGGAAAAAGTCTAAGTAAAATGTGTAGGAGAGCGCGGGGCACAACCTAACACTTTTTGAATTTCTCAGTTTGTGTAAATCCACGTGAGGGTCAGAGTATAACTTTTCATCCACATTCATTTCACACTTGTCTAGTACAAATATGTCACTTTGTTGCATAATTACAGTGTATATGTTTTTTGGTATTTACCTCAAAAGAAAGGAACTGAAATGTGACAACAAGCCCCTTAGGTGGGGTACATTGTAACATCTGTGTAATATTCAGTGATATCTACAAAAGGCTTTTGAATTTTGGCACACTTTTTTATAGTGTTGATATGGCAACTAGTAAATACCGTAAATTTGGTTATGCTAGCATGTGTGGAAATATTTAAACCACGTGTGTTACAACTAACCCCGCGTTAGTTTGAGCCCCGTGCTCCCCTACAAGTTTTGTCAGAGTAACACAATAACAACTAATGCAAGTAGGCTATAATAAAAGGAAGACTTACTCATGTAAATGATATCCTCCGCTGGATCCAGTCGCGAGTCGCATCTCCTTTTTCTAAGGTAATACAAAGTTCATTCCTCTCAGCGCATCTTCTTCCAGAAACGAACAGTAGCCGAGATTAACTTGAAGAAAAGTCTCGCTTTGTTTACGGAACGGAGGTGATGTGGGCATTTACTTGTCGCTTGTGTCGCGTGGACTATTGTAATATCAAAAGCGAAAGTAGCTCGTGGTGATCTAATTAACGATAATGAAGTAAGATGGGAAAGACTGGACATCGCATTGGTTTCATATGGATTACTTTACCAGAGAATATTTGTTTTCGATAAGACTTACTTCATTTAAATTTAGACATTTCAAGCTTTCTATAGATATATCTCTCGTGTCTGTGTGTGGAGTATTCGCTGAGTTCAGTTCATTTTAGTGACACGTTTCCAGTGGTGGAAAGAGTACTGAAAAAATATACTCAAGTAAAAGTATCATTACCTTCCAAAAAATGTAGTGTGAGTAGAGTAAAAGTACTTGTCCAAAAAACTACTTGAGTAAGAGTAAAAGAGTAGCCTATTTAAAAGTACTCATGAGTATTGAGTAGTGAGTACTGAGCTGTGGATTCTACCCCCTCATAATAAACGCTGTACACCGCAATTTATTCATTTTAAAAACGTTGTACATTCTGTAATTCACATTATCTTATTTTTCATAAAGAATGAAGAGTATCTATCATCCAGCAGTTTTAATTTTGACTGCCAACACTTTAATATACATCAAAACAGCACGGAAACAATATTCAGTTGAAGAAAAGATGAAAGTTATTCTCAGTACAATCATCCCCATTTAACTCATAAAGTTTGAAAAATAGATTTAAAATCATGAGTAAGGCCACTGAGACAGCATGCAGTTGTTGCACATAAAATATGAATGTTTAGAACAGTGCAAAGACAAACACCATTAGAAACTCATAGTTCAGCATCACACACCATGATATGGGTTAAAATGAGAGCCAATTTCTCTCCAAAACGGTTACTAGTTTTAGCGTTTTGCAATAAAGGAATAAAAATAACTAAACTTGATAATTTATGTTACAATTTTAACATAAATGAACATTGTTCTAGAAGGATGGCATCATGCCATACCTTTTACACATTTACTCGAATTGTTATGCTGATAATACAATTTGTAAGGAAAAATGCATTAAATAGCAAGGTATTTCTGGGGAAACTTTTTCAAAAGAAAGCACACACACACACACTCTCTCACACTCACACACACACACGCATGTCTCTTTGCTGAGCCGCGGCGGTCTCGGTGAATCAGCAGCATCCACAACTGAACGGAACAAAAAGTGTTGAACTTGAAAATTGTTTATGCGCGAGTGCACTTGCTAAATGAAGGCGGACTGTATAAAATTGATAAAAAAACGTTTTCACAGCGCGCATCACGCGCTCAAACTCATCAAAAGTTTAAATTAAAATAAGCATGTAACGACCACAAACGGAGGAAAATGGCGGAGTAAAAGTACCGATACATCACTTAAAATGTACTCAAGTAAAAGTAAAAGTACACCATTTTTTAACTACTCAAAAAAGTACAATTACTGATAAAAACTACTTAATTACTGTAACGTGAGTATTTGTAATTCGTTACTTCACACCCCTGCACGTTTCTAAATGAAGATCACTAAGACCAAGGCGGCAGACTGTTTGTTTTCTTTATTTTACAAAAGCAGAAAGTTTTGTTGTTATTATGAGTGTATACAAATAAGAGCAGAACCTTTACAGATTCGATTGATGTTTTGCTCTTATCTGTACGATCAAAAATGAAGGAGTAATTTAGGTTCCTTTAGGGGCTATCAGAAAAAAATGCCACAAACGCGCTGGTGCGTTAAACGACCCCAGAGGATAAACTGAAAATTGAGTGTTTACTATTGTCCTTTTGCATTATTGACACACTATTTTCCTATTTGATACTGTAAAGCTGCTTTGACACAATCTGTATTGTTAAAAGCTCTATATACATAAAGGTGACTTGACTTGATTGCTGTCTGAGATTGTTTTCAACAGCTGCATAACTGCAGAAAATACTTTCTGCAGTGCTTTTAAGGCATTTTTTAGACAGGCCCAGCGTGTGCCACCCAGCTGTTTTAATTCCCAGGTTTTTTCTCCAGCATACAACAACTTTTGCATTTCTATGAATTCAGCATGACGCTTGCTAGAACAAGACAAGGAAAGGAAAGGAAAGGAAAAGTGTAGTAAGTAAGGCAGGAAAAGTAAAGTAAAGAAAAGTAAGACAGGAAAGTGTAGAGCCTCTCTACCAAATAAAAAAAAACACACACAAACAGTGTTTAAACAGTGTGCGTGGCAGTGCACATAGAGTGCTTTTTAATTTTGGCTCTGAATTCTAGCCTGCAGCCCTTGTAACCAGCTCTCATACTGGCTGCACCATCATAGCCTTGACCCTGGATATTTTCAGCATTCAAGCCATTTTCTGAAAGAAGGACCAATTATCACTTCCTCCAAATCTTGACCATTTGTTGATTTAACATGACACACTTGGATGAAACGCTCCTTTATTTGCATGTCATGGACAAACCGGACCACAAAGGATACTTGCTCTGAGTGTGACACATCAGTAGTTTAATTCAGAAGAATTGAAAATATCTTTGCCTCATTAATCTCTTTCAGAATTACATTCCTCACTTGTGTTCCAAGAGATCATATTAGATCATGTTGGGTCCTGTTGGATAAAAGTGTCACCTGTGGCTTCTTCTTTTGGGACTGAGTGATCTGTATACTCAAGATGCAATCCGAAGACACTGTCACATTCTGCTAAGAGGTGCACAAGCTAAAGGAAGTTCCCTCTGTTTGAACTGGTGCTACTTTCATCATGTCCCCTAAATGCAAGTCCTTGTCTTGTCAAATGTACTATGATGTATATTAAGTGAAACAGGATTTCTCAGTTTTTCTGTCTTTCTTTTTAATTTTGTAGCTCATATTCTGTAGCCTGAGCTTTAAAAGCCTCAACTAAAGATCCCTTTCTATAGTTGGCCCACCTCACCATACTGATCATATGGGCTTCAGTGGCTGCATGCTCATGGATCTTTTCATCAGCCTTCCTCTAGTTGACAACTACAGTTATTCTCCACGCTATCCTGGCTTTAAACTTTTCTTCAGTAAAAAAGAGACAACAACTAAAGCAGTACATGGCATCATTTTCCATAGAATACTCCAGCCAGTTGTTACCAGCATACCACTGGCTCTGAAAAGAACGTTCTTGTGGCTACTGGTTGACATGACCCAGGAGAGCAGCAGAACTGTATATAGTTGCTGTTAACCTTTATTTTAAGCTGATCAACATGAGTCTGTTGGAAACAGTAAGGCCATCAAGGATGGGTCAGTATCTGGTGCTTTTGTACCCTGAACTTGATATTCAATATCTGCTTCTACAGCTTCTGCTTCTGTTATCTCTCTATCCTTTTCTTCAATTACCTGTCCTTGTACCTCCCTATTCATCTCTTCCTCTTCCTCACTGGGCCTAATGTCTCTTTGTATTTTCTCACTTATCTCACTTTCTTCCTCATTGGCTCTAACCTCTCCTTCATCTTTCTCACTTGACTCAACTTCTTTCCCTTGAATCTATTCAATACTCTCCTTATCTGAACTGCAACTCTCTATGAAAAACAAATTTCATTATGTTATTTTTATATTAAAGGGATGGTTTGCCCCAAAATGAACATTATTTCTTCTGTGGAACATAAAATGTAATGACATCATAATTTTGTCCATATAATGAACATGAATGGGGACTCCATTTTGTTCCCCACTGGCTTTCACTGAATACACTTACATGGACAATAATAATCCGATTTTAACACGATTAAGACATCACAAGAATCTACCATGTAAACAGAGATTTTTGATTACCTTAATCCAGTTAAAGTCATACTCGAAATAAACACAAATCGAATTAAGACATGTAGAGTATTCCTATTTTATTCGCATTATCGAAGTGCAGTATATACATGTACACACCTTAATCACACTATTACCGTCATGTAGGACATTTCGCCGCATTTTGCGATAGGATACACACACGGCAGTGGTCAACCGTTTGACGGCAAATAAAAGAGCATGGCTTCAACAGCGCCGTCATCTGTTTGCACGTATAGCAGGACAAATAATGAACTGCACTTGATGCTTTCGTAAAATTAAAATTGAAACACCCAAAACTGACAACTAACGAAGACGAACTATATGCTTACAAATTAAATTCTGGAGGGGATGACGGATGGCGTCACGTGGTGACGTAATGACGTGTGCCATTAATCGAACTCTGTACTATAACATGTAAAACAGGAACATGAAAGGAATATTCTAAAAGCAGTTCATGTAAACACCTTAATCATAATATTGTCTTATTTAGAATAAGGTAAATAATTAGATTACCGATGTCCATGTAAACATAGTCAATGTATGGAAAAAACAAATCTTGTAACTATTCCACAGAAGAAAGTGATACAGGTTTGAAACTGCATATAGATGAATAAATGATGACAGTATTATCAAACTGGATGAATTATTCATTTAACAATTATTCATTTAACAAAAACTTCTTGTTAAGTGTTAAATATTTTATGGACTGTAATATAAGTATAATAGCTTATTAGCTTAAACAAATAAAATTTAAACAGTACCTTCATCTTTATGTGTGCGTGTGTGTTTTTTTTTTTCCCTTTTTTCTTTTGGTCCTTTCTTGCCTTGGCATTCTATGAAAGTCATTGATAGAATTAGAATGCACACATCAAACAAAAATAAGGAGATGATGACATTACTAAATATTATTAACTTTAAAACAAAACAATGAGAATCAAGAAGTTAATAATCTAGCATAGCGTTAGTTCTGGCAGGTCACGTTAGTCAAGCTCGCATCAGCTGACTCTCAGCTGATCCCCATCAACCTATGGGAATACAACACCTATCTAAGCATTCATATATCATGTCCCTCCGTATTATCTACGGAAGTCTTCAGCAGCGCCGCAGTTACTTGCTCGAGAAGACTAGGTTGTTCGAGAGCCGCTTGCAGTCGGGGCGGAATTAAAGCGGAGATGTCAAGTCAGACACTTTCTGCTTCTGGTAATGACGCTCTTTTTCAGTTAAATGCTTGTGCTAGTTCATGCAAATGTGCGGTACTTACCTGATGTCACTGGCAACACGCTTGTCGCTGCAATATGCTGCGCTTAACGGGGGGTCTAATGTCATTTCATGCATTCTGAGTTATTTACACTGTTAAGAGTTGGATACTTATGCGCATGCGTGCACTCAGCGACCCAAGCGAGAGCAAGAGCGCGCCGCTTAACACGTTTCTTTCATGGTTACGGAAGTCTTCGGCAGCGCCGCAGTTACTTGCTCGAGAAGACGGTTGTTCGAGAGGAATAAAGCGGAGACGTCAAGTCAGACACTTTCTGCTTCTGGTAATGACGCTCTTGCAGTGTTTGCATACATTCACCGATGAAGTGAATTAAATGCAACATTTGTCAAATACACAGATGTTTCAGAAATGTTTTCATAAAGCAACTGAAAAACTTTTTATACTACTTAATACAGCATAAACTGTGTGTGTTATGTCCCCTTTAACCTAGTCAAGTCGACTTTATTTTTTTTTTATAGTCTCAGCCTCAGACGTCATGCCCTCGGACCGTTGGCTGAACGTCTGATGCATACGGCACACAAAAGTGGAAACACTTCAGGAGTTTCGAAGTCGTCATCGGATTGGTTGAATTATACAGGATTTCCGGGAGACGTGTGTGTCAAGTTCTTTAACGTTCCGCTGGAAATAAAGATGCCGTGATATAAAAACACAGATTTGTGAGCATCATTGGAATTGAATTGTTAGAATAAGCATGCAACACACATCGTGCTTGTCATCACAGAATCTAACCAATGAGAATAAAGTGTGTCGTCATCAAGGCTTTTGCAGTGCCTGACCTAGGCGGCTGGTCCCATTTTGCTCTCGCAGTACTTTGAATGCACACGTGATCGTAGGGCAGCTGCAGCGCCGATCAAAGTTGGACAAAAGCATTTTTAATGTAACCAGAATGCATTGTTTTTGACAGGCGGCAGCCGATCTTTGCGTCAAGCCTAATATCTCTAAAGAGTGTGTTTTTGGATGGAGGAAAATATAACCTTATTCAGTGTTATGTGAACAGTGGATGCTATTTGTTTTTCCAAGGCAGCAACGGAGTTTCTCAAGCGTGTTTGTTTGTTCCTGTCATTCCGGTGACGAATGTTTTATAACCAGGTACATTCTGACACTGGATTTGCACATCGTTTGCACACAAAAGTGGAAACACTTCAGGAGTTTCGAAGTCGTTATCGGATTGGTTGAATTATACAGGATTTCCGGGAGACGTGTGTGTCAAGTTCTTTAACGTTCCGCTGGAAATAAAGATGCCGTGATGCCAAACCCTTACGAAAGAAGAAAGCCGTCGTGTTTACAACTGTGGCGATGAGCGCTTATCAGGATCAACTTAACGCTGGATTCTCAAAGTATGTAAAATATTTAAGTTTGCAGCACAATCTTTCAAATACGTCCGAGAGTTTTACACACCGGTCTGTTATTGAGGCAACATTTCCACGCCCCGAAACGTGCAGTTGAATGAAACGAACTGTGATTGGTTGTTTGACATGTCGGTCAAACGGCCTCATGGGCGGGCTTGGCCAAAGAAAGCTGCCATGAATTCCAGACCTTCAGCCGTCAGAGAGAGAGAGCGAGAGAGAACTACGTCCCCAGACGTTATTTATTTCCTTCTCCTCTATCCACTGCAGGGCCAATAATATCGCCAATAACTCTGTAGCATATACTGACAAATGATTGGTAATGGTAACTCTTTTCTTAAAATGAGAATCATTCATTGGAATATATACAGCTGCACCTGCATACAGTGGCACCTGCAGGTGTACGGCTGTACGCACTGTGCGTACCATGACCATTCAGACTGACCTGAGATTTGCCCCGCAAACATTTTAGAAGTTATTATAGGCCCGTGTGTCCCGTATTTCTGTCGACTTTCCAGCGATATCGTCGACTTGATTGCACAGATACTATTTAAACTGAACTGAGCTGGATGATGACATCACTGAATTCAATGATGAACTGCATTTAACTGAAAATTGAGTGTTTACTATTGTCACTTTGCATTATTGACACAATATTTTCCTAATTAATTCTGTACAGTTGCTTTGACACAGTCTGTATTGTTAAAAGTGTTATATAAATAAAGGTGACTTGACTTGACTGAACCAGCCATGCCATTAATTATGAATGTATCAGTCTTTTGCATGCCATGAGTCAATTTCTGCATATAAATAAAGAGGTGTTAGTGAGGCCAGCAGGGGGTGCTCACCCTGTGGTCTGTGTGGGGCCTAACACCCCAGTATAGTGACGGGGACACTATACTGACAAAAAGCACCGTCCTTCGGATGAGACGTTAAACCGAGGTCCTGACCGTGGTCATTAAAAATCCCATGGCACACAAGAGTAGGGGTGTTACCCCGGTGTCCTGGCCAAATTGCCCTCCTGGCCTTTGTCAATCATGGCCTCCTAATAATCCCCAACCACTTGATTGGCTCTATGACTTTCTCTCCTCTCCACCTGTAGCTGGTGTGTGCCGAGCGCACTGGCGCCGTTGTTCTGTGGCTGCCGTCGCATCATCCAAGTGGATGCTGCACACTGGTGGTAGTTGAGGAGAGACCGCCCCACCCCCACCCCCACATGACAAGCTACCCATAAAATGTATAGTGAAAAGTACTTTAAAAGCGTCTGGAATGCAATAAGTAATTTCTCAAGCTATTTTTAAAGCATTTGCTGCATGGATTTAAAAAAAAATAGGCTAATAAATAATTCACATATCAAACAAAATTGCGTTGCAGCAAATCCTTAAAATTTTAAGGTATTCATGTTGTGATGCTTGCTGCTGCACGATGGTGCCCCATAGTTGTGTCCAGTGTTTCTACATTTTTCATGTACATGTTATAATGACTTTCTTTCATGTTGTTGACCACGAAATAGCAACTTGTTTACAGTTGAGATACAGGTTTTCACAAAAACAAAATCAATTATAAAATGACAAACCTCACAATTGAGAGTTTAAACCAGGGGTGAGTCAGAAGTATAAATTATTATCTTAATTTAAAACGGGGTTATGCGGGTGGATCTTCACATTGATCTGAACAAAAACTACAGACTGGATTATTGAAAATGAACATTCATTCTCTGCCAGTAGGAGGCGCTTTTGGAACGTCAGAAATATAGAATGAGAAAAGTGTGAAAAAAATATAGCCTATATTGACGAGAAAAGGCCACTGATGAGTTACCAGCGTAAGCCTGTGTGCAAAGGCTGTGTAATTCTAAACTTTTAAATAAATTTTATTTTTAGTTATTTTAACTACAAATTTAAATAAAACTGAAAAAATAATGAAAAGACAATTATACATTTACACACCTAAGGATTATATCAACCAAAAAAGTAACTGCGTATGTGTCCTCTACTTGGTTCCTTCTCATAAATAAGCGGCATTTAAAACAATTATAAACATATAATACACACTGTTTCTCAATATTTAATTACAGCTTCAGATGCATAATATTTTCAGCAGGGAGGGGACCAGAGCATATTACAGTGTCTGTATTTATCAAGTGCTACTGAAGTGATTAATTAGCTGGTTCAGTTGTGTTTGATCAGGGTTGGAGCTTTGCAGGATGGTAGATCTCCAGGAACAGGATTGGGCACCCCTGTTCGACACTATTCTGATTAGGTAGACTGAGGGGCTCTTATTCTGTTTCTAGCTTTCAACACTATTGAACATGCATTCTTATGCCACTCAATAAAAGTTTAATATATATATAATATAATAATAATATAATATAATTATATAATATAATAATTAATACATATTTTAATAGCTCATTATTTTCAAAATGTTTAAATATTTGTATTAACAAGAAGTTCAACAAGTGAGACATAAACTCAACAATTTTCACAGACATTTGATGAACAGAAATTGAATAATCTGTGCCTGAACAAAGGGACTGTACATTTGTTGCCAATATATGTCTCAGTTGCTGAACTTCCTATGTTAATACAAATATTCACACATGTTAAGAGATTTCTGAAAATAACAACAGTTGATTATGAGAGAATGTCTCTTTCTTTCATCTCCTGCGTATTCTTCGTTTTTAAAAGAGTTTTACTAATAAATAAATAAATATTTTTTTTTTCTGTCAAAACGCTATATAGTAACTATTGTTAGTAAAGTAATGTGGCATCTTAGCCATGGGTATTAGCCACTCCACTGTGACCAACCAACCAACAAACAAATAAATAAATAAATATTGTAAACACCTCTTACATTGTTTGAATAAGATCCAATGTTAATGTGTACTTGTTTTAAAACAATAACTGGAGTAACTGACATTTTGACAGATAACCATGAATGTTTTTGAAGTTCGGAAGTAAGAGTTTGAGAGGTTAATCGTGTGATAGGCACTGATAAAGATAAACATTAAATGCAGTAATACATTAATAACATTTCATGGCATCCTGTTATGTATTTTAAGGCACCTGTATTTGTGCATGCTTTAAAAGAACAACAGAAAAAAAGAAAATGAGACTTTAACGTTCATATCCATTGGTTAAAGGCAGAGTAAGGGATTTCTGGTAGCCAATGTTTATATTTAAAATCACCAAAACAAACACGCCCCAACCCCAAAAGGGTCTTGCCCCTATTTTGATAGCTCCGCCCCGAGTTTTACTAATAAATAAATAAATAAATAAATAGATAGATAAACAAATAAAATCTAAACGAGTTTTTATCAGAATTGGAATGGTACAAGAATCGTTATTGCTTATTATCAACAGAAGACATTGAAGATATGTCAGATTATATGTTAATATTGTATTTTTTTTTATAATCTGTATTTTAAAATATTAAATAAAAAATAATAAACTCTGCAACTTTCCATCTGAAAAAGAACGAGCGTGGCTACGAATGTGCGACAAAGGTGCTACTATGCTTTTAAGAAACAATCGTGACAAGCTAGTCAAGAGTAATTTTTCCAACAATATACGTATCGTAGCATGGTGGTTAAGCAGTAAATTATGTCGTTGTTCGGTAAACGCTCCCCGGACTCATAAATTAGGTACGACTTTAGTTAAGATTATTTTAAGAGCTTGTAACGTTATAGGAACCGCAGCCTTAGATGACTATGGTGTTAATTGTGGTCACAGTGTGCTGAAGGAGGGGCTCCGCGTGAATGCAGTCTGAGCTCCCGCTGTAGTCTACAGGTCCGCGGATGACTGAGCACATGATAACGCGCCTCACCGCGCTGCAGATGCGCCCTCTTTTTTATTGACCTTTAACGCCATTCTCAATTTATTCATGACGGAAAAAACGACGGGTTAACCTTTACAGAAGAGGGGAATATGCTCTCTCGCTCTCCCACGATATCATGTAAGTGAATTGACATTGTAACCGGTTCGGGCTCACCTGTTTTCCATTGTACAGTAATTGTTTTTTTCTTTTGTCTTACACCTGTGATAAAAAGTAAGATATGTATTCTTCTTCAATGCGAGCTATTTAAATGTTAGACGTTGGGCTTATACTTAATTCGTGAATGTCATTTCACCATCAAATATGCATGCTACTGAATGAAATTGAAGCATGCATGATGATGCTGTTTCCTATAGAATTGTTTGATTGATTTGTTATTTCAGAACTAGCCTACGATCTATTTAGCAACGACGTTTTGATGATTATTATGATGATGATACTCCGCCCCACATATATACGTACGCAACCCAGGCAACGATTCGTTCTGTGAAACAAAGCAAAACCAATGTTACACCGTGTCTACGGACGTGAGCGGCGCGGCGCAACAAATCCCCGACAGAAAGCTGCTGCCGGGTTCTATTTATGACGTGCTGACACCGATTTCAAATGGTTTTCAACGGTCGTTTGATCGCGTCCAGTGTAGGCAGACTTTAGTTGTTGTAGACACGGTGTTACTCACCTATTGAGAAGAAACAAAGCAACCTCGGTGTCCGATCGCAGGCCTCCGCTCCTTGTGTTCTCTCCAGCGCTGGAAAGCTGATCCGATATTTTCACGGGTCCTACTTCTTGCCTTATCGTTCCGCAGACGTTTTCCTCTTTTGTTTTTTATCCGCCATCTCTATCTTTCTGTCGCTGGCTCGGCTAATGTCCGTCCCATGCACTGAAAGCTCTCTCCTCCACATCACGAGTAGACACGCCCCTTATTGCTGATTGGCTACAAGTTTGTTTTGCGATTCGGTTTTCTAAAGTGTTTTTGAAAAATCACTTACTCTGCCTTTAAGCAAGATTTTTTTCTTATCAACAAATGGCTTGGTCATTGGAGTTGTCCAGCGGACATCAAAGCTAAATGTGGGGGTGGAGGGATTCGTATTATTAATACATGTGCACTCAAAAAATAGCTTGTTGGTCTAACTTAATAAAATTATGACACCTATTTCCACGCATTTGAACTGATTTATCTGAACTTAAATTAAGTTAATTGCACTGATGAGTAGGGCTGGGCGGTATATCGAGTTTGTACGATATATCGATATATTTTTTATAAGCAATACGGTATGAGGCAATACCGTTTATATCGATATACAGTAGTTTGATATGAGCACATCTAAAAAATATAGCAGAGGACACAGACTGAGCTGCTGCGGAGAAAGTGCATCATCCAATTTGTTCTAAACATGTGACTAGCTTTATATTAAGTGCTTTAAAAACTGGTAAGATACAGTATAGTTTATAGTTTAGTTACGTATAGTTTAAAGCAGCTCGCCCCGTCAGATGCTCTGACAGAAAGGCTTGTTTCAGTGGCACTGAAAGGCTTGTTTCCACTTGTTCAGTGGCACGTCAGAAAGTGCCACTGACGGAGATGCTACTCGCGCTGTTTCTTGTGTTTGAGATGTGCTGTTTTCCTTAATGCATTACTTACATTTCACTGGTACACTCTCCGTCATGGAATATGAAATATTTCTATTTCCATAATATGTCATGGAAATATTTCCATTTTGCTGTCAGAAATTTATAAGCCCTCTGCTTTGCGATTCTCCACTAAGCTTCACAGGCTTCATTTAGAACGAGCGCCGCCGCGCGCATGTGCACCAAACAGACTGAGCGCAATGTAGGATTGTGTATCGATTGTTTTTTTTTTAAGATACGGGTGCCATATCGATACTTTTAAAACCGATGCTTAAAAAAAAAAAAGGAGCCAAAAAAAAACTATGGATAACATTAAAGAACATTACAAATATTTAAAATAAATATACATAGCATTCACATGCTCCTTGGATGCTCTCATTTCCCGAGTTGTGCTTCCTTTACTCTAAAGGCTTGTTCACACTGGGACGAATATCACGCGCGATTATCGCCGATGTTTAACGCCTTGTGACTAAACAAAGGCCGTCAATGTGAGTGTGCACCCCGACGCGCAAAACACGAGGAGTAAAAGCGTCATTTTAAAAAAAACGTCTCGGGCTCGTTTTTTTTGTTTGACGCACCGCGTTAAAAACTGGCCGACCAATGAGATTGGCGCTTTTGTTCACGTGCCTGGAGCTGCTGAAGTTACAGTAAAACACGACTTGGTGGCGCTCAAGCACAAAACGGTCTTGCCGAGCACACATTGATACCTAACGACGAAGAGGAAGTAAGTAGACCAAGAAGATGCATCGAGGCAAGATGAATGTAGAGCTGCTGGTCTCATTGGTGTCTGAACACAAAGGGCTTTATGACAAACGCGACAGCGACTACAAAAATCTCGATAAGAGGGAGTTGTTATGGACAGGAATTGCAGAGCAAATAGGATTCGATGTGTCCCGGGGTATTTCTGTTTTTCATTAAGCGCCATTTTGCGAGTGAATTTGCACGTTCACTCGGCTCATCTCCTGCGAAAATCGCTTGGGTATGAACACAAAAGACGCGTCGAAAAACGTCGGCGATGAGCACGCGCAATAATCGTCCCGGTGTGTACGAGGCTTAAGGCTAATACATTTTCACGATCTGGGTCATTATTTAATACAAAACCACACATAATGTTTCTACTGTATCTCTGTCAATCACTCTGATATTTAGTTATAATGAGTGCTGTGTGTCACTGTCTTTTAATCAGTTTTGTGAATGACTGTATGGTCATTCTTTATAAAGTAGCAACATGATCGTTTTATAAAGTATGCGTTCATATGTGTTAACTCCGCGGTCTGCGGATTGAAGAGTGCGCTGAAAGACGGGGAGGAGACGAGGTCTGCCGCCGTTTTCATATGAAATTTAAAGTGGACTGAATCTGAAGCGATCACGGAATTTGTGTACAGTTTATGGAGCTAAACGCTATAGCCACGCTAAAAATGGCCTAGCGACACCCATGCTTCTTGCGTACATTTCAGAGAACCATGACAGATATTTTGATCAATTGCTCAGGCATTTAAGTGGCACCGAAGTCTGTGTTCTGATTCAGTTCTAATTCATACCAGTTACATAGGCACCAGGTTTCGGTACCCAACTCTATAAGTAGTTCTATTATTTTTGTGCTATGTATCTATCCCTATGCAAAGCATGCTGGGAACTAGAAATCCACTGCCCAGTTTCAGTCAATGCAACGTAAATGATTCATGTAGGCCCAACACAAATTGTTTAAGTTAACTTAACAATTTACAAATTTAATTTCATTTAACATAATAAAATTGATAGCAAATGACAACTGAGTAAAAAACTAAAGATTTGTGTTGTTTTAGCTTATTTTATTTAAGTAAACTGAGCAAACAACTAAAATAATTTTTTGAGTGTATTATGAAGCTGTATTTGTAAATATGAAGATGCATTTCTGTAGCTCTGACATTAGCCAAGTTCTTTATCTTAATCTTGTTGAGCTGAATGTACAATGCAAATTATTTGCTAAAATAACCTCAACATTAACAACAACACTGAAATAAGAGTGCACGTTTTATCTGTAATCAGATGCACATTAAAGTTGCTGTTACTATAAATAAAATCACACTGGTCCCCTGAAAGTCACTGTGTATTTGCATCCTACTCTTATGTCTGGTAAAGACTGCCTTGATATGCATTGCATATGCACTGCATTTGGGTTTAGTTTAAACATACACATACTGAGCAAGTTGGCTGCCACAGCAGCTGCACAAACAGCCTATTGGTGGGATCCATCATCACTGTGATTTGTGTGGTTGGAGAAGGATTGTTGGTTTTCCTGAAGGGCCTTCATACTAAAGTTGGCCACATCCACAGCACAGTTTCCTTTGCTGTGGCAGCATTAAGAGTTTTTTTTTTTCTTTTTTCGGGAGATTAGATTTAAGCAGCAAATATGCAGATTTGTTGGCTATTCTCAATTCTTTATTGTTAATGTGAACATTAGAAATCTGCATTTACATTAAGGCCTCCAGTATTGCATATTTGCCATTAAGACCATCCATCCATTCATTGTCATGTGTACGGTCCACGGGCCATTGGCTGAATGTCTGATGCACAGGACACACACTTAGCTGGAACCTCTTCAGGAGTTTCGCAGTCGTCCTCTGATTGGTTGAAGTGTACAGGATTTTCAGGAGACGTGTGTGTCACGTTCTTTAATGTTCCACCTTGAAACAAAGATGCCGTGATGCCAAACCCCGTCATGGAAGAAGAAAGTTGTCGTGTTTACAACTGTGATGATGAGTGCTTATCAGGATCAACTAAACACTAGATTTTCAAAAGTATGTGAAATATTTAAAGTTCTAAACACAGAATCTTTAAAATATGTCCAAGCTTTACACACCTGGCTGTTATTGTGGGGACATTTACATGCCCCTAAACATGACGTGACACAATAAGGAAACATGATTGGTTGCTTTACCTGTCAGTCATATGGCCTCTTGGGAGGGAGGTTCCCAGACCTTCTGCCATCAGTCTGAAGGTTTGGCTATGCGAGACGAAGAGAATGCTTGAGCCTGTGCTCAGATTTTTAGCCTTTTAATGAAATCAGTTAGTTCGTTATTTTTAGAGTTAAATTAAAAATGCCCCTGGTAGAATATGAGAGATTGTCAGGAATAAAAATGTGTCAATAAAAAATGGAAATATTGCCGTTTGCCCTGTATGGTTGAGACATTGCTTTGTCTTGAGTGTAGTAGACTGTTAGATGCAGATGAAGTTCTGCATTGGAAAGCCAGACATGCTGAGCAGTAAATTATAGTGTTGGGTTTTAGAAGAGGCAATACAGACTCCTGATGTAACACTCTTTTGAACTGGTTCTTGTCAGATTAAAACATTTCATTTAATGTAAATTTCAAAATTTACATTAACCTTTTGGGATGATGATCTGTATGAATGAGGACAATAAAATAGAAAGAGCTATTCAGTTATGATTATTAATATCATGTCACCTAATTAACATTCGTGAGCCAGGCTGAAAAGATTTGTAATACGCCCCCTCCCCCTTTTCACACTGTTCTTACACATCTATATTGTCCTAGTTGTCTTTAAAGTTAAATTTTTTTGCCTTAAGATATTAGATAATTTTAGAACAGGGGTGTCAGACTCAATTCCTGGAGGGCCAATGTCCTGCAGAGTTTTGCTCCGACCATAATTAAACACACCTGAAACAGCTAATCATGGTCTTCAGGTTTACTAGAAACTTCCAGGCAGGTGTTTTGGAGTTGGTTGGAGCTACCCTTACAAAACAAAAATATATGGGAATATACTGCAAAATATAAAGTGACATATTACATAATACATTTCAATATATGGGAAACTAACCTTACGAAATAAAAAAATATAGGAATATACTGCTAAATATAATGTGATATATTACATGATACATTTCCACATATGGAAAACTAGTGCTTATCATTTTCAATATATTGCAATATATGCATTGACCATGTATGGATATACTGTATATTCATACTAATAAAAATATCTAATGAAGACAAAATTAACATTACATGTAATATTCATTGAGTTTTATAAAATGGCTTTGCACTCTTCAGCATGGTAATAGCATAGATATATAAGCAGATGCCTCATTAGCGACTGTTTCTATGGGCCGCGATACATAGTCAAGTCACCTTTATTTATATAGCGCTTTTAACAATACAGATTGTGTCAAAGCAACTGAACAGCATTAATTAGGAAAATAGTGTGTCAATAATGCAAAATGACAATAGTAAACACTCATTTTTCAGTTAAAGGCAGTTCATCATTGAATTCAGTGATGTCATCATCCAGCTCAGTTCAGTTTAAATAGTATCTTTGCAATCATTTGCAATCAAGTCAACGATATCGCTGGAAATGAAGTGTCCCCAACTAAGCAAGCCAGAGGCGACAGCGGCAAGGAACCAAAACTCCATCGGTGACAGAATGGAGAAAAAACCTTGGGAGAAACCAGGCTCAGTCGGGGGGCCAGTTCTCCTCTGACAAAACCAGCAGTTCAATTTCAGGCTAGCAAAGTCACATTTTGCAGAGGAATCATCTGGTTCCTGTGGTCTTGTCCCGGTGGTCGTCTGAGACAAGGTCTTTACAGGGGATCTGTATCTGGGGCTCATCTAGTTGTCCTGGTCTCCGCTGTCTTTCAGGGCTGTAGAGGTCCTTTCTAGGTGCTGATCCACCATCTGGTCTGAATATGTACTGGATCCGGGTGACTGCAGTGACCGTCTGATCTGGATACAGACTGGATCTGGTGGCAGCGGAATAAGAAGAATAAGAAAGAAACAGACTAATATTAGCGTAGATGCCATTCTTCTAACGATGTAGCAAGTGTTATGGGATTATGGGAAGTGTTCCCGGTTCTGGTTGACCTAATTAATGCAGCCTAAAAATCCTTTAACGGATTTGAATATTAGAGGCGTATTAGTGTGTTATGTGTAAGCCAGGTTGAAGAGATGGGTCTTTAATCTAGATTTAAACTGACAGAGTGTGTCTGCCTCCCGAACAATGTTAGGTAGGTTATTCCAGAGTTTGGGCGCTAAAAAGAAGGATCTGCCACCCGCAGTTGATTTTGATATTCTAGGTATTATCAAATGGCCAGAGTTTTGAGAACGCAGCGGACGTGGAGGACTATATTGTAACAAGAGCTCGTGAGGTGCTAAAGGTGCTAAACCATTCAGGGCTTTATAAGTAATAAGCAAGATTTTAAAATCTATACGATGGAGCCAATGCCTGGTTCTAGTAAGAACTTTAGCTGCTGCATTTTGGACCAGCTGGAGTTTGTTTATTAAGCGTGCAGAACAACCACCCAATAAAGCATTACAATAATCTAACCTTGAGGTCATGAACGTATGAATTAACATTTCTGCATTTGACATTGAGAGCATAGGTCATAATTTAGATATATTTTTGAGATGGAAAAATGCAGTTTTACAAATGCTAGAAACATGGCTTTCAAAGGAAAGATTGCTATCAAATAACACACCTAGGTTCCTACCGTATCTGGAGCGGTCGAATAGGGCATCTATACATATCTATTGGTGATAGTCTCTTTGCTAAATACATCAGTACATGCAGTTGTGATTTTGCTAATGATGATTAGCTGTATATTAAATATATGAGCATTATCTCACTCGTAGCAGTGCGGAATGGCTGTATATTGGCACAGCTATAATTTGGCTGTAGGTAATCACAGCATGGTGATACACAGCCATATCACACTGCTATGCGTGCGTTATTGCGTTTATAAAACAGTTCGATGGCATGTGTGTGTAAATACATAAGAAACAACAATGGAGTGTCTTTAAAAACCCACTTTTGTCCAGAAATACTTCCTTTCACCACAGATTCAAATCTCAGTTTGACAGTTAAACAGCTAAGCCCAAGCCTCCGTTACTAATTCCAAAACATCACTTTAGAACTAGTTACAAAAAGAACATAGAGTTGCTTCATTGAAAGCTTATTGTATTACTGTATTAAAAGCTGTGTATTATGTGGAGTAGAGTATTATGAGGGAGAGATGGACTGAGTGAGTTTGCCCTGCAAACAAGCCTGCACTGGCCCTTTACGGGCTGCCAGCGCAGGGCCCCTGAGAATTGGAAAACATTGGCCCCTTAGCACTGGCCCTGCATGGGCAGCCCTCACTTAGCCTCCAGGAAGCCTTAGCGCTGTTTTATTGAAAATAATCAAGTTTGAAGTCACCATTATGGAGGTAAGCGCTTGCTTTAGTTGGGCTCTTGACCCTTTTCTTTTTAACATTATTTTTTTCTGGCTGTTTTAAATGTGTGTTTCTGAAGCACATTTGTTAGTGTTAGCCAGTGCTAAGGGGCCAACGTTTTGCCAATGAGCAAATTCTCAGGAGTCCTGCACTGGCAGCCCTAAGTGGGCACGTAAAGGGCTTGTTTGCAGGGTGATTACCTGTATCTGATACAGCACTCATTTTTCAGTGTAACCGAGCGCTACTCTGCGATCACACTAAATTCCGTCTACGCCATCGGGGTATTGTACCAACGGAATTAACTGAACACAGCAACACAAGTTCAATGGCCCGTAAATTAAGGTAGAACAGAGATGTGACTTTTAAGTTCAACACTTTTATTAATAAGCAGTAGTCATTATTTAGATGGATGATCACCTTTAATATAGTATTAAAAAAGAGGGAATCACACTTTAAAAGATCTGGGCTTTAGTCCAGTTATTAAAATCATAACCCACCATTCTTAAAATATAGGGTTACCAAGCCTGCTGGAGGAAGGGGGCGAATCACGGGGCCACAGACCCCCAGATGTAAGAGCACACACCACACGTGCACTGATATACAAATCATTAACCAACAGCTTTAAAAAAAAGTGTAGTGAATAATGCAAATAGTGTTACACTCTCAACTCGATACTCATGCAGTGCAGTAAATCTCACACCACCATGCAGTGAAGAAAGGGAAACCCGGACGACCCCAGAGGAAAGCACTCCATGCAGGCTGGTTCCTACAACACAGAGAATTTAATTAACAAACCTAAACGGTTGGCAAAAACTAGACTCAGCTAGCAAAAACAATTAAACATAACCAGCAAAATTTACAGCAATACTAAAATCATCAGAACCATAAATATAAACATAGTTCAAATGACAAAAATGAATCATAAACAAAACAGCAGGGCCTAGACATCAGAGTTCCATATGCAAAGAGCTCCACAAAGAATCTGTGGAGATCTGTCAAGTAAAGAAAACAAAACGTAAATACAAAATACAAATGCCTTTAACAACTAGATTAATGCAAATAAAATACAAAACATTAACAAATAACACACTTGCCATGAAGCAAATGCAACACAGCATTATAAACATTGAAAATACACAATCCACATCAATGTGACAAACATAATCCACTGCACACACCTCTGCCATAATCCAAGAGTGGAGCGCAACTATACGATAGAGTGGGATAGAACCGATGCAGTGCAGTAAATCTCACACCACCATGCAGTGAAGAAAAGGAAACCCGGACGACCCCAGAGGAAAGCACTCCATGCAGGCTGCTTCCTACAACACAGAGAATTGAATTAACAAACCTGAAAGATTGGCAAAAAACTAGACTCAGCTAGCAAAAACAATTAAACATAACCAGCAAAATTTACAGCAATACTAAAATCATCAGAACCATAAATATAAACATAGTTCAAATGACAAAAATGTATCATAAACAAAACAGCAGGGCCTAGACATCAGAGTTCCATATGCAAAGAGCTCCACAAAGAAAGACCTCTGCCATAATCCAAGAGTGGAGCGCAACTATACGATAGAGTGGGATAGAACCGCTGCATAACACAGCTCACTGCTATAGGCTAAGCACAGAGTCCACAGCTCCGAAAATGACCGCATTAACAGCCCACGTGCTCACACTCTCGTATTGAGGGTTATCTCCCTGCGCTTAACACAAACTAAACAATATAAAAAAACAAAACATCTTTATACAAGCTCTTACAGCATTAAAACAAGGGCCACGCTCATACCTCACTATGGTGTTTCCAGAATCACGACACCGGAAGGAGATGGCGGAAGTCAAACGTCAGGAAGTTACGCAACCCACTACTCTTTGCACCATTTATAGGGCAAAATAAATACATACGCCCCACCCAACACACCATCCTTATTATTAACTCTGTCACATCAGCTTCATATACACAATAAAACATTAGTTTGAATGTCCACTGAGGAAAGTGATATCTTTGTTGTACTATCCTTTAATCTGTTAAGGATTATTTCCGATGACAGCGCTGCTCAGTGCATTTGTTGGTTGCATCTTTCAAGGTGTTGTTGAAAGTAAAAAAAAATTCCTTGTTTACAATCCTCGTTTAGTCTCTTTAAATATAAAAGTCTTTACTGCTGACTTACTCATAAAAACAGCCTCTTGTCGTTATCTAATGGTTGAACAATGTAACTAATATCACCATCATGAAGTCACACATCATTTCTCAAAACTAAATACTATTATTAAATTCTACTATTATTTATAAAAATAGTATTTATTGAATGATAATATTTAATAAACAACAACAGCCATCATAAAAGTTGCTAGGCAATTTAGTCAAAAGTACAACAGCAGCGTTCTGATATACAGTATAAATGTTACATAAAATATAACGTGATGAGATTTTAACCTTGGCCAAAACTATTTGCTCTGGAACAATTAAATTAATGAGACCAAAGACTGCCTGTTAGATTTACCCAAAACTAATTCAATCTGATGTTTAACCACTATAGAGACATCAGAGACAGTGACAAATTCCAGAAGATCTGGCCGAGGTGAGGCTCTCGGTGGGTTCATGAGCACTGAACAGCCACTGAAGCCCTGGAGCTCACATCTCTGAAAACATCAAAACAAATTTTCAAATAGACGTTATCTTTATTAAACTGATATCTGAAAAATATCTGGAGTCTAAACAAGTACATTCTCATCTAAAAAACTCCTAAAACTACATTCCGTGACACAAAAACAGTATTATTTTTTAAATTATAGTGAATTTGGGTGTCCGCCATGACACTCGCTGTAAGAAATACTGTGATACAAACAGTGAAACGGTTACTCTTTTCAGCCAATAAGATTCGAAGACCAGAAAAAACTTTTATAAATATAATATAAATAATAATAACATAAGAAATATATTTTGTATTTCTATATGTCAGTGGCGTTCTGTCCATATAAGCTGCGAATGCTCTGCATACCCAGGCCATTTGAGAGAATAAGTTCACGGGATAATTCATATAAACATGATTATAAGTTGATCCCTTGTCATTTGAAATGTAACTTAAAGCTTAAAGAGTTAGGAATAAGTACATACAATGATTTATTTGCCAAACGGCAGTAATTTTCTTTTAAACTACCAGTTGCGGTTGCATCCAGGCGAGCTTATTCTCTGCAGTTTTCTCGTCTCCGCTCTGTTGCTATGACTCGTCAGGATTATAGCGCGTTCTCAGTGATTTGCTGGTCTGCGGCAGATTTCATGCGCGAGGTAAGCTGTCCGCCAAGCGCTCGCCCAAGCAGAAAAATGTGCTGTTGCTGTCAGATCTCGATTGCCGAAAATCACATTGTATTTGATGCAGAACCCAACTCGACTAAATCAAAAGAAAAAAACACGGTAACTGTATATTTTTGTTTTCTCAAGCAAAGCAAATTTTAAAAGTCCACTGAAAACATATCTTCTTACATTTTTGGTCATAGACAACATATGTTGAAGATATAGCCTACGTTATTGTCAACGTTATTGCCTAAGCGGTAAATAAAAAAAATGTTTTAAATATTTTTAATATTAAAACATTTTAATATTAACAAACATCATATTGTTCCCTTTGTTTTGCGTATGCTTGTGTCGCTTACAGTTAAAGTCCTTCTCTGATTTTATTATTGTTTGCAAGGTTGCAACATTACTTTGCAATATTTTAAATATTTTTGGGTATTTTGCATGGTCTGTTATTGGAGTAGGCCTAGTGTCACCCGGGCGGGAGTTTTAACTCCTATTCACTGGGAATATAAAAAATTATTTAGCAGATGCAGAGACATATAGAGCGGGGGAATCTGGGAATCCACCCCCCATCTCCTCACCCTCTGATTACATATCATAACGTAACTACGTGTAAACGTTATTTGGTGGTTTTTACTTGGAAAATCAGCTATATTTTTCTTGCATTCGAATAATGGATAAACTTGAAATGATAGAAGAAGGATTGGATATTGATCAGTGTTTTGATTAAGTTCTGTTCTGTCTCCCTGTCATGAGCTGAACTGGGGGCTGTTTCATAAAAATGTCATAAGAAAAGCGGGGATTAAAGTCCAAATCCTGACTTGAAATAACCTAGCAAATCAATCGGGACTAAAGCGGTTTCATAAATGACAATTTAAGTTGACGCAATCTCACTAATTTGATCCAGGTTCAGTGAGTCAAGATAATTTGATGTGCACGCTTATTCTTGAGCAGCCCTTATTAATGTCGATCATGGATCAATCGATCCAACATGGCAAACAGCGAATAGATTTGTGCTGTTTAATGCATTTGAAATGTTGTGTTTTCCCCAGTGCAACGGACATGTCACGGTTATATTCTTCATCTGTAAATGATAGAAAGTCATGCAAATATATCCATTTTGCTGTCAAGAGTGGGCGAGGCTTACATGAGTGAACAGACAGAATGCAATTGAATAATAGCGCAATAATTTTGTGTAAAATATACATTTTGATAAAATATTTGGTTTTTAGACATTAAATGTGACACATGTAGAATTTGAATCCTACATATGTGTATTTTTTATGATAGCAATAACTGTAAATCAAATGTAAGCAGGCTAATAACTACTCAGCCCTAATTACTAGCTCAAATGAGTTAATGTGTATTCCTCTTTTCAGTAAAAATTTAGTCTGTTTTCTATTATTTATTTTCATTTTTTAATTCAGTGACTTTAACTTTTAAATTTAGTGTTTTTAATGCTTTAATGCTTTTAATGTTCTACTATAACCATAAAAGGTACAGCTGTCATAAAACCGGAGAGAAAGGCTGCATGGCTAGAAACTGCTGATCAACTGAATGCGCAAGTAGCAATGTTAAAATGTTTTCATAGATCTTAAAAAAAAAAGGTCATTAAATTTTGGCCACAATATAGATTAAATACAGTCGGTTGTAGCCTAGGCCTATATTTTTATTTATTTGATTTATTTAAGTTGCATTTTCTCTATACTTTTATTTTTGGACTGATAATAAAATAAAATGTGTATGTGTGAGAGTCAGTGGTAATATCAATGCATTCCTATTGGTCAGTGTTAGCTTGACAGTTAGCCTGATTTGTTAGGTTATTTCAAGTCAGGTTTTGGACTTTAATCACCACTTTTCTTAGTGTCTTTTATGAAACAGCCCACAGGTTAGTTTCCCAGCATAATTTGCCACAGTGACTGAGATTGAGCTATGGTAAATTTGCTTTCTGAAACCTGGCTTATTTGGTAAACTTGTTTTATGTAACAGCCCCCAGATGTCCTAGTTTGTTTCCTCAGCTACTGATTACATGCTATTTATGCTGGTGTTTCCCAAGTTCATTGTTCTGTGTTGTCATTTGTTGGTTGTATTTATTCCTGTTTCCTGAGTTGGTTTATTAAATTAAAGACGGTTTCCTCTAGGGCTGTGCAAAAAATCGAATGGGATTTTCATGTGCATCTCGTCAGTAAAGCCGCTTCTGTGATTAGAAGTAAATCTCCATCACGTGCGTTCAGATGGAGCGGCATTTACTACACAGAGCCGTAGTTCACTGACAAGCTACACAAAATC
>NW_015646468.1:120656-124116 GCF_001515625.1 Sinocyclocheilus rhinocerous | reverse complement strand
TTTCAGATGGAGTAGCATTTACTACACAGAGCCGTAGTTCACTGACAAGCTACGCAAACCGCTTTCATAATCGCAGAACGATTTCTTAGATTTCATTATCGCGCGATTATATCGTCTGCGATTATGAACGCGATTTTGCGTAGCTTGTCATTGAACTACGGCTCTGTGTAGTAAATGCCGCTCCATCTGAACACACGTGCTGGATGGAGATTTACTACTAATCACAGGAGCCTTTACTGACGAGATGCGCATGAAAATTGCATTCGATTTTTTGCATGACACTTCCTGAGTGCTTAGATTTCTCTCTTCTCTATTTCAGTAGCATGTTTTTTTTTACAGCCATTGTTGATGTATAGCTAATTTGCCACATTTTATTTTAATATTTAAATATAACATTCCTGAAAACTTGCAATGCAAAACAATCTAAATCACCTGGAGAAGTAATGGTGTCTGTTAGCACTTCTTTACTGAAAAATAACACATAGATTTGCTTTTGAAATTTCAAGTTGGTTTCAAGGTAGTATAAAAGGTTACAAAAATGTTCTGAGTGTTTGTTTTAGCACAACTCAGAACACACCAATCTGTGCACCACCAACAGTTTATTTCATTCTTCTTTCTTCTTTGTTTTGATACAAAAGACCTTTTCTTTTTTTCCCTCTCAGACATAATGAATAAAGGTCTTTGTTTTAATTGTCTGTTATTGTACTGTTCAATCTAGCTATTGTAATGAAACAATACTGATATTTGTGTGCTCACAGGCCATTAATATTCTGTTATGGGCTTCTAAAGTTGATATGCTGCCTTAAAATGAATGGCAGTTCACATATATATGGTGTACAATTAAATGCATACTATAGTTCAGCAACCAATAGTTCCTATACTATAGTTCAGAATGGCTCAGCTCTCACAGAAAAATTATTCTCCAGAAAAAAAATAAAAATAAAAATGAACTTTAAATTAACTTTAAAAATATTGACTTAGATTTGGCAACCTCTGTGATTGGTGGATGTCGCATCTGCTCCCGGTGGGTCATAATACACACAAATGCCTCTTTAGAACGGCTAGTTTCAGGTTTTTATTTATTTATTTTATTTTATTTTTTAATTGCTTACAATTTCTAAAACAATGGCTCCTTTTCTCTAGACTCTACACACACATCCACAAAACATGCACACAAGATGCAAAACATTACGCATCTCTTGCAAACGCAAACTTCGTTCAAAACCATTTTAACTCTTATAAAAATTTTGTTTTTGCATAGTAACTCTACACACAAGCATCAAATGATTAGCCATATACACACCATACTACACACAGATATGAAAAATGTAAAACATTACTATTTTGTGTCCTTTGCTTGTTCAGTGTGCAGTGGGTTTGTCATAGCATACACAAATACATATATGCATGTATACACTGTATATACAATGTGTATGCCCTATTGATAAACTTTACAGTTTTTAAACTGAACTGGGACAGAGCTGAGAATGCAAATGCAGATGATCTTTATTAAAGGAATTAACCGGAAGTAGAACGACAGAAACCATAGACAGGAGGGAACCAAACACGCAACAGCCAGTAACTGTAACAAGACTAGACAAAGAACCAGGGCAAACACAGGGGTTTAAATAAACAGGGTAATGAGGTCACAAGCAAGGCAGGTAGGCAAACGGGCACTGAACACAGGAGGAAAGCACAGAAACACTGGAGAAATACACTTCAAAATAAGAGTACAAAACACAAGACAGGGGAACACAGGTAAGGATAATGACAACTGGCTTGTTAGAGGTGCTTTACAGCAGAATTTGAATTTGTAACTGCTTTGAAACAATCTGTATTTTATAAAACATTGTAGAAGGTGTAATTCAGCATCCTCAGCCAAACTGCATATCAGTATTGACAATGACCATACTTGCCATACTGTCATATATTCCCTGTGTTTGGACTTTTGTTGAAGTGTTTTTCCTGTTCCTGTTTCTGTTAGTTCCCCTTTGTGCTTACCCTGCTGCTGTAGCTCCCTTGTTAGTTCCCATAGTTATCCCCGTGTGGTCCCTTGGCAACTAACCAAGCCCTCTTGTTACCTTGTTAAGCTTGTTTGCCTCTGTGTAAAAATAGTCCTTGTGTTTCATTTTTGCAGTGTCAGTCAATGTTTGTGTTTGCGTTGATAGTTCTCACTCGCCTTGTTCCCATTGTTCTCTTGTGGATGTTTTTGTTTCTTTATTAAACTTCTCCTTGCACCTACTGTAGATCCTTGCCTTAGCCTGCTGACAGATCGACTGACCAGCAATAGATCTAGCAGGAGTACGTTTGATTCTCCTTTGATCCCTTGAGGATTTTATTGGTGTATTTCTAGACCTAGCATATCACACTCATTTCCCGCACCATCATTTTGCTCTGGACTTGAATGAACCACTACGTACACAATTCTAAAATATTCCTCCTCAAATAGTCCTCAAGGGTCGCTTTCTCAGTTGCTGGACTATGCCCTTAGGAGAAGATTGGTGTACAGTGTGGCGAATCCGCCCATGACATTGGCGCAAGTGGCCAGCGTCCCGAGGCCTTTGCCGGTCTCTGTGAAGTCAAGCTCGCCAGTCTCTGTGTTCTCTAGCCCACTGCACACTGCACTCTCAAGCCCGCAGGCCACTATGCACTCAAGCCCACCAGTCACTGTGCTCACAATCCCACAGCCTGCTAAACTCTCTATGCTCTCTTGTTCTCCAGCTGCAGTGCCATCTATCTTGAGGTAGATGTTTTCATTTCTGTTTTCCCTGTGATGGCTACCACCATTTTGTTTGTTTGGGCTACACACATCTCACCTGTTTCTCCTGAGGCAGCGGTGGCACTTTCTTCTGCACTCTCCGTGTTCCCTGATGCCTCTGTTACAGCCGCGGATGCCATTTCTGAAATTACCGTGTCCCCTGATACTTCTTTGGTGCGGTAGGGGGCCCAACCTCATATTCTTTCATAGGGCCCAAAATTGCTAGCGGTCCCCTGCTACCGGACATTCAAAATACATCCTATAGGCTACTGTCTTGTCCTTCAAAATGTGCGTCCCTGTCATTGGATTGCAATCGGATAAGGGGCGTTTGCATATCTAGTCTTAGTATGGCAGCCGCAGTGGATGGATAGGCTACCAAAATGTGCACTAGCGATCTGAAACAATGGCCTCAGCACCCGAAAGGATAGGGATAACATGACCAGATGTCCCGTTTTTCCTGGGAGTCACAATTCGTTATCGATTAACTTAAAGTTAGTGAAGGCGGGATAGGCGGAATCGCGCTGATAGAAGTGCTCTCTCTCGCGCACACTCCACTTCTTCTGTTCTCATATACAGCGCGCGATCAGTTCTCAGTGCTCACATACACACACAGCAGTCCAAATGTCTATTGTGTAGAGTATCTCACATAAATACAGTCGGTTATGGATTCAGTGAACGTAAACAGGTGGGTGAAAACTGAAC
>NW_015646468.1:102558-118494 GCF_001515625.1 Sinocyclocheilus rhinocerous | reverse complement strand
TTTCAGATGGAGTAGCATTTACTACACAGAGCCGTAGTTCACTGACAAGCTACGCAAACCGCTTTCATAATCGCAGAACGATTTCTTAGATTTCATTATCGCGCGATTATATCGTCTGCGATTATGAACGCGATTTTGCGTAGCTTGTCATTGAACTACGGCTCTGTGTAGTAAATGCCGCTCCATCTGAACACACGTGCTGGATGGAGATTTACTACTAATCACAGGAGCCTTTACTGACGAGATGCGCATGAAAATTGCATTCGATTTTTTGCATGACACTTCCTGAGTGCTTAGATTTCTCTCTTCTCTATTTCAGTAGCATGTTTTTTTTTACAGCCATTGTTGATGTATAGCTAATTTGCCACATTTTATTTTAATATTTAAATATAACATTCCTGAAAACTTGCAATGCAAAACAATCTAAATCACCTGGAGAAGTAATGGTGTCTGTTAGCACTTCTTTACTGAAAAATAACACATAGATTTGCTTTTGAAATTTCAAGTTGGTTTCAAGGTAGTATAAAAGGTTACAAAAATGTTCTGAGTGTTTGTTTTAGCACAACTCAGAACACACCAATCTGTGCACCACCAACAGTTTATTTCATTCTTCTTTCTTCTTTGTTTTGATACAAAAGACCTTTTCTTTTTTTCCCTCTCAGACATAATGAATAAAGGTCTTTGTTTTAATTGTCTGTTATTGTACTGTTCAATCTAGCTATTGTAATGAAACAATACTGATATTTGTGTGCTCACAGGCCATTAATATTCTGTTATGGGCTTCTAAAGTTGATATGCTGCCTTAAAATGAATGGCAGTTCACATATATATGGTGTACAATTAAATGCATACTATAGTTCAGCAACCAATAGTTCCTATACTATAGTTCAGAATGGCTCAGCTCTCACAGAAAAATTATTCTCCAGAAAAAAAATAAAAATAAAAATGAACTTTAAATTAACTTTAAAAATATTGACTTAGATTTGGCAACCTCTGTGATTGGTGGATGTCGCATCTGCTCCCGGTGGGTCATAATACACACAAATGCCTCTTTAGAACGGCTAGTTTCAGGTTTTTATTTATTTATTTTATTTTATTTTTTAATTGCTTACAATTTCTAAAACAATGGCTCCTTTTCTCTAGACTCTACACACACATCCACAAAACATGCACACAAGATGCAAAACATTACGCATCTCTTGCAAACGCAAACTTCGTTCAAAACCATTTTAACTCTTATAAAAATTTTGTTTTTGCATAGTAACTCTACACACAAGCATCAAATGATTAGCCATATACACACCATACTACACACAGATATGAAAAATGTAAAACATTACTATTTTGTGTCCTTTGCTTGTTCAGTGTGCAGTGGGTTTGTCATAGCATACACAAATACATATATGCATGTATACACTGTATATACAATGTGTATGCCCTATTGATAAACTTTACAGTTTTTAAACTGAACTGGGACAGAGCTGAGAATGCAAATGCAGATGATCTTTATTAAAGGAATTAACCGGAAGTAGAACGACAGAAACCATAGACAGGAGGGAACCAAACACGCAACAGCCAGTAACTGTAACAAGACTAGACAAAGAACCAGGGCAAACACAGGGGTTTAAATAAACAGGGTAATGAGGTCACAAGCAAGGCAGGTAGGCAAACGGGCACTGAACACAGGAGGAAAGCACAGAAACACTGGAGAAATACACTTCAAAATAAGAGTACAAAACACAAGACAGGGGAACACAGGTAAGGATAATGACAACTGGCTTGTTAGAGGTGCTTTACAGCAGAATTTGAATTTGTAACTGCTTTGAAACAATCTGTATTTTATAAAACATTGTAGAAGGTGTAATTCAGCATCCTCAGCCAAACTGCATATCAGTATTGACAATGACCATACTTGCCATACTGTCATATATTCCCTGTGTTTGGACTTTTGTTGAAGTGTTTTTCCTGTTCCTGTTTCTGTTAGTTCCCCTTTGTGCTTACCCTGCTGCTGTAGCTCCCTTGTTAGTTCCCATAGTTATCCCCGTGTGGTCCCTTGGCAACTAACCAAGCCCTCTTGTTACCTTGTTAAGCTTGTTTGCCTCTGTGTAAAAATAGTCCTTGTGTTTCATTTTTGCAGTGTCAGTCAATGTTTGTGTTTGCGTTGATAGTTCTCACTCGCCTTGTTCCCATTGTTCTCTTGTGGATGTTTTTGTTTCTTTATTAAACTTCTCCTTGCACCTACTGTAGATCCTTGCCTTAGCCTGCTGACAGATCGACTGACCAGCAATAGATCTAGCAGGAGTACGTTTGATTCTCCTTTGATCCCTTGAGGATTTTATTGGTGTATTTCTAGACCTAGCATATCACACTCATTTCCCGCACCATCATTTTGCTCTGGACTTGAATGAACCACTACGTACACAATTCTAAAATATTCCTCCTCAAATAGTCCTCAAGGGTCGCTTTCTCAGTTGCTGGACTATGCCCTTAGGAGAAGATTGGTGTACAGTGTGGCGAATCCGCCCATGACATTGGCGCAAGTGGCCAGCGTCCCGAGGCCTTTGCCGGTCTCTGTGAAGTCAAGCTCGCCAGTCTCTGTGTTCTCTAGCCCACTGCACACTGCACTCTCAAGCCCGCAGGCCACTATGCACTCAAGCCCACCAGTCACTGTGCTCACAATCCCACAGCCTGCTAAACTCTCTATGCTCTCTTGTTCTCCAGCTGCAGTGCCATGGTAGATGTTGTAGATGTTTTCATTTCTGTTTTCCCTGTGATGGCTACCACCATTTTGTTTGTTTGGGCTTCACCTGTTTCACCTGTTTCTCCTGAGGCAGCGGTGGCACTTTCTTCTGCACTCTCCGTGTTCCCTGATGCCTCTGTTACAGCCGCGGATGCCATTTCTGAAATTACCGTGTCCCCTGATACTTCTTGAGTAGACATTCAAAATACATCCTATAGGCTACTGTCTTGTCCTTCAAAATGTGCGTCCCTGTCATTGGATTGCAATCGGATAAGGGGCGTTTGCATATCTAGTCTTAGTATGGCAGCCGCAGTGGATGGATAGGCTACCAAAATGTGCACTAGCGATCTGAAACAATGGCCTCAGCACCCGAAAGGATAGGGATAACATGACCAGATGTCCCGTTTTTCCTGGGAGTCACAATTCGTTATCGATTAACTTAAAGTTAGTGAAGGCGGGATAGGCGGAATCGCGCTGATAGAAGTGCTCTCTCTCGCGCACACTCCACTTCTTCTGTTCTCATATACAGCGCGCGATCAGTTCTCAGTGCTCACATACACACACAGCAGTCCAAATGTCTATTGTGTAGAGTATCTCACATAAATACAGTCGGTTATGGATTCAGTGAACGTAAACAGGTGGGTGAAAACTGAACGTGTGTCAGTATTACATGCATGCCTTCAGTCTTAAAGGGACAGCATTCCTAATTAAGTGCCTATCCGTGTCAATAATGTTAACCAGCAAACCTACTGTATCTGAAAAATTTGTGATAGTTCACCCAAAAATTGAAAATTGTCATCATTTATTCAAGTTTTTCCTAATTCAATCCTTGATTCAAATTTCTCATGAGCTTAATTGATGTGGTCTAAAGAGAGAAGAATTCATTACTATTTTTGTTTGAAGACTACATATAAATAGCTACCAAAATAAATGTTGGTAACTGCAGTTGGACTAAAAGTAGACAAAAATGCAATGACTTTTTGTCGACTAAAACTAGACTAAAACTATGAAAGACTCAAATTACTAAAATGTCTATTAAGCATTTTCGTCTCAAGATAAAGACTAAGACTAAATCAAAAATGCCTGTCAAAATTAACATTGCACCTAAGTAAATGTACCTTTGTACTGTCCTGTTACTTTTGTACTATGTCTGTCAGCTTAGAGCAGAAAACAGAGGCTATAATTCACACAGGCTCACCAAAATTGGACAATAGAAAATTGGAATAAGATTGCCTGGTCTGATGAGTCTCGATTTCTGCTTTGACATTCAGATGGTGTTGGTGGTGTAATGGTGTGGGGGAAATGTTCTTGGCAGACTTTGGGCCCTTTAGTACAAATTGAGTATTCTTTAAATGCCACAGCCTACCTAAGTATTGTTGCTGACCATGCCCCTCCCTTTCATCATGTCAGAGTGTATCCTTCTTGTGATGGCTTCTTCCAGCAGGATAACGTCATGTCACAAAGCTTAAATCATCTCAAACTGGTTTCTTGAACACGACAATGAGTTCACTATACTCAGATGGCCTCAACAGTCAACAGATTTGTGGCTAGTTTCACTATAAGGCTGCTGAAGGAGTTGGGCATCAGAGGAAAGGTCCAGCGGAGGATAGTCAGGTAACTGGCCACTGTCGCTGAAAGAAGCAGCCACTGGCTGTGGCTGAAGCGGTTGGACACAGTGTGGGCTGCCAAATGACCATGTAACAAGGTGACACACACCCGGGTCTGATCAGCCTGTGGTGGGCCTGCCTTGGCTGAGGGTGTCTTGTGATAAAGGGCCGAAACACCCAATGAGGCTGGGGTACACAACTGATGATGTGTTGCATTGGTGGAAACACCATACAAAGGTCATTGGCAACATCACCTCAACAAAAGGCATCTTTCTCCCAGGCTAAAGTTCTCACAGAAACTGGAATCTGATGGACATCAGGTAAGGTGCCTCACTGGCAACATCCATGAAAGATAAGTACACTTTATGTACAGCATTACATATCATCAAAACGTCAAGGATCCCCGCCCAATGAATGCAGCGAAGAATTATACCATCTTCATCTATCCATCTTACCATACTATTCCTTTTTCTTATTGTTCCCCAGTCACGCATAAAGCAATTGTAAATTCACGACTGATTATTGGGTTTTGAGGCAAGTACCACGGACATGGATTAGTCCATGATCTTGGATTCTTGCTGAACCAAAATCAGAGCGTAACAATTGCTGTGTCACGCTGTATTCTGCTCGCAGTGAAGGGAAAATGTTCTATGGTGCAGAATATTGGGATCATAACACCTAGTCCTATTATGCAAACTAAACTACCTGGTTAAACCAGTGACTGCTGTGAAAGGGCAGCTGACAACCAGGGAAAGACCTAGTGACAGCTAGGAAAGACTGCTGAAAGGAGGGAACAGACCCCATCAGGGCTGGCATGGGTTAGCCACCCATGCCAGCAGGATCCGTCACTACATAGTGCAGAGGGTCCACCCATCTTTGGCTATGAAAACCACAAGAAGAAAGAATACCCCTGGAGTCTCCGAGAGCGGGGGCGCAAGATGACTCATGGACGGACCACACGGTAACAGACTTAGGAACGGAAATGACAATGAGTCAGGAGAACTGCACAACAGAGGTTGGAACAATAGGACCGACAGGACATAACCTGCAGAGATGCATCTGCGGTTGGGCGAAGATAACATCAGAGTAGGGTCTTAAAATCCATCAGGGCAGGAAGACCTGCCTGAGAGAGCTTAGTGAGGGGCCTCGCGTTGACCAATACTTCCTCAGAGGTAGGGCAAATTAGTCGGGTGAAGCCCAGTGGCAGGACAAACACCACAGTCCACAGGGTATCAGAACCCCAGACAAAACCCAACCAGGCACAAACTTACCGCCACTGATTAACCCAGACGCCACCCAGCCACAGCCAGCAGTAAAAAGGAAGATGGATGGAAGGAGACCTCAGATACTTTGGCCTAAATCCTGCCACAACGAGTGGGCAACCATTGACACAGATCTTATTCAGCTGCTAGAAGGCCTGAAAGGAGATGTAGAAAGGAAACTGGAGAAGATGGGGGAGATTATCTACACCTATGGGGCACAAAGGTTTGGAGTGAAAAACAAGAGGCCGAGGTCACAGAAGGAGCTGGGAGTCCTACCGAAGTCCAGGAGACAACAAGAGATTGACAAACTTGTGAAAGAAAGCCTGAGAAAACAGTGGAAGAAGGCCACTGAAGCAGCATCAGCCCCTGGACCCAACGGTTGTCCATACAAGCTCTGCAAGAATGCCCCAGGAGTTTTGAGGTACCTTTGGAGATTAATGATAGTGGCATAGAAAAAGCAGGTGATACCAAAAGCCTGGAGAAGGGCTGGAGGGATTTTGATCCCCAAGAAAAAAAAATTGGCAACTATTAATCAGTTTCATCAAATTAGCCTCCTGAATGTGGAAGGTAATATTTTCTTCAGCGTTGTGGCGCAGAGACTGTCAGCGTTCCTGAAGAACAACAACTTTGTCAACACCTCAGTGCTGGGGGCTTAGGGGGCTTCTCAGGATGTTTGGAACATGCTAACATGATTTGGCACCAGTTGCAAATGGCCAAAAAGGAGAAGAAAGACCTACATGTGGTGTTCTTAGATCTTGCCAATGTCTTTGGGTCAGTTCCACATAAGCTGCTGTGGGCAGCATTCGGTTTCTTCCATGTTCCAGAACATATAACAAAATGGATTAAAGCCTACTTTCGGGATCTTCAGGTCTGTATTACCATACTGGATAGTACCACCACCTGGCAGCAGCTGGAGGTTGGAATAATGGCAGGTTGTACCATCTCTCCATAATTCATAATTCGGGCATCCTGTTGGGTGGTTGGAGGGGAACGTTTGAAAAATGGGTTGCGGCTCCCTCCAATCAGGGCATACATGGATGATAATTTAAATTTTTTTTTTTATGTTGTCTTATAGATTGTTATAGATTCTGTTTTTTATTTGAGCTTCCTGATCTGTACAGCACTTTGGTCAAACTTGGGTTGTTTTTAAATGTGCTTTATAAATAAATAATGAAATTAAATTATATGACTACCATCACAATGACTAAAGCATGTACTAAGCGGCTGCTGGATAAGCTCCAGGAAAACATCAGATGGGCACAAATGGAGATTAAACCCGTAAAATCTTGCAGCATCTCCATTGTCAAAGGCCGACTTACTAATGACAGGTTCTGTATAGCGGGAGAGCCCATACCAATGGTCATGGAAAAGCCCATCAAAAGCCTTGGACGTTGGTACACCACAGACCTTAAAGACTCAAAACAGGTGGAAAACTCAGGCAAGAGACAGTCAGTGGACTCAAGAGAATCAATGGTACAGCTCTTCCGGGGAAGTTGAAGCTGTGGTGTTTCCAATTTGGTTTGTTGCCATGGCTTATTTGGCCAATTTTCATATACGAGCTCACTTTATCTCACGCCAAGCATCTGGAGAGACTGGTGAGTACACAATTGAGGAAATGGATTGGGCTACCAAGATGCCTTAGCAGCATAGGGCTGTACGGCAATGGAGCTCTCTCTCTTCCTATTTCAAGCCTTGTGGAGGAGTACAAATGCGCCAAAACGGAGCTGGAGATGACGCTTAAATGTTCCCTCCTGGTGGAATGACCTGCCCAACTCAATCCGAGCAGCTGAATCCTTAGCCATCTTCGAGAATCGGCTAAAAACACATCTCTTCCATCTTTATTTGGCCCTCTAACTCTAGCACTCTCTATTCTAATTCTATTCTTTAGAAAAAAAAAAAAACTTGCCCCTTTTAGACTTGCACTCTATTAATTTACTAACTGCTTGTTTTCTTAAAAAAAAAGAATTTGTTGATTTTGATTGTTTCCATTGTCCTCATTTGTAAGTCGCTTTGGATAAAAGCATCTGCTAAATGTAAATGTAAATGTCATGGGTTTTCTGCTCTGGTCAACTTTCCTGAAGAATTTAGCTCCAACTAGGGTTAGGTTTCGAGAACCGTTTCCATTTTAGAACCGTTTCCAAATATCCAAGAACCAGGTATTCGATAAGACACGTGCATTTAGATTCTGCTTAACGATCCCTGCCTTCCCATGTTTAAAGTGATTTTAAATTATTTAAGCGCAGGAAGAGAAATAACTTGTGCACTATTTGCATGCAGCGCACACATCTGAAGCGCAAGCACAGAGAACAGCGGGCCCGGTGCAGGTTCCCAGCCTGTGTCCAGTGTCGAAGCGTTCCATGCATTTCCACTGCAGAAAGGTTGTTCCGAGCCGGAATGGATTTCTCTTTCATATTTACCGACCATTATGCACAAAAATATGTCAGTATGTAATCATAAAAACAGATGTTTTTTGTCTTAAGTGAATGTAAACAGTTGTGAAAGAAAACGTCTCAGGTTACGCATGTAACTATGGTTCCCTGAGAAGGGAACGAGACTATGCGGGAATGCCTTCAGCGTGACTGGTGTCTGAAGCATACATCTAAACATGAAAATAGCATTGGCTGGAGACAGCCTATAATGTCATAACTGGTGTGACTACAGTCTAAAAGGGTGCGGGGAGAACACATCATCTGCTTCTTTGTCTGAAGCTCGCATCTGAAGCATGGCGAAAAGAGAGGACGCAGTGTCTTGTTCCCGTCTCAGTGAACCATGGTTACATATGTAACCCGAGACATTCCCTTCCGAGGGGAACTTCGAACTGCGTCCTCTAAGCGGTCGCTATGGGGAACGGTATACCCACGCTGCCATGCTGAGGGGAGTGCATGCCAAGCACCAAGGCGAGCACTAAGTACCAACTCTACCAAGGCTATGGGAGTTGCCCCTAGGACACCTTGACGGCTGTCAGTAACATTATCCCCTTCAGCCAAAGGCCTGAGCTGCATATCCCAAGAACTTAACTGTTAAGGGCTGGGCTTGGGACGCCTGAACCCAGGGCAGAGCTTGAAGGCTTGGAATCAGAAACAAAGAGATTCCTTCAAGGGGATATGGCCAAGTGTCTGGGATGATAAACTAGACCCTGGCCTGTCACCTAGGGGGCTACTGTCAGCTCTGCATAAGCTTGCTCAAAGTAACTGCCAACAGATCATTGGTAGCAAACACCCTGCTAGGAAAATAATCACCAAGGATACATAAGTAGAGTGGGACCCAAGGTGAAACCCGGGGCCTGAGCCAACTCAGAGAATGGGTACAAGGCTGGCAGCACGTAACCCATACCATATAGGGTTTTAGAAAGTGTCCAGGATGCTTAGTGTGCACACTTGCCACGATGTGGATTTAAGAATCACCATTGCTAAGGGGTCCTGAGACCAAAACAGGCCTAGGAACCCTAAGTGACAGTGATACGCTCAAGGGAGCAGTTACTTCGTTCAGCGGAAGTCCGCATGCTCAGAGCACATGTGGATTGGAAATGGCGTACCTCATAGAAAAACCCTCCATATGAGGGGAGCACTCATCAACTCAACCATGATAGTCACAGGACAGGCTCTGGAGCATTATGCTCATACATAACTAGAAGGAGCGAAGCACCCAACTCTCAAACCGAGAGGGGGACAGAGACGCTCGACTTGGGAGCAGTGTGCTCATAGGTGAGAACTCGAAGCAGAGAACTCAGTTCTCAAGATGAGAGGGAAACTCAGACGCTCAGCAGGGAGCAGCGTGCTCATAGGTGACCCTCTGGAGTGAGGGGAGCACTGTTGAGCTCACCATAAGAGCAGCCTAAGGGGGGGCCGAGAAAGGCCTGACCCCAGACATGGCTGTCCAGCGGAGCCCCACAGAGTGGAGAATTCAACTCACAGGATGAGAGGGAAACTCAGATGCTCAGAAGGGAGCGGCGTGCTCATAGGTGACCCTCTAGTCTAGAGCAAGGGGAGCATTGCTAAGCTCGACCTTCAGAGTAGCCAAACAGGGAGGCAGAAGACCTAACATCCTGGAGTGGCTGCTTAATGGAGTTCTAAGGAGCTGAGAACTTAAAGGAATAGTTCACCCAAAAATGACATTGATGTGTAAAGACATGAAACGATTGGTCTGTGCAAGAAACTGAACAGTATTTACTGTATATTGTTTTTTACCTCTGATTCACCGCAATGTCCAAACTGTCCTGAGCGCTGAGCTGTCTCAACAGCCGGCGCGTGACGCGTCTTCTTCTTCTTCTTGCTTTTACTCTATCTAGGAGTGTCAATGGTCCATTTGAGAGATAGGTGGCGGTAATGCACTTATAAGTCTGCGATCTGCCGTCAGGACGGTTCGGACATTGTGGTGAATCAGAGGTAAAAAACTATATAAATACTGTTCAGTTTCTTGCACAGACCGATCGTTTCATGTCTTTACCATGCCTTCATCCAGTAGCTCGCTCTCGTCCGTGACTGATGACTGATGAACATGTGTGTCATCAGGTGTTAAATAATGAGGATATAAATAATCGTTCTTACCGGATGCACGCTTCAAACAAAACAGTCCCTTGAAGACGAAGAAGAAGATGACATGTTCTTCTGGCGCCCTTTTAATGGTAACGACACTGGTAATGACGTCACGACTGTCCTCGGCCAATGTTATTGTCGTGTTTAGATGTATGCTTCAGACACCAGTCACGCTGAAGACATTCCCCCATAGCAACCGCATAGAGGATGCAGTTCGAAGTTCCCTCAGAAGGGAACACATGTGTGACAAGTATATTTAGATTTCAGTTTGTTCAGTGTTCAGTGTTAAAGAAACAGCAGCCTAATAAACATGCTGCCTGTCATTAATGTTAATCAAAGAACAAAAGAAAATCATTGACTGATCTTGACTGAATATATTTCGTAACTTTAATGAGATTTTATATAACTTAAATAATATTTATGAAAAGAAAACTATAGTGTTTTTATACTTTTGATTTCAATTTATGTACCTGAAATTTTTATTTATTTATGCTATTGCTAATTGTTTTGTTTGTTCCTATTTTATTACTGACTGTTTACTTGTCTTTAACAATTTAAAGACAATCGATAAGAATCAGAATCGATAAAATTCAAATGACATCCAAACCTATAGCTCCAACCCTAATCAACAAGCTAATAATCAATGTCTTCAGGATTACCAGGAAAGTTGTGGTTTTGTTCAAGGATAGAGCTAAAGTGGACTTTGAAATTGGAAAATGTTCCAATTTCTAAAAGGTTTCATATATGCAGATCAAAGAAAAGCATCTTGGAATGCTGCTTGCTGGAAGGACCTTGTGAAGTAACCCCAAATGGTGTTGTTTGTTCGAGTTTCAGTCATAAACAATAGGAAAAAAAGGCCAAGGAACTTCTCCTGGTACAAAGGGTTAAAAAGCATTTAATCACATTGGAACAGTGGTTCTCAACCAGCCTCTCGCAACCCTACAGAAAGATAAGCAGTTTGGAGAATGGACGAATGTACTTAGTTTGAGACTTAATTTAATACATATGTTTGTAGAGTTAAAAAAAAGCATGGAAACTTTGTAATTCCATTTATATCCTAACTTTCCCCATTTTTTTTTTTTTTTTCACAGAAGGCGTTCCCCTAGCGTTTTCGACGCAGCGTCTCGTTCCCTCGAGGAACTAGGTTTACATACGTAACCTGAGACGTTTTTTTTTTTATAAAAAAAGAAGATAAATAGATAAAGTAGAATTAAAAGAATAGAAAGTGCTAGAGTTAGAGGGTCAAATAAAGATGGAACAGATGTGTTTTTAGTCGTTTCTTGAAGATGGCTAAGGACTCAGCTGCTCGGATTGGGTTGGGCAGGTCATTCCACCATGAGGGAACAGTTAATATAAAAGTCTGTGAAAGTAGAGAATGGACGAATGTACTTAGTTTGAGACTTAATTTAATACATATGTTTGTAGAGTTAAAAAAAAGCATGGAAACTTTGTAATTCCATTTATATCCTAACTTTCCCCATTTTTTTTTTTTTTTTTGCATCCATGCATCCATGACCACCATCCCACTGGTTTACTCATAAATTGGGCGAGCAGTACCACTTCAACGTAAAGGCAGTTTCATTTACATTTACATTTAGTCATTTGGCAGACACTTTAATCCAAGGCAACTTACAAATGAGAACAATAAAAGCAGTCAAAACTAACAAAAGAGCAACAATATATAAGTGCAAATGACAAGTCTCGGTTAGCCTAACGCAGTATACACACACAAAGAAAAACAAGTAGATAGAATAGAAAAAGTAGAAAGTTAGTGTTTTTTTAATAAAAAAACTAGATAAAGTGGAATTAAAATAGAAAGGAAAGTGCTAGAGTTAGAGGGTCAAATAAAGATGGAAGAGATGTGTTTTTAGCCGATTCTTGAAGATGGCTAAGGACTCAGCTGCTCGGATTGGGTTGGGCAGGTCATTCCACCATGAGGGAACAGTTAATATAAAAGTCTGTGAAAGTAATTTTGTGCCTCTTTGAGATGGCACAATAATGCGTTGTTCACTTGCAGAACGCAAGCTTCTAGAGGGCACATAAGTCTGAAGTAATGACTTTAGGTTAATGGGTGCAGAGCCAGTGGTGGTTTTGTATGCAAACATTAAAACACAAAAACCACAGTTTCACATGTGATGCAGAAAGCACAAGTGTCTAGTTCATTTTTGGTGAGACACACATGGAAAGCAGCAAAGTGCAGGAAATTCTGATGGTGATGGGTACTGTTCTGTATACTTTTCCCCCAGTAGCGCTGCTCCCTGACTGTGGGTGTTGTGAACAGTGCCATTTAGACCCAGCCCACTGGCCAGTTGGTCCAGTGTTGGAGTTTCTCCAAGAGCAGCTTTTGGCAGAGTTGACCTCTATTCAATTAAATTCAATTAAATTCAAGTTTATTTGTATAGCGCTTTTCATGATACAAATCGTTGCAAAGCAACTTTACAGCAAATTAGGTTTCTACAATATTTAGTAGTAGCTTATCAGTGGTGACTGTCAGTTAATGTACATATGGCAGAAATGTATGGAAAAATCAATTAAAGACGTTTAAAAACTATTAACAGCAATTATTATATGATGCAATCAAACTTATAGCTGTATTATCAACGTGAATGTTAAAATCTCCGACAATTAGCGCTTTATCAGTAACCAATAGGTCTGAGAGGAAATCTGCAAATTCTTTTAGGAAATCTGTATACGGCCCTGGTGGTCTATATAGAGTAGCCAGAGCAAGAGATATGATAGATTTCTTTTGCATATCTGACAGTGTAACATTAAGCAGAAGTATTTTGAATGAGTTAAACCTGTATCCTGTCTTCTGAGTAACATTGAGAATATCACTATATATTGTTGCAACACCGCCGCCACGACCAGTCTGACGGGGCTCATGCTTATAACAGTAGCTTGGTGGAGTGGACTCATTTAGACCAGGGGTGGCGAACTTTGGTCCTGGAGAGCCACAGCCCTGCAGAGTTTTGCTTCAACCCTAATCAAACACACCTGAACAAGCTAATCAAGGTCTGAAGGGTTACTAGGAAGCTACAGGCAGGTGAGTTTTTATTAGGGTTGGAGCTGAGCTCTGCAGGACCGGAGTTTTATTAGGGTTGGAGCTGAGCTCTCCAGGACCGGAGTTCGCCACCCCTGATTTAGACCAATATAATCATTTGGTTTTAGCCAGGTTTCAGTCAAGCAGACTACATCAAAACTATTATCTGTGATCATTTCATTTACAATAACTGCTTTGGGTGCGAGTGATCTAATGTTTAAGAGCCCAAACTTTAAAAATTGCTTTTGTTCATTTATTTTACATTTTTCTGGTTTAATCACGATCAGATTTTTTCTAGATCCTGCATTAAATTTATATTTTGACCTAACTATTCGGGGAACAGACACAGCCTTTATAGATTGGACAGCGCAAGTACTTCTATCATTTAAGTACCGCAGCAGAGTCGGAGCGGAACTCCTGTCGGACAACATCTCCAGGATGCTACGCTCCATATGACTAGTAAGCCAATTCTCAAATAACTGTTTATATTCTCAAAATAAAAGGCCATCAGCGCGAAAAAAAGCCTAGGACGCTCCCAGAAAAGATTCCAGTTATTAATAAAGAGGAGTTTCTGTACTCCATGGCATGTTCTAATAGATTTATGTAAAATGGGCCCCACTCCAGCCCTGCCAGAAAGATGTCCTTGATATTTTTGATTACATCTTTGATGTCCTGAACAAAGCTGGAAGAGTGGATACCAACGGTTTAATAAAAAAATTATATATTGTGTGGATGGTTCTTATAAGAAATCATAGGGCACCCAGGAGGTGGTTTGTTTAAATGTTTATGAATATTGGAAGTTTATAGAAACATGCAATACATAGATTTATATCATAGAGGAATTTTAATTTGTTATCCTAACCCACATATTTTCTCTTGCAATCAGTGAGCAAAGATAACAGTTCCTTTTTTGATTGATTTTATTAATTATCATTTAAATAATGATTTGAAATCAACAATGAACAACACAAGATCAAAAGAAAGACAAGGAGAGGGAGAAGAAAGACAAATAATCAATGACTTCCAAGTCTTACAAAACAATGCTGTAAAAGATGATGTTGTAAAATCTGATTCAAATTTTAAATGTTTCACCCCAATTAAGATAAGACAATTTAAACAGAGAGGATATTTTTTTTTAAAAAGCCTTGAATAAAGTAAAACATAAGAATATTATTTCCACAAGACCATATTTTGTTACTGAATAGAGTGCTGCCTCACATGATATTAAAAACGTAATCAATAAGAACTGGGGGAGAATCCAAAGTAAAGTCTATGTGAAATTTTCCAGAATTCCAGAACCAATTGTGAGCTATAAAAAAAAAGCTCAGACTTTTAAAGACAGAGTTGTGAGAAGTTACTTGGCTGCAATGAAACCTACAAAATTGCACGATTCCAATCCTTCCACTTGAGAAAATTATCAGTTTGGTAACAGTAACTGGATCTTTTAGGAAGGTGTATAGACTACAAAGATTTCTACAAAGAGAGGCTTTTTGGATATAAAGCAACTGCTTTTCCAGGGTTCAAAGAAGAGTTAGATTTAACTCCATAGTTGTAACTCTAAAACACACTGTGTTGAGCACTTTTGCTTAGAATAAAGTACACATTCTACTGGTTTTACTATATTAAGCTGCTCACCCAGTGCACTCGTTGGTTTTTCAGCAATTTATTGGTCAAACCTCACAACTATGATCCTGTAATATTTGAATCAAGGTGTTTTGTGTAATAGGCAGAGAAACAGAATCAACCAGCTTTACTCCAGGAGCTGCATTAGACACAAGATACAAGGGACAAAGCAACTTCTGCCATCATTTATTCACCCTATTTCTATTCTAAAATTGTATGCATTTTTTTATTCTATTGAACACAGAAAAGAAATATGAATAAATGCCCACTAAATGATAGTAATATCAGTGTAAATTGGTTTTGTAATACCACCTTTTACCTCAATCATTGGTTGACCAACTGTTGTCCTTTTGTATTACTACACATTATTTTCCTAATTAATAGTGTAAAGCTGCTTTGACACAATCTGTATTGTTAAAAACGCTATATAAATAATGGTGACTAGACTTGACCAACTATTGCGTGTTGCTATTGCTAGTGAAAACTGGGGTAAGATGTATTTCTATTTCAGATGTACCCACCATCTATTTCAGACCTATTTCAATGGAAGGCAGTGATAAGGATTAGGCATCATACTTTATCTGAAATACAGGAAATACTTTGGTATAGATATTACTGATCAAAACACTGCATTGTGTGTGTGTGTGTTGCTCACAGTCCTTAAGGTAGAGCACAAAGTGAAGTTGTTATTGGTGATGCTTGGATGTTCTGATTTGAGGTGATAACAATGATAAAAAATTTTAAGCAGAGTTTTTGGTTTTGTTATACAAGGTTGAAGATTAAAGGGGTCATATGATGCGATTTCATTTTTTCCTTTCTCTTTAGAGTGTTACAAGCTCTTGGTGCATAAAGAAGATCTGTAAAGTTGCAAAGACTAAAGTCTCAAATCCAAAGAGATATTCTTTATAAAAGTTAAGAGTTAGCCACACCTACCTAAAACGGCTCGTTCGAACACGCCCCCACATACAGTGGGGCAAAAAAGTATTTAGTCAGCCACCAATTGTGCAAGTTCTCCCACTTAAAAAGATGAGAGAGGCCTGTAATTTTCATCATAGGTATACCTCAACTATGAGAGACAAAATGAGAAAAAAAAATCCAGAAAATCACATTGTAGGATTTTTAAAGAATT
>NW_015646468.1:83475-92991 GCF_001515625.1 Sinocyclocheilus rhinocerous | reverse complement strand
TTTTATGTTTACGCGGCGCAATGCAACGCAACGCGTAAGAAGACAGTATAAGTCATTATAATCCGTAATTATGTCCCCACTGGATGCAACAAATGCTTCGTTTGTAATGGGTTTTAATGTTTTTGTCTCGTAGCGCCAGGACACGGCATCAACAGTGTGGTGAGGGGCGTAACATGTCTGTCTCACGCTTGAGGTATTCGGCCAATCACAACGCACTGAATAGCTGGCCAATCACAGCACACCTCGCTTTTTCAGACCGATGAGCTTTGTAAAAATCGACGCGTTTCAAAAAGGCGGGGCATAGAGGAGAAACAATAATGTACAGTATGTGGAAAATAATGTGTTTTTTTTACTTTAAACCGCATAAACATATTACATTACACCAAATACACAAAATAATGTTCTTTTTAGCGGCATCATATGACCCCTTTAAATAAATAAACTTAATTTTAGGAAATGTATCTTAGCTATTAGGAACAAAAAAATCTAAATGTATGCTGATATTTAGGCTTAATTATCTTGTGTTTGCTTTTCTAGGTAGATGATCACACAGACAAGATTAGTATCATTAGAGAGAAGACTAGCATCCTGATCACACTGTCCTGGATTGACCTGGATCCTGATCACTGTCCTCAGATGTTTGATTTGTCCAGAAATATCCTCCAGAAAAGATCGCAGAATGTTATGGAATTTTTCCGGAGAACATTTTTATGATTGAGGACTGTATGATGTTTTTTGTGGTTTTACCTTGACAATTTTTTCTGGGATTTGTTTCATTGTCTTAACTCCCAAACCATTGTAAGGTTCACATGTTCTTCTTCACAATGTGGATACCTTCTGGAGAGTGAAGAATCACATAATTGCATATTTTAATTTTTCTCAATGATTTTTGTGGGAGAACAAAGAATGCGTAATATATCCCTCACACTTCTTTGGTTTCTTTTGGGGTGAGAGACGGACTCAAACTCAAAATGTCTCTGTTCACCCAGAGGAAAATACACACATTAACAGGACTTTTGTGTGCCATGACCTTCTCAATGTTTGTGTTCAGTTACACACTCAGAGAACCCTCGCTGTACTTCTTCAGGTCCGTGCTGGGCCTGTCAGGAAGTACATGTTCCTGTCGACACTGTATCACTCACCTTGAGGATGAAGATGATAGCTGGTTTATGGAACGGTTTAACCAATCCTTCCACCCACTGATGTCCAGGAAAAGCAGCATGCTCTCAGACGACACATACAGATGGTGGCAGGTTAGTCACATAGCACTACTTATAGCAGAACAGAACTAGGTCTTTACAAGGGAGAAGTTGAAAGTAGGGGACTTGGAATCAGTGAACAAAAAATTATATTTAGAGGGGATGTTGTATTTTATTGAGAGACTACAAAGAGAAACCTTTTTTTTCTTTAAAATAACATGCAGTCATTTATTCAGGATTGGCATGAAAGCACATAATGGTTGCAACAATGTGCATTAAAGGGGGGGTTGACTGTTTTTTTTCTAGGCTTGATTGTGTTTATGGGGTGCAGTCTAACATGTGTTAATGCTTCGTTTAAAAAAAATGCATTATTTTTCACATGATTTACCTCTATTCTACACCGCTCTGTCCCTTCTCCTATAAATGCGCTGATCATTTCCTGCTTTTATGAAGCCCCTCCCTCAGAAATATGGGATGGGCTCTGATTGGTTAGCTAGTCCAGTGTGTTGTGATTGGCTAAACCGCCGCTAGTGCGTGTTTTTTTACAGAACATATAACGCAGATAAAACGCTTGAAATGGTGTAATTACTTAGTTTGTCCAGCAAACTGGACTCCATTGTTTGCTACTGGCGACCTGGATGAAATGCTTTAAAGCTTAAGTCTATAGAAAACCATTGACATTTTTGAACAGCCATATCTCCTTAAAGGCGCGGCGAATCCGCACCAAATTCGGGGGATCCCTTCAGCTCGAGGAACCCTCTCGAACGCTGAATCGAGTGTACGTCTCGAGGCCCTCTTTCGAATGAGACCACCCCCGTGTCGATAGCCTCTGGGGTTCGGGAGTTACAGGCGGTTGATCTAGAGATCCCGGGGGGCTACCGACGTGCGGAGGGTGGCATTCGAGAGGGCTCCTCGAGCTGAAGGGATCCCCCGAATTTGGTGGAGATCCGCCGGCGCGTTCGCGAAATAATGACACCAGCCAACACTTTCACTTCAGTAAGGAGTTCTCTTGTTCAGGCAGCAGCATTCAAACGTTGTCTTATGCCGAGTTCACTCTGCACGATTTTAGCCCGATTTTTCACTCGCAGACAGGTTTTGCGAAATCGCCGACAAATGCCCGAAATCAGAGGCAAATCGGTGCTCGTTCACGCGAGTGACAATCACACAGTGTGAATGTGCTCCGGTTGTATTGTAAACAACGGCGTCTTTAATATCGCTTATCAGTTTGAGCCCGATTGAGAAGCAGAGGATATTATTGAAGAGGATCGCGCAGAACCTGTTTTTTTGTTTGTTGTTGTCTCATACTTTTGGATACGCTGTTATTTGTAAATGCTACTACTTCTGTTAGCTTTTAATATACAGTTTTATCCTGATTAAAGCTTTAATACATCACGGCAACCGCACGCACGTCCATGTTTAATGCTTCTCATAGCTATGTGAAAATAAGTGTATAAATGGAACAGTTCATTGTTTGAGCTAACCTGGTGATCTGAATGAGAGATTGAGAGAGAGAGAGAGAGAGAGAGATGCAGAGCATGTGCAGAGCAGGGCAACGCGAGGGACAGGATTAAAAACCGCTGCTTTAGAACATTGATTTGAAACTTGTGGATCCATTAGAATCGTTAGAAGACAGAATCGCAATTCATATATGAATAGATTTTTATGTGCACCGCTAGTTTTCTTCCTCTTCTCTAAAGCAGCGCAACATGGCCCCGCCCTCTTTGTTGCATGTTCCTGGGGGCAGGGTTTATCTGGGTTTGTGATGTCACAAACCCGGGAAGTAACTCGTTGTAGTTCCTACACAGCAAAATCCCCAGTTAATTTAACACTCTGAGTGTGGACTCATATAAACACTGAAGCAGTGTTGAAGTAACACTGAAGCAGAGTGAACGTTAATGAGATAATTAGCTGATTAATTAAGTGTTGATTGACCATTGAAGACACCTGATGTTAACAAACAGAATCACTAAAGGATAAAATCAATTCATTTATGTCACTATTATAGTGGTCAGTGTTTGTATTAGTTGGGATCTTGACCCTTACATTATTTATGTTGGGTTTTGTTTGGCTGCTGTAACTGATTTATAACAGCCAGACAAGCCAAGAGCAAAAGTCATCAGGTGGTGATGATTATGTTTTAACATAGTCATTATTCGGCCTGAATCAATTAACTAATTTAGAGTCTCTGAGTTATATTTCCTTTATTGATTATAACTGCCTTGTGATTCCACAACAAAAGATCCTGTATTTTCTATAAATTTTGGAAGGATTTCTTACAAGCTGTTCTGATTAAGCTCTGGGGCGTTTTTGTGTATTTTTTTTGTGACATACCCAATTTCAAATGTTTACCCTACACACATACAATGGAGGAAATGAAAAAAATGGTGTTGTTGTATAGAAAACACTTTGTAGCGAATCAGCTCATGGGGAAATATGAATAATTTGATTTGTTAAATCAAATGAAAAATGGTGTGTCTGATTGGTCCAGACGCTACAACTTTGAACTACAAAATATGATTGTAATTCTTCATAAATAGCATTATATATGTTTTAAATATTACAATAAACACTAAAAAAACATAGGCGCTTTTTGATTTCTTTTCAGAATATTTTTTTTATAAGTCTGTTATTCAGGTTCTATTTGCTCCAGCTCTCTGCAACTTATATTGTTTGATTCCACTAGGTGCCAAGATGTGCCAGAAAAAAGAATCTTTCAAATACCAGCTTCTAAACAGGAGTTATTGAATTATAACCAAAGGAAGTAAAATTGTCCCTTTTTGCGTCTAAAAGTGTCTTTGTGAGTTTCCTTTGCAAAAACAGGTTTTATAAATCATATTGCCCCCAGAATCCTATTTTACTATGTGCCATAGCACTTTTCTTGATTATTGACAGAATTATGTTTCATTTTTATGTTTGTCTAAGTAGTAATATACAAAATGGCATAAGCAAATTATACCAAATATCACATTTAGTGTTTTATACAATTAGTTTTTTTCTTTCAGGAGACACAAGACTCTATAAATTGTCAAATCCATGGGGTTTATTACAATCTAAAACAGAATCCACATCCTCCAGCTTTATATCATTCCATTTATGTGCATAATTTTAGTCCCCTGTCCCCTGCATCACCTCTGCATCAGCATCCTACGTGCATCAGCATCCTACGTGCATCAGCATCCTGCCTGCATTCACCTGCTGCCTCCTGAAGATGAGACGCGAGCTGTGCCGCTAGCTGTGCCGCTAACTGCTTCTGCCACGGGCTCGCGGCTGCTATCTGGTCTTCAGAATGTGAAACAAAGAAAAAGATTTTTATAAACACAGCACTGTAATAATATCCATATACATTTACTGAAACACATCCTGTACTGTACTTTACTGTCAATACATAGTTTATCAGATTGTTAGCTGTGCTTTTACATTTCAAAATAATGATTCTATCAATAACAGAGCAAAAGCGCTCATATGCGCTCCCCAGACGCATATCCTTTCCTCTCCACGGCGCCGCTGAACGTTCTTCATCATCTTTAGCTTTTGATTTTGTTTTCAAATATCGCTTTTATCCGTGCCGCCGATGCGTTAGCCTTTCAGCGTGCCATTATCGCCTTCAAAACAGTCCAAAAACTACAAATCCCGAGCGCAAAACAACTCCAGTGCTGACCCGGATCCTCTCTCTCTCCCTCCTGTCTATTGACCCAGAGGTGTCAAATTTCACGGCTCTGAGTGGCCGGCGCGCTTGAGTGGCATGTAATCTGACCTATTGCCGCCCACTGAGCAGCCCAGAGTAGAGGTCTGTGCAGGACTGTTTTTTTAGTCCCGCTCCCGCAAGGTTCTATTCCGCACCCACCCGCTCCCGCTATATATTCACTCTTTGTTCACCCGCTGTCCGCTTAGAATAATTTTCTTCCCGACCCGACCGTTCCCGCTAAATTTAGATCTCGTTTCCAGAATCTCACATTTAAATTTCCGCTACTGAAAGAAAGAGAGATAGGCTGATAAATAAAAGTGTAGTCTGCACAAAATTGTGTTTTTTTGAGTCTTGAATTTATTGACTTTGACTTGATTTTATATGAATTATCTTAAGACACAAAATTCGTTTAATATTTTATATTTAATATTTTATGCAACACAGTAGGTTCATGTCGCAATGCATGACGGGAGCCATGGATGACCTTTGGTGTTTTGATTGGCTACAACATGCTTTTTTGATGGTCACCGTTGTTGTGATTCTCACGCTGATTCTTGATGTCTGTGATCAAAAACCAAAAAAAAAAAGCTTTAACTTAAACACAAAGTAAGTTTTAAAAACTTCTGTTTGAAAAATTTCAGATTTCGTGTTGTTCACAGTGCTGATGTAATAAATAAAATAAAAAAACTAACACAGTTATTCAGGTCTCTACATGATGCTTATTTTAAAACATAATCAACGCCACATGATCATCTTTCCTCTGGTTTGTCTGGCTGTTATTACACAGTTACAGCAGCCAAGCAAAATCTAATGTTAGAAATTTAAGGGTCAAGATCCCAACTAATACAAACACTGACCACTGCAACATTACACACTAACTAACGTTTAAAAAAGAGAAATCGCAATCAACCACCCCTTTAATATTAATTTCAACATTTACTAATGCATTATTAAAATCAACAGTTGTGCTTGTTAACAGTTAATGCACTCTGAATTAACATGAACTAACAGTGAATTACTGTATTCTCATTAACTAACATTAGGAAAGATGAATAAATACTGTAACAAATGTATTGTTCATGTTAGTTAATAGGCTACATTAACTAACATTAACTAATGGAACCTTATTGTAAAGTGTTACCTTAATATTACATATCAATATATAATTTTTATTCAGTTCCATACAACAGAATCAGATATAACTTTTTTAAAACTAATTATCCAAATAATGTATAATCTTACAAAGCTATTATTATCAGAGCATGTGAGCAGAGCAGAGTGTCACGAGAGAGTTGCGTCATTACCAGCGTTGCTATGCTACAGCACAGTAGCGCTATTGCAGACAGGAACAAATATACTACAAATAAATATCCTGTCGGCGCGTTATTTGAGTGGACTTTGCTTTTCCGGTGAGCATGAGCAGTACGCGAGCGGAACGCACATTCATAGAGCGGAATATTGAGCGGAGCGTCACACCGCGCAGTGACAAGGAGAGTGAAACCTGCGCGCTGAACACTGCTGGGCGGTGCGACGCGCCAACTTTCTGTTAACATGCTTGGATACAGCACTCTGTGAACAGCCAGCTTCTTTGGCAATGAATGTTTGTGGCTTACCCTCCTTGTGAAGGGTGTCAATGATTGTCTTTTGGACAACTGTCAGATCAGCAGTCTTCCCTATGATTGTGTAGCCTAGTGAACCAAACTGAGAGACTATTTTGAAGGCTCAGGAAACCTTTGCGGGTGTTTTGAGTTGATTAGCTGATTGTCATGTCACCATATTCTAATTTGTTGGTGGGTTTTTGTTAAATGTGAGCCAAAATCATCACAATTAAAAGAACCAAAGACTTAAACTACTTCAGTCTGTGTGCATTGAATTTATTTAATACACGAGTTTCACAATTTGAGTTGAATTACTGAAATAAATGAACTTTTCCACGACATTCTAATTTATTGAGATGCACTTGTGTATATATAAGCCTATTATAGCCTATATATTTTTTCGACTCGTTATTTCATTTTATAGCATTTTTTTTTTGTAGTACCGAGCATTGTAACCAGAGATGACAACTTCAGTTATTATAAAGGGAGCATTCTTTAGCCCCTTTCACACATACAGATGTCACTGGAAAATTACCGGTAAATTGCTGTAAAGAGATCATGTGTGAACAGGCCCTTTTTAAAAAATACCGGTAAATTCGTTCCGGCAATTTACCAGTATGAGAAGTTTTAACATTACCAGTAAATTGCCGGAATGATGCTGTGTGTGAATGCAGAATGAAAATTACCAGTATTAGCACGTACAAGTTACGAAAGCTCTGATGTAAGACGTCTGCTCCGGGCCAATCCAGAGCCGTTGAAATTCAAACTTCAACGTCTCCGGGCCAATCATAACATTCTGACGCAGATGACGCATTTACTCCGTGCTGTATAATGTATATTGTATATTGTATATTGTATATACTGTATATTGACAACTCTGAAAACAAAATAACAAGTCAGAAAACACAACAAAACTGAAAACAAAATAAGTCAGAAAACACAACGACAAATCTGAAAACAAAATACTAAGTCAGAAAACACAATGACAAATCCAAGTATAGGTCTCTGCGGACCAAAAAGGGGGCGTTTCTCAAACGATCAATGTCATTTTCATCTCATCTAAATTATAATGCTTGAATGGGCTAGTTGCATATCTCCGCCATCTTGGATTTCCGGTCTAGCGAGTGTGTGCATAGATATTTCTGGTTTTGCTAGACGCCAGTGCAGGGAGCCGGAGAAATCCAAATATTACCTTCTGTATATGTTTACGGGATAATAATATCACTGAAAAATGCAAATAAGATCTACACTGCTATTATTACTGTGCTAGAAATGTTAACTGAGCCAGTGGCATTTGAAACTTACGTATGTTTGGGTCAGGTGAATGAATGAAATACACTAATCCCTATACTGTTCATGAAATAAATAATAAATAAAAATAAAATAAAATAAATAAAATGAAATAAATCAAATTGTTAAATTGTGCAGATACCGTTATAAATGATTATACCAACTAAAGTTAATAAAACACATTGTGTCCATAATGCAGAAATCTGAGCATCTCGTTTGACAGTTGCAAAACTTATGATCTTATAAATAGCAGTCAGAACAAAATCAACCCTCTGAAAATGTACAGTATTGCACATTTGAGTGGTTTGTGTTTGAATGAAGAGATCCCCGTGGATTAACTAACCACTGACGCTGAACTGCATAATCATCAGTAGAAAGAATGACGCAATCTCCATGTTGTTTCTTGGTGAATTTTCACACAGATGTATGCAATAATGTAAGGAGGATGTTTTGTCTTGTCTTTGATATACCACTATCTGCTTTTTAATCTGAAAAACATTAATTATTTCTATCTAGCCAAGTTTTGTATGAAGTTTCCCCTTACAGTAAAGGCGAACGTCGCAAGACCGGAAGTAAGTATGCACACTAGTGTTGGGTCGTTCTTGAACGATTCGTTCATTTTGATGCGCATGCGCAACATCCTATAGCAGTGCTTCTCAAAGTCCCGGAGGGAATTCAGTCCAGACCCGCCCCCATTTCGTATTTCAAGAACACTAATCATTTCCTACTTTGATAAACCGCATGTTAAAACTTGTAAATCATATGTTTAGTTTTTAAATGTCTTTTTGCAGATGGTCCGAAATGAAAGCGAAGGCGAGATATTGAAACTTTTTCTTCATGACATTTGTTGTCATGACATCCAGTGAGCGTATGACGTTTGACATAATCAGACGACATTTCGCCACTAATATGAGTAATTTTTTATTTATTTATTTTTATCACTTAGATTATGGACATTTGACTTATAGCAGTGTCCAGTGTTTCCCAGACATTGAGTTATTTGTCGCGGCCCGTCAAAAAATTAAAACTGACCTCCACAAATAGATTTTCCAAAAGGATTCTACTTCGTTGAATAAACTGAGCACTGCACGTTTTAAAATTTAAATGCAGCGCTGGTGTTTTTATATGAATGTATAATTGAAAAGAACCGACCGTCTTCAGAAAAGGTTTGATGTCATTTTCATCTCGTCTTTCCTAGCGTTTTGTATTTGATTACAGCCGTTACCGGGGAAACCGCTATATCTCCCGCTCCAACAGCGCCTCCTGCTGGCAGAGAATCAATTTGCATTTGCAAGTCTGTGAGAAACACTGGTGTCTGACAGCAAACATAAACAAAAAGCATGCTTCAGAACTGTTTTGAGAAGGTGCTTTGAGCCATGTATTATTACTATGAATTAAGCTACTACTACTATTACCGTCTTGTGCCCTGCAATAATCATTTACTCAAACTCGCTTTCATGAAATAAAGGAAAACAAAAATCGGCCAAACATATCGGCCAAAAAAATCAGCATCATATATCGGTCATCGGCTGCCCTGATTTCTAAATATTGGCATCGGCCAGAGAAAAACCCTTATTGGGTTGACCTCTATTGCTGACACTTAAATTAATTGTTTTGCCACTTTTGCACTTTATTTTTTCAAAAAATTAATGTTTATTTGTTATGCATGTTATGTATGTTTATTAAAAACAAGTTTTGTAATAACCAATTGTTCCGGTCCGGACCTTTGACACTGATGAAAATT
>NW_015646468.1:55296-83458 GCF_001515625.1 Sinocyclocheilus rhinocerous | reverse complement strand
GGGAAACACTGGTGTCTGTCAGCAAACATAAACAAGAAGCATGCTTCAGAACTGTTTTGAGAAGGTGCTTTGAGCCATGTATTATTACTATGAATTAGGCTACTACTACTACTACTACTACTATTACCATCTTGTGCCCTGCAATAATCATTTACTCAAACTCGCTTTTATGAGATAAAGGAAAAAATAAAAAAATAAATCGGCCAAACATATCGGCCAAAAAAATCAGCATCATATATCGGTCATCGGCTGCCCTGATTTCTAAATATCGGCATCGGCCAGATAAAAACCCTTATCGGTTGACCTCTATTGCTGACACTTAAATTAATTGTTTTGCCACTTCTGCACTTTATTTTTTCAAAAAATGAATGTTTATTTGTTATGCATGTTATGTATGTTTATTAAAAACAAGTTTTGTAATAACCAATTGTTCTGGTCCGGACCTTTGACACTGATGAAAATTCAGATTTGGACCTTTGAATGTAGACTTTGAGAACCCCTGTCCTATAGGTTCTGTACTGGAATTAGTCAAGCAGTTCATCTGTTTCGAGTCTTCGGGTTTTTCGAGTCGTTCGTTCATCACGTGACAGCCCCATAAGTTTAATCAATGCAGTCTGAGCCGGAAAGAGAATTGATTAGTTCATCTCTCGAGTCTTCGGGTTTTTAAGTCGTTCGTTCATCACGTGACAGCCCCATAAGCTTAACCTATGCAGTCTGAGATTGCATTTTCAATAAGGCCATTTTCTACTTTTGAACTGTCTTCATGCAGTTGGATATAACTCAATTTGTTTAACTTTCCAAATAAAAAGACTTCAGCTCTTAACATTTTGTATTTATATACAAATATATGTATATTTTCCCCTTTAAATTCTCTCCGCCCCACATAAAAAAAATCCTAATTTAATACACCTCTGCCTGTTTTTTGTTGTTGTTTTTTTTGCATTCCCATTTGCTCAAATAGCAAAAGAAAAACCCACAATAGTGTTTTCACGACTTATAAAAAGAAGAAAGAAAAAAAATAGAGAGATACTGATAGCGGCAGTCAGAAGAGAGAACTATGTCAAATTTACCGTCACTCCCATAGACGCTGTATTAGAAACACCCTCGCATTAGCGTTAACTAGTTTTTAGTATTCTGATTAAAAGGTAATATAATACAGAGTACAGTGTTGTAAATGTACATGCATATTTTTTATTCCATAGTAAGGGCAATTCATACAATACATTTAAACTGAGCTACTTTAATACCATCTCCGAACTTCCTACCACTACTCTGCTGTTCTTCCTGTATACGTTGATTGACAGATGTCTCGTCCAGTCAGCGGTGAGTAATCTATTCTCAAACCAATGGCGCTGTCTCAAACTATACCTACCTCTTCCGGTTTGTGATTTGTCGTTGTGTTTTCTGACTTGTTATTTTGTTTTCGGATTTGTCATTGTGTTTTCTGACTTGTTATAATGTTTTTCGGAATTGTTGTTGTGTTTTCTGAATTGTTATTTTGTTTTCAGAATTGTGATTTGTTTTGCACTTCTCGGCCACGTAATGCAGAGACAATGTTCTTCCACATCTAAAAACTGCACAACATTTGGAAAACATAGCAGGCATCTAAATCTATTTTTATTCCAAGTGATCCTGTTATAATATCTCTCCCTGTTACATCAATAGTACATACAGTAGGCTACTTAGTTATTCCTAGATTTTTTATTTTTTTTTGTAATGTAATATTAATTATTTTGTTATTCATTTCTATATTGTGATTTCTGTGTATATTGAGTGTAGTGGCTACAGGCTGAGAAGAGCCCATCCAATCTTACCATAGTGTTGGACAGATTATTCCAGCTGCTCCCTGCTGAGGAACGCTATGTTGATGCGCATCCAGATCGCTGTCGAACATGTTCTGTAGTCGGTAATTCTGGGAATCTTCGGGAGTCCCGTTATGGGTCCTACATCGACTCCAGTGATTTTGTCATACGGTAAAGATTTATTTTTATTTTCCAAACATCAAAGAGAAATACAGGATTAGGTATAGGTGGAAATAAATTCAGAATCAGAATTTTAGATGACAATGAATATAAATGATAAATGAATATTAACAAAAGACAATACTAGAGAATAAACTGAGTAAACTGAGCAGATTAAACACATAGACAATCATGAACTGAAGATTTCATAAAACTGACAAAGTTTTATTTTTACAACATCTTAAAGAATTAATCAACCAATGTTTTTTATCATGCACTGCTATATTATATAATTATATATAGTTACATTCTGAGCTTTCAGGTCCCATTTGGTGGGAAATTTCCTGCTTTAATCATTCATGCTTGCAAATGTATCATGTTTGTAAACAGTGAATGGGAAATTCTGGGAGAAGACGTGTGTTTGGATGTACTTCTTACAGTACTTGCTTCTTACCATTTGTGCTTTTCAAAATTTTCTTTGAATCACAAATGTCCTTTGAGAGCCCAGAATTCTGTATGAACAAGAAATGTTTTTACATTTTACTGTATTGTTACTCTATCTGATTGTTCATTATACCTGCTACAGTTATTGGGTTGTAAAATCCTATAAAAAAAAAAGATGCTGCATTTCATGAATTTATGTGTTGCGTTGCATCGCGCCGCGTAAACATTAAACCATGTCTGCATTTGTGATCGGAGAAATTACAAACAACAAGCGCTACTCTACACTGCTCAAAACTCGCGTTTGAATCGTCAGTGGCAAATTCTTTAAATATAAAAACCGAAAACCACTGATTTTTAGTCATGTCCTCTTTTGGGAGGCCAAACAAAGTAGTTTCGCTTTCACAACGAAACAGCGTCACACACACGTCACACACCCACCGGCCTAGATTGGGCCGGCGGATCTGACGAAGGAGCGTCCAGCGGGTGACGTCCACATGTGATGACCCCGGGCTGGACTCCACTTCGTCCACGGTAAAAGCCGATCCGGCGATCCACAGTGCGAAGTTGATGTATTTCCTCAGCGACCAGCACGGATCAGCTCTAGGCATGACGAAGCGGATATCGTCCTCTTTTGGAAGACCAACCAAAGTAGTTTCGCTTTCACAACGAAACACACATCGCCTTCACGACATGGCGGCGGCAACATCAATACTACAGCGAGAATAAAAGTTACGCCTTCTTTCTTTGCGTGAACATTTAGGCGGTGTTATGCAAATCTTCCCACATCGTGACGTAGACATGTGGGGGCGTGTTAGAACGAGCCGTTTTAGGAGGGTGTGGTTGACTCTTAACTTTTATAAAGAATATCTCTTTGGATTTGAGACTTTAGTTTTTGCACCTTTACAGATCTTCTTTATGCACCAAGAGCTTGTAACACTTCAAAGAGAAAGGAAAAATTGAGATCGCATCATATGATCCCTTTAATATTATATCACACTTTAATTTGTGGGTGAGAGCAGGAAAATTTGAGCAAGCTTTTATGTAGAAATTTTGGCAATAATCAACAGAATTCAGCAGTAATTGACCTTGCAATGTAGCTGAAATATATAATTATAAATATGCCACACCTTCCTGCTGTAACAGACATGCACATAACTGTGTAAGACTTTATAACATGATGTTAAAGTGTGTGTACTTTTGTGTATTAACAGAATGAACCAGGCTCCAACACAGGGTTTTGAAAAGGATGTTGGCTATAAGACTACTCATCACCTTATGTATCCAGAGAGCGCCACTGATTTAGACAACTCCACAAGTCTTATACTCATTCCCTTTAAAACTCTGGATCTAGAGTGGATCATCAGCGCTCTGACTACAGGAGACATCTCAAAGTTAGTGAATTATTATCTGATATTTGGAATGACATGAGAAATGTATCATTTAGTACAGGGGCATCAAACTCAGCTCCTTGAGAGCCACAGTTTTGAATAGTTTAACTTGAACCCTGATTCAGATCAGGTGTGTTTAATTAAGGTTCAAGCCAAATTCTGCAAGACTGCAGCCCAACAGGAACTCTGTTTGGTATGTTACCAAGTCAGACAATATTGTCATCGCTGTATTGCTAATTTGTGACCTTGGACCACAAAACCAGTCATAAGGGTCAATTGATGTATGGTTTGTTAGGATAGGACAATATTTGGAGGAGCCGAGGAGATACAACTACACTCTTAAAAATAAAGGTGCTTCAAAAGGTTCTGAAAATCGCCTTTAAAGTTGTCTAAATGAAGTTCTTAGCAATGCATATAACTAATCAATTGATCTATTTACGGTAGGAAATTTACAAAATATCTTCATGGAACATGATCTTTACTTAATATCCTAATGATTTTTGGCATAAAAGAAAAATAAATAATTTTGACCCATACAATGTATTTTTGGCTATTGCTACAAATATACCCCAGCGACTTAAGACTGGTTTTGTGCTCCAGGGTCACATTTAGTTAAGTATTCTTGTTTTGGTTTTTGAAGCCTTAATAATAATAATAATAATAATAATAATAAATGTTATTGTTGTCACTAATAAACTTAATTGTATTTTGTAGATATAAACACATTTTGATTTTGATAACTGCAACAAAAAAGTGAAAACGATAGAATATCCTAATTAAACTGTTTTGAAACATTCCACAATAAGCAGGTGAATTGGTAATAGGTGTCATCCAGGTGAAAACACAAATGGGTCATAACCCTATCCTGAACACAATGCTCGCAAACTTCTTTATCAGAATTTGGTGATTGTGTGTGTTGAGAACTGGAGAGAGTCAGTTTGAGAGTGAATTGGAACTGCTTACAGTTGGTACAAAATGTTGCTATGATGCTCTTAACAGGTACTTGCAACAAAAAAAAACATATTTTGGTTTCCTTACATTGCCTGTCAATTCATTATAGAATAGATTTCAAAATTTTTGATTTTTATTTATAAATCGCTGCACAATTTAGCTCCCCGTATTTGGTGAAATTACTTAAGAAATTAGTCAAAACTGATGAGCTTACCTAATGATTCCTAGGACTAAATGGAAAATAAATGGAGATTTCAAAGATTTTCAAAGGTTTGAATCAATTGAACCAATTGCTTCACAAAATGATTTACAATTTCCAAGCGCTTGAAACTGATCCTGGTGATGGCTGCTTGTCAAAACTGTGTAAATTCAACAAAAACTCAGGCCAAATATGCATAAAAACAACTTTTACAAACCCATTGCAAGTTAATTCTTTTGGCCATGATAATTGTGTAGTGAATCTAATTTTGTGACAGCCCCATTTGCCACCCATGTTAAGCATTTTTAAGCACAAATGAAAAGATCATAAGTGGTTGTATATGCCATTTTTGAGGTTTTATTTATGTTTTTGCTGTCTGTGGTTTTATTATAGTTATGATTGTCTTTGTATGTTGTTCTTAAATTAAGAAACCGTTATGAAAAAAAATATCAAGAATCAAAACACATTTCCCAGGCAAGAAACAGTTATTGCTGTGAACGTTTGAGCTGGCAGCTAAATTAAAATATCTTAATCAATGTGATTCATTCGATCAACGCTAGTTAATCAACTAATTTATTTAGTTTATTTATATCTAAATTCACAGTGAGAGACAACGGGAGACGTTTCAGACGTGCACTCCACTTCTCCTCAGCACCAGGCGCGGAAACGGTGCTCGAAGCGCATGCTTTTCAATTGCATGCAAAAAGGCGCCAGCGTGCTGTAGCCTGTATCATTTCATTTCAAAGCATGGAATAAACTACGTGCATGCAATGTCGTGGTCAGTTAAGTCATGAAGTTACCAAAAAGACAATTAAAGCTGCCTTAAAACGTGCATGCATGTAATATGTTTTATTTGTTATATGTTATATTTTAAGAACATGTCTCTGAAATGGTTTTCTAAAGTGTTCTGGAGCAACTCAGCACTGTCTCTCTCATCTTACACACCCGATTCAACTCGTCAGCTCATTAGTAGAGACTTCAAGACCTGAAGTGGGTCAGAAAAGGTAAAAAAAAAAAAAAAAGAGGAAATCAATGACTTTTATAGCTTTAAGGGATTCTTCTATATTTAATTTAGAATGTAGTGTGTGATAACTTTATTCAGATTCTGAATATTTCTGCTGAAGGGCACAGGTATCTAAATATGACGATTATTATAATGGGTTTATGTGAAGATTGTGTTAAAGGGCAACAAAGTCACCTACATCTTGGATGCCCTGGAGGTAAGCAGATAAACATTCAATTTTATTAAATTTTAATTTTTGGGTGAACTATCCCTTTAAGTTCACTTAAATTATAAGTTGTTTTAATGTTCAAATTGATAGCTCTCAATTATACTGTAATGTTGAAAGGCTATAGTCAGTCAGTGGTTAAATATTGGGGGGGGGAACTATTTTATAGAGATATCAGTAGTGTTGTTATCAGTGATAATGGCCCTCAGTCATAAAAAAAGATGGCATTAAAGAAATAAAAAATATATTGTCTTTATATTATTTGTACATTAATTTGAAGATTGAATGTAAAATTATTGCAATATAAAGTATATTTAAAACTTTAATGTTCAGAAAAAATGTGCGAATCTGATCGATGTCTTGAGGTGTGGTAACCGTACGGTTACCACACCTCAACCCGGCCAACATGTATATGTGGGCCCCACATGGCGATACTTAGGTAGAAACCTACATAGGAGCCTAACAAAAAAGTTAATTTTAAAGAAATAAGTTGCAGTTTGAACTGTGAGAGGCATTACGCATTCTTGTAAGTCGCGGTCCACCAGAAGCTGGATGTTTTGCCTTATAAAGTTTTAAATATGGATATTTTTTTTACACAAACACATTGATTTGCATCAAAAAGCCTTTAGTAACCCCGGAGCCGTGTGGAGCAGTTTTATATTATTGTAGCAGAGTTTGTGCTGGACATAATGCAGTCAGACATAAAGCTATGAAAATATTATAAGTACCTGAAATAAGCACAAATGTCAGAGCATGTCAAAACATTCCAGGGCCCCCAAAAAACCTCGGACCCCTGGGGGTTAACCCCCCGGAGCTGTGTGGAGTCGTTTCATGATGGATGGATGGGCTTTTCTGAGCTTCAAAATCTCACCCCCCGTTCACTGCCATTATAAAGCTTGGAAGAGCAAGGATAATTTTATTTTAACTCTGATTGCATTCGTCTGAAAGAATATACACCTAGGATGGTTTGAGGGTGAGTAAATCATGTGGTAATTTTCATTTTTGAGTGAACTATACCTTTAACTGTCAAAGCCACATCATTACTGATTTTCTGGAGATCGGCCATTGCACAGACTGCGAACACACTCTCAAAAGGTAAAATTATTTATATCCTAAAATGTCTTCAAATTTCTTAAAATCATAGCTTTCAAATTGTAAATTTCCTACTAATCAAATCATGTCTTTTTTTCTTTCTTTTTTTTTAGTTTAACAGAACATGTGCTGTTAGTGTGACCAGCTCTGTTCAGTTGAGGATACTTCTCTTCTCCACTGTAAGAGTTTGAATTTATGATCCATATTGTTAGATTATTACTTTATGCAAAACGTACCCAGTTACAAAAAACATCAAAGCTATAGAATGACATGACTCTTTTTTTCTTTTTAACATTGTAAAATGTTCATATACTGACCATTTTTGCTACACACTGAAACTCACTTTATTTCAGACGCTATCACAACCTCATCATCTGCAGAGAGAAACTGAAACTCAAAATACACACATGGTGGATGTAAAGACATCATAGAGGACTGTGAAGATATTTCACTGGAACTTGGGCTTCATTATCTATATCATGTTCTGTGCCAATTGTCATTTATTTATGTATTCACCTATCACCTTTATTTTTTCTACAATTTGCATTGTCACAATAAATAAATAAATAAACAAATAAATAAATAAAAGTACCTAACTGACATAACATGAGAAAAATATTAATAATATATAATGTAAAAATAATACCAATAATACTAATAATATAAAAATTCCAATTATCTAATATTTAACCCATTTAATCAAAATAAACTATTAAGGTCCTATACCACTTTCAAAGCATGGTTCTTTATGAAACCTTAAAAAAGGTTCTATTTAGCACCAAAAAGTGTTCTGCTATGTTACAAGCTGAAGAACCCTAATTTGGTTAGCATTTTTTTAAGAGTGTTATTATTATTATTGTTATTATTATATTTATTTTTATTGAATGCTACGTAACACAAATAGGTTATAGTAATATGTATAAATTATTTGTATTCTGCAGCATTCAATAAAAATGTAATAATAATAATAACAATAATGTTAGCCTACCCTTTAAAATCTACAATTCAGCTGTTCGCCAAAGGCAGTATATTGTACATTCTGTAAAAGAAATGTGTCCAGCATGATGCATCATAGCAAAAAAAACAAAAAAACAACGGCCCACAAATAATAACATTTCATGATTTTTTTTTTTTTTTTTCAAAACATGACTTTTATTTTTGATTTAAATGTTTGTATTCCCCAGGATACGTTGCCACTTTGGGGGTATAAATTCACTGTAAAAAGAAGGCTTGTTTGGCAATAACATAATTTTTGCCAAAGTTTTAAAACATTTATTCTCTCATAACTTACTGTAAACTAAACATTCTTTGTCAAATTCTGTTGAGCAATAAATATAATGCATAATTATGAATATATTAGCCATATCATATTGAATACGCAAATTTCTAGGACCTATAAATTATCAATATGACCAAAACTTTGCTGAAAAACTTGTTGTACAGAATCTACTTCATGCCTTATATCCTCTGACTGATAGTTTATACTTTTTTTTTCTTTTTTCTTTTTATCAAGTAAAGTCTTTTTTGCTCATGCAAAAATTAAAACTTCTTCTTTATTTTTCATGTTAATGTAAATGTTAAATGTGACACAGCAGGCTTCTCCATCTGTCCATCTCTCAATTATCACTGATTTAAAATTAATTGCATACATGAGCCATAAAACCCTTATGTAAAAACATGATACTCAACAAAAAACATATATGCATGTATATATATATATATATATATATATATATCAATGATCAAATCAATGATAATTGAGAGATGGACAAATAAATGTTATACTTTAAAATATAATTTATTTATCTGATGAAAAGCTAAATTTTCAGCATCATTTTATATTTATATATATATATATTTACATTTGAGCCCCTGCCCTTAAGGAACTCTCTGAATGCCCCTGGTAAAGCCTGACATATGAAATTATACTCTGAAAATCTGTTTTATTTAAAAGATGCAGTACATTAAAACTTTAGACAAAATATTTTTAAAAATAGAAGGAGAGAGGCAGATAATCACACACGCTAAGTTTCCCTGTCGCTTTCTGCTGTGAGCGTGTGGAGGAGCTGCATTAGACATCATTTAGTCGCCAGAGTGAAGATTTAGTCGCATATGCGAGTGATTTACTCGCAATGTAGAGGGTTGTAATCACACGCTTAAGTTTCCCTGTCGCTTTCTGCTGTGAGCATGTGGAGGAGCTGCCTGAGCCCCACCTTAGACAAAGAGGTTTGTTGAAAATCCATCAGCCAGAGTTCCTCAACATGATATTTCTTTAAACAATACACGGCAAATGGTGAATAATTTTTTTATTTCTTGAGACCTTGATAAAATTCCACACTGTTGATGACACGACTGCAGTGCTAAAGTTCATTGTCATTAAATTTTCATCAGTTTGTTAGATCGGCCAAATTTAGTGACTGCCGATTGAGTCATACAAAATGTGATTATCTGCCGATACTGATCTGTAGCCAATTGGTCAGACCATCCCAATTTGTAATGTTCCGATACTGATCTGTAGCCAATTGGTCAGACCATCCCTATTTGTAATGTTAATTAACTTGTATATTGTTATCTTAAAAAGTCATTTGTTTTTGCAGAGGCCCTTAAGAACAACCAGCTGACGTCAAAGGTCAACCAGCAAGAGGCTGAGAGGGCACTGTCAAAATGGTTCACTGGAGCAAGAGACAGAGGAGGACAGAGGGCCTCAAGAATGCACCAAAAGATGGCTGCAGTTTAAGGTTTACTGAAAAAGTTGCTGCTTCTAACTGTTATAGTTCTATTTTTTTCTTCTTCTTTTTTTTTACTTGTATTCCTACATTTCTTTTTAAAGTGAGCTAAAATTGTCATTAAATTTTCATCAGTTTGTTAGATCGGCCAAATTTAGTGACTGCCGATTGAGTCATACAAAATGTGATTATCTGCCGATACTGATCTGTAGCCAATTGGTCAGACCATCCCAATTTGTAATGTTAATTGTCAATTGTATATTGTTATCTTAAAAAGTCATTTGTTTTTGCAGAGGCCCTTAAGAACAACCAGCTGACGTCAAAGGTCAACCAGCAAGAGGCTGAGAGGGCACTGTCAAAATGGTACACTGGAGCAAGAGACAGAGGAGGACAGAGGGCCTCAAGAATGCACAATTGACATGGGGCCATTATGGAACCCGCGGACAATCCTATATGGGGCCCATTTTTCAGCCCAGTTCATACCCATATGGGCCCCACATACAAATGTTGGCTGGGAAGACATCGATCAGATGATATATTTAAAGGCATTTTTCCGGGTTTTGTACTTAAAATGCTATTGTGAGTAGAATTAATTTCTTCCGTGTCTCATCCAACGCCTCCGTTGCTAATTTCAAAACTTCATTTTAAACCAAGTAACGGAGGCTTGAGCCGTTGGTAGCAGACTAATGCAGTTAATAACTAAGTTATGAGAGAGAGAGAGAGAGAGAGAGAGAGAGATTACCTCTGTGAGTCTGTGCGTCTCTCAAAAGTGTTCGGCAGCAGTGTCTCTATTAATAGTGAAACTTTAAGTTGATTTTCTTCACGAACAGTGCCGTTGTTACCTCGTGTGTGAGAAGTCATGTAGTTTTTAAATTGATGTTAGCCTACTGAAAAAATCATCAGAGTACTGCTAACAACATTAGCGCGTATGTTAGCGTGTGTGCAAACTGTATGTGGGTGCGTCTGTAGAGAGAGAGAGCGGGAGAGATAGAGTATGTGCTTTCCGTACATAATAAAACGTAATTTTGTGGCAAAAACATGGAAATGATCTGTCGTTTTTATCCTATTGTTTACTATATTGATTTGTTTGGCCAGTGTTGTTATTGGTTCTTTTGCTGTTTTAGGCTGTAAGGACCTTTGCCATAACTCAAATAATTTGGCAAAGTGATAATTGCACACCTTAGAACGTTCATCAGCCAATCAGATTCAAGCATTCAGCGGCCCGTAGTATAAATTTGTATGTATTTAATTTTATTTAAAAGCTTGGGGCCAGATTTACTAACAGCTTGTGCCAGCGCAAACCGTCTTTTGGCGTTAAAATAGTACTGTCAGGATTTACTAAAGACACATACTGCGTCACAAATGACGTATTATACACTATGCACTTATACACTATGTACTTATGCACTATGTACTCAACCATGTAGTATATGAATTTTATAAAGTTATATTGTAATTAATAATCGGAGTCTGATAGCCCTGCTCCCTTCGTGACGTAATTAAAGCTGCGACAGTTGATTGCCCAAGTGTCCAAAATTCCACACTTTTCTTTTGGTTATTTAGGTGCATCATTCGGGTATTTAAAGTGCACTTTTTCTTTTTGGAATTTTCAGTGTGAACGCACTACAAAACGTCATAGAATAGTTCATAAGTACGTGATTTGGGACACACCTACACAATGAAGAATTAGCGCTGAAATGGCGCTTGTGACTCCATTTCCTGTGTACCGTGCTGCTGAGTGGTTTGTGATTGTTGCTCCGTGTAGCTTTGCTTTTCTGTTGAATCTCTCTTTCTCTGTTATTTAAAGTGATAAAATATAACTTAATTATCACCATATTCCTGATATTATCTATCAAACTAATCTGATAAATTTGATCGTTCGCTTTTATTCTAAAACAGCGAGTGCAGCACACGTGCAGTGCGTTAGCATTCGTTAGCCGGTTAGCTTGTCATTCATGTTTCCATTCGCGTCTATTGCTGTTTTCTTTTTCCTCTCGATCCATTTCTTTTCTCTCTCGCTCCGTTTTTTCACGAGTTCATCAAACAACAGTGGTAAGTCAGAATCATTCTTCAATCACAGTGAGTAATGGCTTCTTCTCCTCCTATTGTTGTTTTTATTTATTTATTTTTTTTCTCGCTCCGTTCATCAAACAACTGTGGTAAGTAAGAATCATTCATCAATCACGGTGAGTAATGGCTTCTTCTCCTGCTATTGTTGTTTGTACTGCTTGCCGCATGTATAGTTTATCTCTCTCTGTCAGCGATGAGGGATGCACATGTGATAAATGCAGGGAAATAGTTAGGCTGACAGAGAAGATTTCAGAATTAGAGACATGCATCCAAACTTTAATTGAGGATAGTAAGAATGTGAGGGCTGTACACTCTAAAAAAAAAGGTTCTTCAGCGGTTCTTCAGCGGTTCTTCAGAGGTTCTTTGGAGGGAGTTAAAACAACATTAAAATACAGTCTATTTCTTGAAGATATAATTTTTTTTTTTTGCCCGCAAGGCCCCCATAAGGAAATATTCCAGGGCCCCCACATGAGACCTTTGACCTCAGAAAAAAAGGACCTCTCCACAAACAGCAACACCAACTTCACACATTACTAACCAGTTAGACTTTATTTCTGGAGTGTCTAAAACAGAAGTTCTTTATTGAGAATTAAGATTTAGATTTTTTTTCAACTGACCGTTTTGGTGAATAGTGTTTGCTTTAGTTGCCTCTTGACCTTTGACTTTAATATTAAGTTAAAATAAGTTTCTCTTTGGCTGTTAGCTTTAGTTGCCTCTTGACCCTTGACTTTAATTTTAAGCTAAAATAAGTTTATCTGTGGCTGTTACAATCGTGTTTATAACGCACATATGTGATGGCAAGGAACTTATGGTAAAATCATTTCATGCGTCTGAGTCTCTGGTTGCATTTTATCAAAATCTGTAGTTCTTATATGAGTTTTATATTATTGTAGTTATACAATACTAGGGCTGGGTATCGATTCAGATGTCCCGATTCGATTTGATTTTGATTCGCATGCTCTCGATTCGATTCGATTCCCGATTTTTTTTATTACATTCAGTGAATATAGTTTTAATACAAATGCTATTGATATTTCTAAAAAGTTAACAGTAAACATCAGTTTACAAATAGTGAAATAAATCCCGGAAAAGATCGATTCACGGCTTTTGAGAATCGATATCATTTAAAAAAACGATTAATCAAAAAATCTAATCTTTTGCCCAGTCCTATACGATACTACGTGACAATGTGAAAAAATTGTATAAACCACTTTTAGAATTATGGGTTATAAAGAGGTTTCACAACAAAACAACAAAAATAAAAGCAAATAGTAAGAATAAAAGAAAATACTAAGCAATACAATGCAGCTGCATAATTTATTCATGTCGCAATGCATGCTGGGAGCCATGGATGAGTTATGATTGGTGCACCATTGTTGAGAAAAAGTGCTATATGGCACCTCTTGTGGTTCTACATGGCACCATTTGACAAAGGTGCTATATAGCACCTGTAAAAATAGGTGCTAAATAGCACTAAAAGTGGTTTCCCTATGATTACAAGCCACAGAACTGCTTTTAGTGCTACATAGCACCATTTTTTTTTAGAGTGTAGATACGGCTTTGGATGTGACTAGCTCAGGGAGTCCTGTACATTGTTCGGTTCCGGTTACAGAGCCTCTGCAACTGGGTGACTGTGAGGCGGCATAGTCATGGGTCAAAACATCAAACAGGTTCTCCCCACTCAGTGACGCACTCACTGAGAAACCTGATCAAAGTGCTCTAGTTATTGGTGATTCTATTGTACGGAACGTGAAAATAGAAACACCAGCCACCATAGTCCAATGTTTACTGAGAACCAGAGTGCCTGACATCTTGGCAAATTTAAAAGTGCTGGCTTATGCTAAATGTAAATTTAGTAAGATTGTTATTCACGCCGGCGCTAATGATGTTCGACTTCGCCAGTCGGAGATCACTAAAAACAACATTAAAGAGGTGTGTGAACTTGCAAGTACGATGTCAGACACTGTAATATGCTCTGGTCCCCTCCCTGCTTACCGTGGTGATGAGATACATAGCAGACTCTCGTCACTCAATGGCTGGATGTCTAAGTGGTGCCCACAGAATAACATAGGTTTCACAGATAATTGGATGAGTTTTTGGGGCAGACCTGACCTGTTGAAAAGAGATGGTCTTCATCCCTCCTGGGGTGGTGCCGCTCTTCTCTCTAGAAATATGGCACATAGTCTTAGAGTCTGTACTTGACTAACTGGGGCCCAGGTCAGGAAGCAGACAGACTGGCTAAACCGACCGTCTGCTAGCCACCTCGCGTCACAGAATCAGTTAATTCTCAGCACATAGTGACTCTTTCACCTAGATATCACACTATATAGAATTTACAGTTTTAGCTATATGAAGTTTGCACAAGACTAAATAATGATCTGAGATATCATCGCTTGGCTGCATAATTTCAACACCATCAACATCAATTCCATGTGACAGTACAACTTGATGATGTAACAGAAACAATGGACTCTCTCTTTTGTAGCATTTTAGATGTGGTTGCTCCTTTACACTTAAGGAAGATTAAGAAAAACAGTCTGACACCGTGGTATAATGAGTACACTCGCACCCCAAAGAGAGCAGCCCGGAAAATGGAGCGCAGACATAACACACTAATACGCTTCTAATATTCAAATCCGTTAAAGGATTTTTAGGCTGCATTAATTAGGACAACCGGAACCGGGAACACTTCCCATAACACCCGATGTACTTGCTACATCGTTAGAAGAATGGCATCTACGCTAATATTAGTCTGTTTCTTTCTTATTCCGAGGTCACCGTAGCCACCAGATCCAGTCTGTATCCAGATCAGATGGTCACTGCAGTCACCCGGATCCAGTACGTATCCAGCCCAGATGGAGGATCAGCACCTAGAGAGGACCTCGACAGCCCTGAATGTCAGCGGAGACCAGGACAACTAGATGAGCCCCAGACACAGATCCCCAGTGAGGACCTTGTCTCCTAGACGTCCACCGGGACAAGACAATGATGAACTGCCTTTAACTGAAAATTGAGTGTTTACTTTTGTCACTTTGCATTACTGACACAATATTTTCCTAATTAATGCTGTACAGTTGCTTTGACACAATCTGTATTGTTAAAAGCACTATATACTTTAAAGGTGACTTGACTGTAAAGGCATTGACACAGTTATTTTTGCGCCTTGCCTATACTGAATATGCATTTGTAGGAGTTTCCCTTTCAGACGCAAAATTTATGGGAGGAGAAAATGAATCACACAGCGCGATATAATAACGTTTGTGCTCGTCAAATTACTGGTATTTGTGCAATTCTTTAACGTCCAAAAAAAACATGCCTTAAAGCAGGCGGTAATTTGCGCTGCTCTTGGTAGATTGCGCTGGTCATTATGGAAATGATCTGGCTGCATCTGTGTTCTTTAATGTGCGCATTGTCAGTAAATCACCCGCAGAACTTTCTCCTCCCATCGGTGCTTTTAGAGAATTGCGTTCTAACACTAATTTGCCCAGTTTAGTAAATCTGGCCCTTAATGTTAAGTGTCAGTGTATGTCATGTGTTAATGCATTATAACATAAATAATATATCATTCACATAAAATAAGTATAATAAATATCTACAAGCATAAGCCAGGTGATTTTGTATAGGCCTACAGGGGATTGACTTTATTGTTTTAAATAGTCACTTTGCTCACAGATGAACATCGCTAAAATCTAACACACCTTCCTGAGAATGAAAAAACAGAATTTGCTCAAAACGTATGTGTCTGAGGTGTCCACATAAACCATATTAATGTCATAATGCATTTAAATAGGCCTACACTATTATGTCCTTGTAAACCATATACACTACTTTAACAATCTTAATTGTCATTAAAAAATAATTTTGTCATTGACTAAACTACCAGTGTTCATGTAGTCTAAGATATTCATCCAACTGTATTTTTTTGGTTTTTCCTGTATCATCTTTTGACCTATATGTACATTCTAGAGGGAAAAGATTGCTATACAGGGGAGGGTTAGAATCTGCAGGATAATTTAATTAGTACAGTGAAGCATTGTTTATTAATCAATATGATTGTCTCTGGCTTTTAGGACATATGTACCAGTCAAGTCACGGATCACAGCCAATAAGGACAAGGTTAGTGGATTGTGTGCCATTATTAAAAAAATAAAAAGGGGGGCTTTTTGACTCTAGTTTTGATCTGTTCTTACTTTTCTTCTTTATTACTATTTTTAGAGATTTGATTCATGATCTTTTCACAGGTGTTAATCTACAACCCAAGCTTTTTAAAGTATGTATATGACTCGTGGCTAGAGGGTCATGGGAGATATCCATCCACTGGATTCCTTTCACTGATGTTTGCAATTCACATTTGTGATGAGGTATGTTAATTTTAGTTGTATTGTTTTTCTTTCTTCAGTGTCTTCACTGGTATCAGTTTAATACTTTTCTGTGCTTTGAGGAGCGTGTTTCACTCCCATTCTAAAATGTAGTTTCCACATGAGATTATCTCCCCCTTGTGGAACCAGCCTTCTGCTGCAACTGTGTGTTGAGAAGTATGTTTGTCAGATCATTACATTTGTCATTTTATATGATCTAATGAACACTGATTAACACAGATCTTTCTGTCATTTGGTATGATTTTAAAGAAAAACTGCTTTAGAAGAAACAGATTATGTGGTGTACAGCTATGTTGATTTATCAAAACTCAGACTGATAGATCTTACAACCAAGCTTAGTTGTCATTAAATGAGAAAAAAGGTTTAATGTTAAAATAAATTAATAAATTCTACTACTACTATTGCTACTGCTGCTGAAATTACTATTGCTAATAAAATAATCAATAAATAATGATGATTATCTAAAAGAACGGCTTTCAGTCTTAAAGCCTATCTGCTCTGTTGGATGTAGGTGAATGTGTTTGGATTTGGTGCTGACCAGGATGGAAACTGGCACCATTACTGGGAGGACAACATGCTGGGAGGAGCATTCAGACACACAGGCGTCCATGATGGAGACTATGAGTACAACATCACACTGCTCTTAGCAGACAAACACAAGATCACGCTCTACAGAGGAGGCTGAGCTCACACATGGAATTTTCCACAAAGCCTTAACAGATCAGAACTACAGGGGCCATTTGAGCACTCATTGCCATTTATGTATGGATTGAAAGCTTTAGAGATTTTGTTTGATTTTATTTTTTAATTTACTTTTAGAAGGAAAATAAAAAATCACTGACTGATAACATGTTAATATTCAAAGCTATTTTTTGCACATCATTCAAGATGTATTTAATACTTCTTTTTAATCATTCTTTTTTTGTCAGAAACATAATAGCACTCACTTTATTCATGTTTTACTCTACTGTTCAGTTTGGGAGGGGGTAGTATTTGTAGTATTTTTTTTTATGTATTTGCCACTTACTAATAATTTATATATACATCTTTATAAAAAAAAAAGCAACATTTTATGTAAAATTCACTTTACATTTCTCCGTTTTATTCATTGTGATAACATAAATAATATGCCGTGGTTTAGTGGAAGATTGCTGCCATCTACTGCAAAAACATACACTTTAATATTATACAATATACAAATTAAAATAGAATGAAATGAGGACCACTCATTGGCTCTTTTGCCATTTCCAAATAGGTATAAATCTGTTCCATTCTTTTATTTAGTTTTGTATGTAGACATTATAAAAATAAATATAAAATAAGTCTTTGTGATAATAACTCCACATTAAACATGCTGTTTTGTATTTTATGTATGCGTGTTTGTTTGTGTTCATCAGCCTAAATTAGCCACAATGCCAAACATTGCACAGAAATTAAAAGGAGAGTTTGAAAAATTGTCATGTAAGACCTTCTTTCATCTTTGGAACTCAAATTAAGATATTTTTGATGAAATCCGAGAGCTTTCTGACCCTGCATAGACAGCAACGCAACTACCAGGTAGTAAGGACATCGTTAAAATAGTCCAAGTGACATCAGTGGTTCAACCTTAATTTTGTGAAGCTACAAGAATACTTTTTGTACGCAAAGAAAACAAAAATAAAGACTTTATTCAACAACTTCTTCTCTTCCATGTCAGTCGACGAGCGTTCACAAGAGTACCACGACACATGCGTGTGATGCTGCTGATGCAGGAGCCGGCGTTCTGACGTAGAACCTGCATGTGCTGCGCCATGTTTGCAAGCAGAGGAAGCACATGCATGTATCATGGTACTGTCGTAAAGGAAACAGGAAACATGTAAATGGGTTATTAAATTGAAATGTTTGTTGATAGGCTACATGGATTAATTCATATGAGTTCATATTTTAAATGCCTTCTTTTGCCAAATAACTGTGCCTTGTTTTAGAAATGTTTTTATGAATAAATATATGAATTAATTAATTAATTAAATAATATTTTTTATTCATTTTCATTTTCCAAAACACCATGTCTGTGTTTTGTAAGTAGTGTTTAATCCAGTGGTAATTTTCACCAAACATATGTTTTAATGTATGACAAATAAATGAATAAACAGACTGTTTTGCTTCTAGTTTTGTACTGTCATCACTCAATCATCACTATGTAAAAATTGCATCAATTTTATTATTATTATTTTGCCTACAGAAAATGACATACTCTGAAATGTGTAAAACACCTCCAAATAAATAAATAAATAACACAATGCGTAAGACTTCCCTGTGAATTTAACTTATACTAAAAACATGAGAAAAGAACAAGATGCTGGGTCATGGCATTTGTGAAACATGCTGGTGTCTAAAGCATGTGTGAAAACATGTAAAGTCTATTGGCCAATGGCAAGACCATAAATTGGCACCTAAAGTCTCAGTAGGAGGAGACTATTGACTGGGCCTGCAGATCTTCTACTCTTTTTAGCGACATCATTAGTAGAGTGAATTTAGATTATTATGCGTTACAGTAAAAATATTACTTTTTCCAGTAACGAGTAGTGTAATCAATTAATAATTATATTTCATACATCATAATATAGTAACCATTCAAGCATATAGCTTGTTACAATGTTTTTGTTGTTTCAATTACAACTTACAATTTACAAACAATAATTATAACTTTGTAATTTATTTAGCTCCCTCTGTTGACAGTCTTTTTAGGCCCGTTGCTTCTTCCTGGAGCATAGGCCATCGACGACTGCTCTCCAGCATTTTCTATTCTGTGCTACCATTACCAGCTGGCCCCATCCCATTCCTGTCAGCTTGACTTCTGCATCCAGGTCTCGGTGCCAGGTGTTCCGTAGCCATCCCCTTTTTCTTTTTTCCTTGCGGGTTCCATGTCAGAGACTGTCTTATGATATTGGATGCTGATTTTCTTAAGTCAAGTCATCCCCACTTCCTTCTCAGGATCTGTCCTCTGCCACAAAGTGGTGTTACTGATGGCCAGTGAATTGAAAGAATCCAGCAGAGACATTGGTTGCACAGACCTGGATCTTTTTCATGGTGGCTTTTGTAGTCCTCCATGTTTCTGCTCCATACAGCAGCACTGACTTGACGTTCAAGTTCAACAAACGTATCTTGGTGTGACGGCTGTTCTCCTTGGAGCTCCAGACATTTTTCAGCTGGATGAATGCAGCACAGGCCCTGCTGAGTATGGTCTTCACATCCACATCTGTCCCCCCTGATTATCCACCACACTGCCGAGGTATGTGAAGGACTCCACCTCCTCTAGGGCTTCGCCATCCAGCCTCACTGGTACTTCGCTGATGGTATTGACCTTCAAGATCTTTGTCTTGCCTCTGTGGATGTAGAGCCCCACCTGACATGAAATTTTGAGGAGGTGTGAAAACTTGTCCTGCATCTGTTGGTGGCTGTGGGACAGGAGCGCAATGTCATCTGCAAAATCGTGGTCATCCAGCTGACTCCACAGTGTCCATTGTATCCCATTTTTCTTCCCACTGGTTGTAATCTTCATGATCCAGTCAATAACCAGGAGGAACAAAAACAGAGAGAGCAAACAGCCTTGCCTCACTCCTGTCTTGACCTGGAAGCTTTCTTTCAGCTGCCCATTAGCTGCCCATCATGCACCACTCTGCACGACATCCCTTCATAGGAGTTCCTGATCAAGTTTAAAATGTTCTGTGGGACTCCATAATGTCATAACTTCCACAGTGCCTCTCTGTCAATGCTGTCAAACGCCTTTTCATAATCTACAAAACTGACATACAGCGATGAGTTCCACTCAATGGACTGTTCCACAACAATGTGCAATGTAGCTATATGGTCTGTGCGTGACCGGTCTTGTTTCAACTTTGTTTCAACTGGTCCTTTCAACTTTATCCTTGACTGGGCGTTCTGCTAGCTGGAACTTCCCTGCAAGCTTCTTCATTGGTGTCATAGAGCTGCTTCATGTTTCTGCTTGCTGCTGCTTCTTCTGCCTGCTTGGCATGTCCCTACACATACTCTCTCTTGTCTCTTCTCACACTCTTTTTCACTTCTCTGTTTGCTTCACTATATTCTTCCTGTGCCTTTGCTTTTGTCGCTGTGGTACGGCTGGTGTTAAATGCTCCCTTTTTATTCTTCCTATCTTGGATTTTCTTGTAGGTTTCTGCTGACATCCAGTCTTTCTGCTGTGATGTTCTCCTTCCAATGACCTCCTCATAAACCCCGATAACTGCCCCTTTATAGCTCCTCCACTGACTCTCTAACTCTGAGCAGTCTTCTTCGTGCAGTTCTTGTAGGGCTTGGAACCTGTTGGTGAGTATCAGCTTGAACTTTTCCTTTATAGTTGTCTTTCAGCTGTGTTTTTCTTCTGTTTCTCTGTCCAGTTTTTCCTCAGTTTGAGCTTCAACTTTGCCGTCAGAAGTGGTCTAAAGCGACATCTGCTCCTCCCTTAACTCGGACATCCAGCAACGACTGTCGAAACCTCTTTGAGATACAGATGTGGTCAGTCTGGTTCTCAGTCACATGGTCTGGTGATATCCATGTCGCCTGGTGTATTCTCTTGTGTTGGTAGATGCTCCCGCCAATCACCAAGTTGTTCGTGGCACAGGTTTTGGCAAACTGCTCTCCATTCTCGTTCATTTCTCCCAGGCCGAACTGTCCCATGAATTGTTCAAAGCCTCTGTTATCTTTGCCTATCTTGTCATTGAAATCGCCCATAGCGATGGTAATGTCCTTATTGCTCAGCTTTTCCAGAATGCCACTGAGTTGGCTGTAAAAACTGTCCTTATCGTCTTCGCTACTGTCATTGGTTGGTGAGTAGCCTAGCACCACATTCATCTTGATGTACTTGTTCCTGGTCATGAAGGATGCAGTCATATGTCTTGGCCCTTTAGCATCCCAACCGATGAGTGCTTTCTGTGCTTCTTTCCCTAGTGTGAGGGCAACTCCTTCTGTATGTGGTGCTCTGTCTTCTTCATGTCCTTAAAACAAGATAAGTTCTCCTGTTGTCAGTTGTCGCCAGCCGAACTTAGTCCACCTGGTTTCACAAAGTCCAAGAAGTTCAAGGTGATAACTGCACATTTCGGTTGCTATTTGAGTCACTTTCCCTGTCTCGTACATTGTTTGTACATTCCAGGTGCTTATTTGTGTAATCTTTCTGGTCGACAGAAGGGTACTCGGTGCTGCAGCTTCCTTTCGGCTTTCACTGCTGCCCGTCATAAGGCTTCTGGACTAAGTTTCTTTCTCTCCCAGGTCTTTTTGGTTTCTTTGCTGTTGGTTTGTCATCAATGTTTCTGTAGCATACATTCTTTTTATGGGGTGGGGTTGCTGGGGTTCTGTCAAACAGTAGAACTTTTTAGTTGTTTTAGTAATGGTTATATTAATAATCAATGTTATCTGAAGTTTTGAATTAAAAAAGTAAAAATGCAAACCAGTGAAACGTTTCAAAAGATGTATGTTCTGTTTTCAAAGGATCTGTGCACAAATCAGTTAAAATCAGTTTAAAAGAGCTTGTGTACATTGTTTTCATAGCTCTGAATGTTCTAGTTTTGGAAAGGAAAATCCCAAATAACAGCATAATCATTAACAGATTGTTCAATAACTTGGGTTATGAGAAGTGCTATTGCTAATAAAGAGCTCTTGATAATGAAAGTTCAAAACTGAAAATTTATGTTTTTAAAGACTTTACTGCTAATTTGAGAACTTGTGTCAAAATCCAGCTGTTAGTCACTGATTCCAAAAATGTACAAAGTAAAATGTATGTCATTGCAGTCAGGAGCATAAAATATTGGAGACAATAGTGATAACATGCACTTTCAACAATTGCTGAAGAATTGATTCAACCAAAGTCAAGGGCACCGTAATAGCACCACAACAAAGTCAAATGACCATAATGGTGACTTCAATCAGACCATACAAATTAAATATAGACAAAATGGTTTGTAATAATTGAACATTGAGATAATGTTTTTGAAGATGTTTAAGCATGCTCTGGTGAGATATCATTAATTTAATTTGCAGTTGATTTCATATAAGGCTGTGTGACTGTAAGTCAGTTGTAGTTGTGCTGTCTGCACATCTCTTCTCTTTTCTTTTTCTTTTTTTTAACACTGCAACACTAATTCAGTGTTACTTTGACTCTATGAATTAGGACCATATGAAAACTGAGCAGTGTTTAGGTTTCCTGAATGTATATGCTTATCTGTGCCAACTGAGATGAAAATGAATCATCAGAAGATATTGTTTTCAATAATTTACAGCCAAGCTAAATACAAAACAATATTTTACAAAGAAAATCGAAATAAATTTATAGTAGCACATATTTAAGGGCTTTGATCATTTGAATAAGTATTTTTTTGTTGGTTTGTTTAGGTGTCTCTTAGTTTCCTATGATATCTAAATGTCAAAAGATGTACACCCTTTGCATACATCTCTACCTTTCAGCGAGATTACAAGAGGCAGATGAAAGAAAGCAAACATAGTCCTGCCCGTAGTGTGACTCAGGAATGTCTCTCCCTACCTCTCCCTCTCGTTTCATTTCTCTCTTTTGTATTTGTATTTGATTTCAGTCACACCATGTGGGCTAGAGCACATTTGCGAAGGGTTTGTGAGGGAACTGCAGGGGGTTTGTGAATTGATGAAAAACCTATAATTCATTAAATCAAATGTAACATTAAAATAAACAAATAAGACCAGACAATTATTTAAAATATAACGGAAATAGATCTTAGGATATAAACAAACCACAGATATTACTGTAATGGTCGATGCGTTACATATAAAGATATAAACTGTAAATCAAGTGCATTCAGAAAATATTCAGATCCCCTTTTTTGCATTTTGTTATGTTGCAACATTATGCTAATTATGCTAAAAATATATTTATTTTTTCTGATCCTTGTACACTTGAAACCCCATCATGGCAAAAATTTTAAAATGTCTAAATATCTTCTGAATGTACTATATATATATATAGCTATACCTTCAGACTGATGGCAGAAGAAGGTCAGAGAACCTTGGTCACTTTGAATGGCCAGGGACCGCCCAAGAGGCCATATGACTGACAGGTAAAGCAACCAATCATGTTTCGTTTTCTGCCATGTCATGTTTAGGGGTGTTGAAATGTCCCCACAATAACAGACCGGTGTGTAGAACTCTTGGAAGTATTTTAAAGACTATGGCACGAGCATATTTCACACGCTTTTGAAAATCCAACATTTGGCTCATTGTCACAGTTGACACAATGGCTTTCTTCTTCCATGAAGGGGTTTGGAATCACTGCATCTTTGTTTCCAGGCGGAACATTAAAGAACGCGAAACACACACGTCTCCAGGAAATCCTGTATAATGGTTGGAATCCTGTATAATGAGTGTTGACCAGTATTTTACAAATATTACTGTTGTGTCATGGAATGTAGTTTTTAGGTTGTATTTTTTTTTGCAGTTTTTAGGTGAGAATACCTGTTTAAACTTCAAATATGTGGTATGTTTTTTTAAAAGATATCCAAATAAACTGTGACAAGCATCAAAATGGCACCCACAACAGAGGTGGAAAGACAGTGTTGGGAATACAGATATGTGGACACAGAACAAAGGGCACAATATGAGAGTGAAACGACAGTGTTATAGTGCTGTGTGATAAATAAAAATAAAAGGTCTTTAATGCCTGAGGTAAGAAAATATGATTTGTTGGAGGTTTGCTATATGCCTAACTATGTGGGGTATTTAAGAAAATGAATCATATGCTTTTTACACAAAAAAAATATAAATGTTACCAATTCCCAGGAATGACCCTTCTCTGTTTCTCTCTCACCTTCTCATCTGAACTACTTCAGCAAATTTGCCTACATTTCCATTCCTTTTAAATTTTAAATGCAAGTCAGTGGTTACATAAGTGTATTTGTATGAATACATGAATACATCATGTGTGTCTCTCTGTCTTTCTGAGTGTGAGTGACCCAAATAGCACAGGGCACAGAATGTGATTTTGTCTGAAAACAATGTGCATTAGGGACAATCATTGTTTAGACAGTGGACTTTTTTTTTTTTGTTTTGTGCCAAACAAAGAGATCATTTAATGCAGCCTAAGAATGCTGTCTCCTCATTCTGTCCTTTTTCATATTACTCCTACACTTCAAAACTTTTCCCTTTACACACACATTCACCAAAATACACTCTTTCCAAAGCACACCACACACTAAATGTACATTGTTCTAAAGTAATCTTCAAATTATATTTATGACTGTATGTATGATCAAATATTGTAGATGCTGTGAGTCATGGTGGTTTAGATAATCCAAAGATGCTTGTGTGATCTTTGTTTATGCAACATTTTTTGTCCCACCCTTTAGCAGGACACACAGACTTTAGGAACGGAGTATGCCTTTTTCTGTCACCTGCACAAGGATCAGTAAAACAGAGAATGTGGTAAGTTTGAGCGTGTTACAGGTCCACCTATTCTAAATGCATTTCACCTCATTAGAATCACACATGGGCATTCAGAGATCACATGGGTTGTTAAAGGGGAAATTAAGCTATAAAAATGTTGTTAAAATGCCTAAAAGTTCCTGTAATTCAGCACACATCTCAACTCAACGTTTATTTATAAAGCACTTTCAAAACCATAAGAATGGACCAAAGTGCTGCACAGGGATAATTAAAAACATTAAAAAATAACATTACAAACATACAAAATCAACACAGCATGACAACAATATAAATTGTACAACAAAATCACTTACATTAAAAAGACCCACTCGAACGCCAGAAGCCTGATAAATAAATATTTAAGTTTTTAAGTTCCTTTTAAAAATGTCCATAGTTGACAAAGACTTTATGAATAGAGGCAAGACGTTCCAAAGTGTGGGGGCCGCAACGGAAAAGGTGCAATCTCCACTACGCCTTAAATGAGATTGTGGAACAGTTAAAGGGTTAGTTCACCCAAAAATGAAAATTAGTCAGTGTTTTACTCACCCTCGAGGCATCCTAGGTGTATATGACTTTCTTCTTTCAGACAAATCCAATCGGAGTTACTAAAAATTGTCCTGGCTATTCCAAGCATTATCATTGCAGTGGGTGGGTGTTTTTGGAACTTCGTTTATGTTACTATAATTTCTTTCCTGTTAATGCAGCAATGCATCATGAAGTCAGAGTTATTTGATTTCAAGGGAAGAAAAGTAATAAATAGGTTGCTGTTAGAAGGTGACCTATCATCTAATTAAATCAATAATGTATTTTTTGTGTGTTTATTTATGAACTTTTGCCAATTTCATTTTTCATAAATGCCTTGAGATGCTTTTAATTGGGTTTATATAACTTTTAAATAGCGTGTATTAATCTGCTAAAGTCACACACAAGTTTGCATGCTTTTTTTAAGTAAGCCCAACTAATTAGATTTTACAGTGTACGTACAGAAAATTTACAAATATGAGCGTTGGCGTGGGTTTAAGCGTACGCACACTCTAAGATCAAATCTGAGCGTACGCACACTTTATAAATGAGGCCCCAGGAGTCCAGATTTTCTTGAGAGTGTACATGGCTCCATCTTCTAGGATCATTGGTTTCTCTGCTGGGCCAGGGTATGTGGAGACAGAAACAGGAAGGTGGTATGGTTTGAGGAGTGACACATGGAATGAAGGGTGAATTTTGTTGATATGTGACTGGATTTATCTGTCGGGTGATGATGAAGCCACTGAATCCGGGACTGAACTTAGTGCTGGGCGGGCACATCCTGATGTCTCCAGGCTGGAAGGTTGGAGTATCGGTCCACCTGAAACCACCGTTAAAGCTGATGGTGAGCTGTGTCCCAGATCCTCCAACTCTCCTATGGTTCCCCAGACCATGGGGACAGAGGAGGCTGGTAACCAAGCATGCACTGGAAGGGAATGAGTCCAGTGGCAGGCTGATGAAGGGAATTTTGGGTGTACTCAGCCCAGCCTAGTAACCAGTTCCAAGAGCTCTGGTGGACATGGCAGAAGGTTTGTAGAAAGCAACCAATCTCTTGGATTTTTTTCTCCATCTGCCCATTTGATTGGGATGGTAACCAGACGACAGGCTCACAGTCACACCTAGGAGGGTGAAGAAAGCTTCCCATACCTTGGAAATATACTAAGGACCCCAGTCTGATACAATAGCTTCAGGGATCTTGAAGTATCTGAAGACATGGTTGAATATGAGTTCTGCCATTTCCATTGCCATTATTAAGCCTCTCAGTAAAAAAACACAACTTGACCCCAAAGATCTAGTTAACTACAGATCAATCTCGAATCTCCCTTTTCTGCCTAAGATACTAGAAAAGGTAGTATCCTCACAATTATATTCCTTCTTAGAGAAAAATGGTATCTGTGATGATTTCCAGTCAGGATTTAGACTGATTCATAGTACTGAGACAAATTACCTGCTCTTATCATCTGATCATGATTGTATCTCTCTATTAGTGCTACTGGATCTTAGCACTGCGTTCGACACTATCGACCACAACATTCTTTTGAATAGACTAGAAAACTTTGTTGGCATTAATGGAAGTGCAGTAGCATGGTTCAAATCGTACTTATATTTATAGGAACCTAGGTGTGCTGTTTGATAGCAATCTTTCCTTTAAAAGCCACGTTTCTAGCATTTGTCTGTTTTTCGCCTACTGTATAATATGGAAGTATGCATATTCGGATACAGGGACAACTAAAGTATGGCCATATTAGCCCGGTTCTGTCAACACTGCACTGGCTTCCTATTAAACATCGTATAGATTTTAAAATCCTGCTAATTACTTATAAAGCCCTGAATGGTTTAGCACCTCAGTACTTGAGCAAGCTCTTATCGTATTATAGTCCTCCACGTCCGCTGCGCTCTCAAAACTCTGGCAATTTGATAATACCTAGAATATCAAAATCAACTGCAGGTGGCAGATCCTTTTCCTACTTAACTCCCAAACTCTGTAATAATCTACCTAACACTGTTCGGGAGGCAGACACACTCTGTCAGTTTAAATCTAGATTAAAGACCCATCTCTTTAACCTGGCTTACACATAACACGCTTACACATTTCCATTACTCAAATCCGTTAAAGGATTGTTAGGCTGCATTAATTAGGTCAACCGGAACCGGGAACACTTCCCATAACACCCGATGTACTTGCTACATCGCTAGAAGAATGGCATCTACGCTAATATTAGTCTGTTTCTTTCTTATTCCGAGGTCACCGCTGCCACCAGATCCAGTCTGTATCCAGATCAGATGGTCACTGCAGTCACCCGGATCCAGTACATATTCAGACCAGATGGTGGATCAGCACCTAGAAAGAGCCCCAGAGACAGATCCCCAGTGAAGACCTTGTCTCCTAGACGGCCACCGGGACAAGACCACAGGAACCAGATGAGCCCTCTGCACAATCTAACTTTGCTGCAACATGGATCAACCTGCTGGTTCACCTGGCCGGAGGAGAACTGGCCCCCCGACTGAGCCTGGTTTCTCCCAAGGTTTTTTTTTTCCTCCATTAAGATCAAGTCCGTATCCAGCCCAGATGGTGGATCAGCACCTAGAGGCGACCTCTACAGCCCTGAATTTCAGCGGAGACCAGGTCAACTGGATGAGCCCCAGAGACAGATCCCCAGTGAAGACCTTGTCTCCTAGACGGCCACCGGGACAAGACCACAGGAACCAGATGAGTCCTCTGCACAATGTGACTTTGCTGCAGCCTGAAATTGAACTGCTGGTTT
>NW_015646468.1:27169-54807 GCF_001515625.1 Sinocyclocheilus rhinocerous | reverse complement strand
TGTCACCGATGGAGTTTTGGTTCCTTGCCGCTGTCACCTCTGGCTTGCTTAGTCACTTAATTTCCAGCGATATCGTCGACTTGATTGCATAGATACTATTTAAACTGAACTGAGCTGGACGATGACATCACTGAATTCAGTGATGAACTGCCTTTAACTGAAAATTGAGTATTTACTATTGTCCTTTTGCATTGAGACACTATTTTCCTATTTTGATACTGTAAAGCTGCTTTAACACAATCTGTATTTTTAAAAGCGCTATATAAATAAAGGTGACTTGACTTGACTTCATTGAGACACTATTTTCCTATTTAATACTGTAAAGTTGCTTTGACACAATCTGTATTGTTAAAAGCGCTATATAAATAAAGGTGACTTGACTTCACTTGACTTGACTTGACTTGACATTGCGATGGGGATTCCCTTAAGAGGACACAAATGACATGACATGGAAAATTGATCAATGACCACAAGGATGCATGTGTTACCATTAGAGGCCAGGTCTGTGATGTAATCCACTCCTAGGTGTGACCATGGACGATTTGGAACGCACAGTGGATGGAGCTTGCCTGCTGGTAGATGGTGTGGGCTCTTTGAGATGGTGCAGTCAGAGCAGCCTCAAACAAACCTTCTCCCATCCCTGGCTATGTTGGGCCACCAGAAGCAATCTTTTAGCAGCGAGAGGGTGTTATTGGTCCCTACGTGGCCATTGCCCAGAGATGTGTGAATGGAGTGAATTAGTGGAGCGCGCTATGAATAAAGAGCATACTGGAGCCCTTGTGGATACCCCTGCAGATCTGCTTGGGAGGCATTGGAAGAGGTGGGTTGGCATTAAGACCACTAGATGGGGCTCACAAACAGATTGGAAGGCAAGATGGGCTCAGGCTCCTCTGTAGTCTTCTCAGGAGCATGAAGATGGGAGAGGGCATCTGCCTTGACATTAAGAGATGGAGAAGTTGAAGCGAGTGAAAAATAAAGTCCCTCTGCCTGATGGAGATTTAGTCTCTTGGTATCTCTTGGTATAAATATTCTAGGTTTTTGTGGTCAGTCAGTACAGTAAATGGTTACTGAGCACTCTACAAGCAATGTCTCCATTCTTCTAGTGCGAGCTTGATGACTAGGAGTTCCTTGTTGCCAATGTCGTTGTCCCTTTTCACCGGGATGAGTTTCTTAGAGAAGAAGGCACATGGATGGTGTCTGGCTGGATTCCCCTGCTGCTGAGACAGCACCGCTCCTACACCGGTGGTAGAGGCATCCAATCAGGGCTGTAACCACCATAGACATTGAAGGGGACAAGTCCCCCCCAATAATTAGAAATGGCCGATCTATATATATATATATATAAAATTGGTCGCCCTCAATGTTCACAACATGGTTGCAGCTGGTTGCAGGGGTTACAGCTTGCATCCAATTACTTGACACTGAATACAGTAATACAGTAATAACACTACAGTAATCCCTCCACGGATCGACGTTGGTACGCTCAGAAAGCATACACACTAACCTAAAACACTAATAACAGGGAACATTGCATAAATTATAAACTTTTATCTTTGTAGTTATGATTTTTTACAGTATGCCACTATAGAATATGAATAACACAACCACCACCAACATTTTACATACCAACAGGCCAATTTGCACATTTACATACTTTTTTCAAACCTCTTAAACTTAAGTTAAAACCCTAACATAGTACAAAACTGAATAAGAAATAAGAAATTCTACATTAATACATAATTTTCCAAATCTAAAACATTAAAATACTATCTAAACAATTAGATGTAACCAAACACCTATGCAGGTGTTGGTCTTTTAATTGCACTACCATTAATGCAGATGGTAAAGGTAACTTATGACTCATTGTGTTCATACTGTTCAACTTATACTGCAATCAATTCTAAAAAGTGTTTTATGATATTTCAGTGTTTTATGACTGACAAATGGTTTTTGTTGGGTGAAAAACTTTGCTAGTGTTATGGAAGAATGTATTAAGTGTATTAAGACATGAATTAAGTGTTTTGGTAGTTCCCTTTCAAATAGAAATCAAGGACAAGTCATGGTGTTGAGGCTTTGGGAATGCTTTTGTGTGAACCAGTGTCTTAAACATATAGACATGCCAGTCTCTCTTTGGCTCAAGTGTATGGAAGTTATGACATAGCACAGCATGTCATCAAGCTAGGCACCTGAAAAATGCACATCATCAGCTTCTTTGTCTTCAGGAGCCACATGTTTGTTCAGCATGTGTGTGTTTGTGAACAAAGAAAACTGTGTGTGAGCCTGCTATTTAGTCAGGAGTTAGTCTGTTAATGTCAGGAAAAGGCTTTAGGAGGTGTGTTCCCCAACTACAGATTGTGGATCTACTGATTGTGGACCATCATCTAATCTGTGCACAAACAGAGCTCAAATTGACAAGCCTTAAACGGCACAAAATAAAGCCAAATGGGGCGGGTCAAGCTTGATGATCCAGTCTGCAGGCACAATTTCCAAATAACACTAATGAATATGTTCACCGCACTTATGCAATCCCAGGACACTGACATCGAAGCAAATCAGATCGCAAGTGCCATCTGCAAAAGCTTAAAGAGTGTTTGCCAAATTATGTGCCACAAAACACAAAATGGGATCTCAGACAACAGTCTTAAACTAATTGATCAACATGAATGCTTTTGTTCAATCATAATGATCCAAACGGACCACCAACTGATCTCTACTTGTTGGTACACCAACACATCAACCCACCGACTCTGTGCCCACTCTGGTAGAAGTCAAAATAGTAATAAAGCGTTTGGAAAATGATAAAACAACTGGTATCTATGGGGTGATGGTGATATGGTGGTGATATTTTGATCAGAGTCTGCACTCACTGCTACAGCTTGTCACTCTAAGAAAATTCCCACTGTGTGGAAACATGCAATCAATGTCACAATCAGGAAAAATGGTCTGTCCCCCTTGGGGATTTTATGTCCTCTTCGGCATCCCTCTCGTGTGGAGTTCCTAAGTTCCATTCTTGGGCCTATCCTATTCTGTTTATATTTGCTTTCCTTAGGGTCCATTTGTAGGACGTATGGCATCTTGTTTCATTGTTATGCAGATGATACACAACTTCATCTGCCTTTGAAACAGAAAGATACAAAATTCATAGCACCATTGTTGGACTTTCTTGAATTATATTAAGGCCTGGTTGGCCTTAAATGTTTTAAAGTTCAATGAAGAAAAGATAGAAGATGAGGTATTTAGATACGGGGAGTTCGTGATCCTTCTTATCTGGATCTTGGTGCTTTATGATCATATGTGAAGCCCAATGTAAAAAATGTACTCGGTTACTTGCGTAACCTCGGTTCCCTGAGATACGTGAACGAGTACTGCATTGCTAGATGCTACAGGGAAAAATTTCTTTTTTCTTTTTCTCAGAGGACTGAAACCTTTTCAATCACGCAGTGTAACTGCACAGCGATTGGTTCGTGCAGTAAATTAAAAACGAACCAATGGCTCGGCAGCAGAGCTTTACGAGCCTGTGGCGATGAAGCCTGCCAGAATGGGCGGGGCCATCTGGCTATATAAGCGGGCATTTCGCAATAGGATCTCAGGTAAATTTGACTGAAGTGATGACACTGAGTCATGCAGCGTCATGGTATGGCAAGGAACGCAGTACTCGTTCCCGTATCTCAGGGAACCGAGGTTACATAAGTAACCAAGTATGTTCCCTTTCGATACTTCACTCGTACTGCATTGCTAGACGCTATGGGGAACCAATGCAATCCCGCCGTGCTATAAAAGAGGAACGACTGATATGAACTGGCCTTGGGCAGTTAAGACTCAGAGGGACCAAGTATAAGCAGGGTGAGCCCTGCAGGAGGCAAGAGGGCTGAACTCACTAAGGTCAACCCAGCCTTGCATAATCGTTCCAACTATTTTGTACAGCCTCAGCACTTCTAAAAGGGCCAAGAGCATACATGAAGTCAGGCAAAGCCTGAAGGATTAGACCCACCTTTAGGCAGGTATGTGCCCCTTTAAGCAGATAGAATCCGAGCCTATAAGGTCAGAATATCCAAGTTATAGAACCTAGCGAAGGTGGACGGCAAGGCCCAGCCGGCCGCCACACAAATGTCTGCTATGGACACACCAAGCCCAAGACGAGGCCACGCCCCGAGCCTAACTCCTATGGGGCATTGGGTAATAACCTGTTCTCTAAATGGGGTGTGGAGCACTTTAGGGATGTATCCATGCCTTGGCTTTAGGACAATTTTGGAGTCGTTAGGCCCAAACTCAAGACAGGCAGGGCTTATCGAGAGCACCTGCAAGTCAGCCACTCGTTTAACTGATTCTAACACCAGTAGCAGGGCGGTTTTCAACAACAGGGTTTTTAAGTCCGCAGACTGTAGTGGCTCAAAGGGGGAACCCTTGAGGGCCCTCAGGACCGTGGGCAGATCCCACGCAGGGACCGTGGGGGACCAAGGCGGATTGAGCCTCCTGGATCCTCTCAGAAAACAAACATCTTGTTGTTCTGGCCCACAGACTGTCCGGCTATAGGAGCATGGAAAGCTGCTATAGCTACCACATAAACCTTGAGCATGGAAGGGGAACGGCCCTTGTCCCTTGTAGGAAGAACAATATCACCGATATGTCACAGGAAGTCGAGTCTTCACCGCGGGTTATGCACCAGGTGGAGAAGACCGAACATTTAAGGGCATAGAGGCGTCTCGTGGACAATATAGTATTCAGGACACTCTCGGGAAGATCTGCTGATTCCTGTCGAGAGCCCAGAGGTGCAGAGTCCACAGCTCGGGCTGGGCATGCCAAATCGTCCTGTTCACCTGAGAGAGAAGGTCCTGCCTCAGGAGAATGGGCCATGGGGCTCCTATCAGCAGCTGAGACAGCTCCGAGAACCAAAGGTGGTTTCTCCAGAGAGGTGCCACTAGAAGGACCCTGTGTCTGTGTTCCCTGATTCACCTGATTACCTGAGGGATCAGAGCGATCGGGGGAAAAGCATACAGGAGGAGGTTGGGCCAATCGTGGGCCAACACGTCCTTGCTTTTCGAAAAATAAATTGGGCAGTGAGAGTTGTCTTTTGAGGCAAAGAGGTTGACCTCTGCCTTGCCAAAGATCTCCCAGATTTTCTGAACCGTTTGTGGGTGGAGCATCCACTCCTCTGAGGGGACGTTGCTCTGAGATAGCATGTCTGCTCCTTGGTTCAATATGCCGGGCACATGTGCTGCCCTCAATGAATGCAGGTTGAGATGTGCCCATTCCAAGAGGTGTTTTACCATCTCGAAAAGTCGTTTCGAGGTGAGCCCGCCTTGGCGATTTATATAAGATATCACTGTCATGCTGTCTAAACGGACTAGCACGTGGTGTCCCTTCAGGTCCGGTAAGAAGGTCTGAAGGGCTCGACATACTGCCGTCATTTCGAGGCAGTTGATGTGTAACCTGAAATTCTATGTCCGACCAGGAGCCAAAGGCCGGTTTCCCCTCGCACAGAGCTCCCCAACCTGTGTTGGACGCATCCATTGAGACAACCTTCCTTTTGAAAATAATGCCCATGGTCACGCCCTGCTTGAACCACTGTGGGTCTTTCCAAGGGGCCAGAGCTGTCACGCAGGCCTGGCTCACCCTGACACGAAGGTGTCACGCATGGGGCGGAATTTGACATGCATGGGGCAGAATTAGTGGTTTCAGCCAGTACTGAAGGGGTCTCAGCTGTATTACCGGCAATGCAGAGGTCATGAGGCCCCAGAATCTTCTGAAATGCTTTGAGATGGCGAGAGGCTCCAATTTTGAAGCAAGCCATGAGCTGTTGTATGGCCAGTGCACGTTGTCCTCATGTGGACTGAGTCGAAAACTGCTCCCAGGAACGAAGTTAGTTGGCTGGGAGACGGTGAGCTCTTGGCAAAATTGACCCTGAGTCCTAGGCACTCTTAAGTGGCTGAGGAGGAGCGATCTGTGGGATATTAGCTCGGCCTCCGACTGGGCCAAGATGAGCCAGTAGTCGAGGTAATTCAGAATGTGGATTCCCATCTGTCTCAGAGGGAAGAGAGCCGTATCCATGCACTTCGTAAAAGTGCGAGAAGCCAGGGACAGTCCGAAGGGCAGTGCCATGTACTGATATGCCACTTCCTCAAAGGCAAATCTCAAGAATCATCTGTGATGGGGGGCTACCTGGATGTGAAAGTAACCGTCTTTCAGATCCAGAGAAAAGAACCAGTCCCCTGGGCGTATTTGGGAGAGGATCTGTTTCAGAGTAGAGTAGAGTAGAGTAGAGTAGAGTAGAGACTCGCTCTGAGCTGGTGGAACCGTCTCTACAGCTCCTTTTGCCAGTAAATTCATCACCTCGGAGCGCAGGACTCGAGCGTCCTTGCTCTGCACTAAGGTGGGAACCACGCTGCTGAATCGAGGGGGTCTTCGAGCAAACTGAAGTGAGTAACTTCGTTTTATAATCCCCACAACCCGATCAGACACTCCAGAGATGGACTGCCAGGCCTCAGCCCGTGTGGTGAGGGATTTAGATTATTCGGGTGGTGGGCCTCCGTGAGGGGACTTGACACTCGTGATAAGTGGAAGAGGAAATTTGCTCTCTTTTTGAAAATGTTTGTGTTTTATTTTTCTCGCTATAACAGTGATTGTTTGTGTGGGCACTTATGGACACTTGGGGGGTGGTCCAGCAATGGCGAGACTTTGCCCCCTCCTCTTCCTGTCCAGAAGATCAAGATGACACCTGAGGCACAGGATCCAGCGTCAGCTTGGAATGGGTAGCGTCTGGCCGAGCGAGAGTGCTGTCGAGGCTCAGGCTTCTGAGCAGGCTGAGCGGGTGAAGGCGCATGTTTCGCTGGCTGCTGACTTGGAGCCGATCTGGGGCGACTGGTAGAGGTCGCAGAGCTGGAGCGCTTAGGCAAGAAGTGCCGTATTGCCTGGGACGACTTCTGTGCAGCGGTGAAATGTTCTGCAAAGCCCTTGACGGCGGGTCCAAACAACCCCGTAGGGGAGACCGGAGAGTCGAGGAAAGGGACCTTGTCTGCCTCCTTGATCTCTGTGAGGTTTAGCCACAAGTGGCGCTCCAGCACCACTAAGCTGGCCTCCCGATGGCCTGTGCTGTTGTCTTCGTTGCTCGCAGGGCCATGTCTGTTGCACTGCGCAGTTTCTTTGAAAACCGCAGGATCAGGTCTGGACTCATCCATGGCTTGGAGGAGTTTGGCCTGGAAGACCTGGAGCATAGCCATGGAGTGCAGAGCTGAAGCCGCCTGCCCAGCCAAGGAGTATGCTCGTCCAGCGAAGGCAGACATTGTCCTGCATGGCTTGGAGGGGTGAGCGACCTTCACTTTCCATCCGATGGCAGTAGGCGGGCAGAGGAGCGCGGCCACCGACCTCATCCAGAGGGGGCAGCTTTTCGTAGCCCTTTTCTTCAGTGCCGTCAACTGAGGAGAGCGCAACTGAAGTGGACGTGCGAAGGCGAGCCGAGTAGGGAGCGCGCCACGATTTTGTGAGCTCGACATGTACCTCCGGAAAAAAAGGTGAGGCTCGCTGATGAGGGGCCTGATGGCGCCCCGGCTGGAATCATTCGTCCAGATGGCTACGAGTGGGCTCCTCCGGTATAGACCACTCAAATCCCAGCTCCTCAACCACCTTAGAGAGGACGTGAAAAAGTTTGGCGTCCATCCCTGTTTTGGCGTCGCCGGGATCCGTAGACAGCAAAGGGCAGCGGTCGATGGTAGAGCCCGACATCTCCTCCGCGTCTGATGCTGCTAGAGACATGCTGTCATCTAGCAGTTCGTCCTCGATTCCACCGAATGAATCCATGTTGCATCAGCGGAGGGACGCTGATCTGGGTGTTCGAAGAGGATGGGAGAGTCATCTCTGCATGGCGAGGGTGAGGCACGCGGGGTCTGAACTGGCGTGGGCTCGCTCGCAGCCGAGCGCTGAGTCCCTCTGCCCCTCTGTTTTTTCCTTACAGGTTCCTGGGAGGAAGAAAACGGGAGGGTGCGAGGGGTGGAGTCGCTCTCTGAAAAGAAAGCAATCCGAGCACGCAGAGCGGCAAGACTCATGTTCACGCAGTGTGAACAATCCATCTCAGTCAGAGCGGCTTCTGCGTGGGACTTGCACAGACAGGAAACGCACTCTGAGTGGCCATCGTTAGCGTGCAGAGAAGTCCTGTGCGAGCTGCAACAGGGGAACGAGCTGGTATCCGTGCCGGATGCTGAAGTCCCTTTGATCAGCGAAGGGAAGATCATTGTCGCTGAAGGAGAATTGATCTGAGATCCTATGGCGAAATGCCCGCTTACATAGCCAGATGGCCCCGCCCATTCTGGCGGGTTCCACTGCCAAGCCATTGGTTCGTTTTTAATTTAATGCACAAACCAATGGCCGTGCAGTTACACTGTATGATTGAAAAGTCTTCAGTCCTCTGAGAAAAATTAGTTTTTCCCCATAGCTTCTAGCGACGCAGTACAAGTGAAGTATTGAAAGGGAAACTGGGTATTATTATAGACAGTGAATTTAAACTGGATAAACAGATTAATTCAGAAATTAAAGCTATTTTTTCCAGCTGAGGCAATTATCCAAAGTCAACACTTTTCAGTTTTTAAATGACTTCGAAAGGGTTATACTTATTTTTATCTCGACTCACCTGGATTACCATAATGCCCTTTATGTGGGTATTAGCCAGAGTTCCCTTACACGTTTGCAGATGGTACAGAATGCTGCCACTCATTTGTTAACGGTAACGCACAAGCAAGAACATATTACACCAATTCTGGCCTCTCTTCATTGGCTTCCTGTTCATTTTAGAATTGATTTTAAGATTTTGTCCGAGTTTAAATCGCTAAAAGCACTAGCACCAAGATACCTTTCTGATTTAATACAGCTACAAACTCCGTCAAGGGCACTTAGATGTGCTGAGCATTTACTTTTGGTTGTTCCTCGCATAAGGTTAAAAACTTGGGGGGACTGTGCTTTTGCAATGGCAGCTCCACAACTCTGGAATAATTTGCCTCTCCATGTTAGGCAGGCCCAAACACTTTCTGTCTCAAAACGCATCTCTACTCTTTGGCTTTTAACACATTATGAGAGCAGGTTTTTATGATTTTTGGTCTTATGTTTGGTTTATGTGTTTATTGTTTTAAATTAAGTATACGTGTACAGCTTTTTGATAAACACTTGTTTTTTAAAAGTGCATTTTTAAAAGTTCACTTTGACTTTGACTTTGACAGTCATGAGTGTAAGAATTACTGTGACATCAGCCTACTTTCAATTTTTGGAAAGGTCTTCATGCACATTGTTCAACTGCTATCACAGAGCCATCGTGAACAGATTTACAAGAGAGGAGCAGGCTAGTTTTCGCACACAAAAAGGCATACAATGTTGCAAGTGAACCGTATTTGTATTTGTTAACTTCCAAGCAGCCTTTGATGATGTATACTGGTCAGCGCTATGGAAAGTGTTTAAAAGTGAAAATGTGCCTACAAAATAATGTGCTTACTCCAAGTAATGTAGAACAGTTCTTGCAGCTGCGTCTGCATCCACAATAAGCTCTCAGTTTACAGTTCGATCTGGAGTTTGACAAGGTTGCTTGGTTTCATCCTTACTGTTTAATGCAGTTATGGTGATCATGAGAAAAGTCTTCTAGAGCAGGCTGGGTGTCCAGTTTGGAGATCTTGACTTCATAACCCATCTAATGTTCACTGATGATAGTGCCATATTCGCAAATGATGATGCAGCGGCCACTGATATTCTATCTGATATCGCCAGTACAGCCAAACCATTTGGATTAACCATCAACCATCATTTCCCACGTAGAGACACTCAGATTATTCTTTGTCCTCATTAAGTTCTTTCATTGATGTCTGAGGTGTTAATCTAGACCAGGGTGCCAATTATGACCACATCATGAGGTAACGTTTTACATTGCAGTGTAAGTAAACCGAATTTTCAGCGTACCAGTTCGTAATAACAGATTACATGTACAGTACCATGTAGGTATAAGGGAACAATCTGCAACATTTAGAGAATAAAGAGGGAATAACCTGGAAAATTACAAATTACTTATACTAAAAGTATATTGAAACTAAGGGCTACCTGTTCTAATATTATGTGGTATGTATGACCTACTATGCTAAACAACAATCTTACATTTGCAAGAGAGTCAGCAAGAACATACACTGTAAACCTTTCAATAGTACACATATAAAAAAAAAAACCCGCTGAGTTATTGTTTCAATCCAAACGCTCGGTTAAGACTGTTGGGTAAGGAAGCTGGGTTGATTTGACTCAATTTGGGTTGATAATAATAATAGTAATTGGTATGCACCTGCCCAACCTTCAGGACTTGTACAACTCCAGAGTGAAGAAACAGGCAGGTAACATCATCACAGACCCCTCTCACCACGGACACAACCAGTTTGCACTTCTCCCCTCAGGCAAGCGCTACAGATCTCTGTGCACTAGAACATCTAGGCATAAAAACAGTTTTTCCCCCATGCCATCTACATTTTAAACAGCTAACACAGAAATTATTACCTGATTTCTGTTATTAATTTCTCAATTTCTAGCAATTGCCTGTCTCTCAAGAATTATGTAAATACATATGCATATTTTTATTTATACAGCTGTACAGTAAATAATGCACAAATCTGTACATAGATCTTCTGTTCCAAATTTATACTGAATTATTATTCTTTTTTTTCTTTAGTCTTATTTAATTGTTCTTTCTGTTCTCATGTCATATATGCACTGAAAAAAATGTTTCATTCATCCAATTAAAAAAATGTAGGGTAATGATTCACATCTATATTTTTTAACTTGAGCCAATGAAAAATAAATAACTTGCCCTAAGGGCAAGTTATTTATTTAATATATTTAGTTATATATTTAATATATATCATATATTACCCTATTTTTTTTTTAATTGGATGAATGAAAAAAAATTCAGTGTGTATGTATATACCCAGAGCTCCTTAAAAACAAACAAATTCCAACAAATTCCTTGTGTGTTTGCACACACTTGGCAAATAAAATTAATTCTGATTCTGATTCTGAAGTAACCCGATGGTGCTGGGAATGTCAATGTATAAGAGAGCATGCAACATGTCACTCAAGTTCAAACATAAATCGTTCTGTGTGTGCCGAAATCTGTGTTTGCTGTGCTTAAGATGGGAATATGTGTGGAAAATAAAAGAAAACTAACCAAAGCGCAGAGGAGTGACAACTGTCTGGTGTGTGTTCGTTTAAAACTGGACCGGTGAATGTGGTGAGTGGGAACTGTAAACAGCTGGAATGGCGCCTGAAACGAGTCTATCTGTGTTGGCGGAGCTCATGACATAAATATGTGTGGAAAATAGAAGAAAACTAATCGAAGCGAAGATGAGAGACATTTTTGAAACTGACTGAAGTGTGTTCTTTTAAAACTGGAGGGTTTTGTTGGAGTTAAAAAAAAATACCTAAAAGTAAATTGTGTAAGTGAACGCTAAAGTGTTACCCATCATGACATATACACATACCTGCAACACAAGAAAACAAAGAAACAGCAGACCAGCAGTATTTATGCAAAGATAGCCTCAGCCTCAGACGCCCATGGACCCTTGGCTGAACGTCTGATGCATATGGCACACAAAATTTTTTTTTTTTTCTCAAATAAAATAATGGCGTTTTTTAAGAATTAAAAATAATCTTATTTTGCAGTTTGACAATGAACACATTGCACCCATGCTTGGGGCGGCCCACAAAAACTAAATGCTTTACATGTCTTGAAATAATAATTTGTGAACATTAAACATTGAGGTCTTGTTATGGCCCAACTGTTTAGTGAGACAGGGCACTCGAGTGTGCAATTGTTGGTTTTGTTCTTTTCACTTAGCAATACGCTAAGCTTGTTCTTGTGCAATAGATAAGGTACATTCTCTGTGGCAACAGAATGCCTTTTATGTTTTTCTTTCTGATACATGCCCCAAGCACTTTTTTTGCATTCTTCAATTGACCATACTTTTTCTGGATCAAAACCAAATTTCTTTGGCAAATCCAGTCTGACTCAAGTCACTATGGAGTCCATGAGCTCTCCTAACAGTGATTTGAACTCACTGTTCTGCTAAGATTCTGTACATTTCAGTAGAATTAAATGTACATTTGAAAAATGTACTACAAATGTAGTGTTTTACAGGTGATGATGCATAAATGACAAGAGAATGGATTTTGGAGGATGTGGTCAGTAAATGCATGTGAAAGCAATAAAAAAATGTTTTATCCACAGACCTTTGCTAACTGTGTGAAGAGTTTTGACAATGTGACTAATGTTTTTTTGGAGATGAATTTAAACCCAAATGTTAGTTAAATCAGACTAAATGTTTTTAATTGTACAAAAATGCAGAAAGTTTTCTGTTAGGGTTAGGGTGTGGATTACACCTATGTTGTAGTATTTATAACTATATATATATATATAAAAAACAATGGAATTCCATGGAATGTCCCTATTTACATAGCTACGTACACGTGTGCTTACGTGCGTGCCTGTGTGTGTGTTTGAACATGCCAGAAACCTGCAGTCATGTACAAATGTCTGCCCAAACATGCTTTATTGTCTGAGCCAAAAGCCAACTCAGTCAGTACATACTTTGATATATTTACCACAGGGATGAGCTAGGCTGTGTGTGTTTTGAAGTGTGTTGTTCCATTACAGGATTTTTTGTTTGTTTTGACTGCTTGCATGCATTGGTTTAAACTGAAGTCAAAACTCTCACAGTCAGTGAAACAGAATCATATTTGGACCAAACTGTGAATATTTTTTTTAAATGGTTTCAATGACCACATCTTCTGAATTAATTATTCTCTTTTTGTCATTCAGAAATGGTGATTTTACCTTTAAAACGCTATATATCATATATCAACACTGAAAATCTTTGAAAGCTGTTAAAACACATTCAGAATTATTCTATTGAAATATACAGAAAAACAGTAATATCATTTGAAATAATAATAATAATAGTAATAACAGCTAATTGTAAATTCAACTGAAAACCTACTCAGATGTCCTGTGTTTAGTCTCCTTACCATCTTTTTATAAAAGGGAATGGCTTTGAAACGATTTTGGATCCTCAGGTTGGTGGGGAAAGAAGAGCGGGAGAAAGGGATGACCAGAATCCTCGCAGTACTCTACGGAGTCCCAACACAGTGTTCACCGCTCCCTATTCCCTGAGCGTGGAATATCCTTTGAGGTTTACTTGACTTGACAGAATGCATTCATTCAAATCACTCTGTATTGTCTTCACACACAGATGGAACACCAGTAGCACACATTAGGAAAGTTTGAGGTATGATGACACTTTTATAGAACAGAACTTTTCACACAGATCTCCTTACCAATTTTTAACTTGTAACAGCAGTGAATTTCACATCCAAAAGGCACTAAAACTACCAGAACACTTAATGCATGTTTCAAATCAAGTTATTCTACCATAACACATGTTTTCACCCAAGAAACAGAATTGGTCACTCATAAAACAAAAACAATGACCTAAAACACTAACAACAGGAAGCATTATACAATGTTTTCTTCTATAAAATATCTTTACAAAACAAGGATGACACCTCTCTACTGTTAGATTTCACTGCAGTATGTTACACTACACATTGTCACACTCTTCCTAATAATCAAACATATCTGATTCGACTCATCTAGTTAGTAGAGATTCCATGACCTGAAAGGGATGGGTCAGATAAGAGAGACATCCAAAATGTGTACTGTTGGTGTGCCGCCATGAAAATGGTTGGGGAACACTATAGAAAACTGTAAGATGATAGCATCCTGGGATGGGCTGACATGTCCTGTGCGTCGGAGTAGTGAACAGCTACATTGTCCCATTCAGTTGCTCAAATGATGGCCTATATTTCCTCACTGTCTTCTTTTACCTGACAGAAGATGACCACTTTTAAAGAGATGGAATAGATGGTGTGCTTGTACTTACCTGAAATGGGAACTAATTTGTTGTAAAACTTGGTAGTTGATATCAGGACATTTTGTCTACTTTGTCTGTCTTAAATTAACCATTAGTTCACATTCGTATTTAGGGATTATGTGAAACTTTCAGTTTTTCTTCAGTTGCTAACAAGCATTGGCTGATTGACTGATGTCAAGTTTTGAAAGCAGAGGACACAAAAGCGAAATACAAACACAAATTTTGAGCAAAAGGCAACAAAAAATTACAACCAACAGTTACTGAGCCCCAGGAAAACTCCAGGTGGCAGATTATAGATCGGAGAGAAGGTCAGGAACAGGCAGGGGTTAATACATATCAGGCAGAAAGGGCCATCATAAGATCAAAGCAAGGTTACTATGAATTTAGAGAGAAGGCACATAAGGTACTGGCATGGCAGCTTAAGAAAGAGCAAAACATGCAAATGATAAATTCTATAGATGCATTTCTCCTATATAACATTTCCCATAACCCTACAGAGATAAACAGTTCCTTTAGAGAATTTTATAAAGAACTTTACACATCCCAAGATCTGAACCAAATCTACCATCCTTATCTGAAGAAAAAGATCTTGGATAAACCATTTTCTATATGTGAGCTGAATGAAGCTATACAGTTCCTGCATTCCAATAAATCACCAGGGGAGGGTTCCCCCCTTAATTCTATTTGAAATTTAGAGATTTGTTTACACCATTTTAATGGATGTTCTGGACCAAGCCAGAGAGGATAAATGCTTCCCAGATTCTAATGCAATAAATTCCGTTATTTATCAGAACGGTAGAGTGTGCCTCCTACATGCCAATCTCACTTATTAATGCAGACTATAAAATAGTAACTAAAATGATTGTTAAGAGAATAGAACATTTACTACCTGTATTGGTGAAGCCAGACCAAACAGGCTTTGTAGTTAATAGGTTGTCCTCAGATAGCCTAAGGTGCTTTTTGTTAATATTATACAGATAGCTAATGTTAATCAGATACATGGAAGAAGCTGTTTCCCTTGGTGCCGAAAAGACATTCAACCGTGTCAAATAGACATACTTATTCTGAGTGCTTAAAAAATTAGTTTTTGGTGTAGAATTCATAGACTTGATTCAATTGCTCTACAAATCTCCTAAAACTAAAATTATATCCAGATAGTAGTAATTGGCAATGTCTGTCCTGAAGTGCTGGGGCCTCATTTATAAAATGTTGCGTATAAACTTTCCAAAATTTGTTCTAAGATAATTTCTCAAAAGTGCGTAAGTGCGATTCAGAGAAAACGAATGTGCGCAAAAAAACACGTGCGTACGCCTCTCTTCCAGATGTGACATTTATAAATCGCAAATGATCTTGAAATTGTGCGCAGCTCACTGGTGTCAGATCTCCGCCTTGTAAACGCCCCCTAATTAATATCATTACCATATAAAAGAGCACACGTCAATATCCGAATTTCTATGCTTGAGAATGACGAGCACAAAGAAAAAAAAACTTTACCGAGTCTGAAATTGAGGTCCTGCTGGCGGAGGTAGAGGTTCGTGCAGGGACGCTTTTTATTTAATAATGTGTAATTATTCTGTGGACAAACTGTGTGTGTTGCTATATTTTTTCTATTGACTATTATCAGAATTACGACTTCTAGAAACAACAGAAATAATAATAATAATAATAATAATAATAATAGTAGTAGTAGTAATTATAAAACAATTAGGTTTCCAAAAGTAAGAATAAACTACGAATTCAAGTAAAATTTTCAGTCATCAAATAAAAAGTGAGACATCCTACTTTTAAAATCTCTTGCTATGACAAATATTAAAAAGTTTAGTATCACGAAATTCTTGCAAAACTTTAAAAACATTACTTAAAGAAAAATTTGACATTTCATATCATAATAAAATAAATTATTACACGATTATGGTCTCCGGTCTGAAAAAACCTGCATGTGATTTGGCATTTCTTTATATTTACACAGTTTACTAATGCTGCTCAAATGTGCCTTTAATGTACTGACACAAAATATGTAGTGTATTTTATACAAATATAACTGATGTAAATGACAAAAACAAAGTTTAAGGCTGATGTCTCCATTCATTTTCACAGAAGCAAAGCAGCAGATGTTATAAATAAAAACTGTTAATAATGTTATATTAAAACCGTTATTGAATAGAATATATTAAAACCGTTATTGCACAACATAACAGACAAAACAGTCGGAGTATGCATTTATGCATTTTTTTTCTATTTTACGATTTAGTAGTAAATCAAGACTTCGCAAGTTCCATTGTAAAATAAAATTAAAAACAACAACAACATGGAATAAACTGTGTACAGAACGCGAGTAAAGAACTCTACTAAAAAGGTCAGATTAATCTCGCAAAAACTCCCGTTAATAAAAAGTCTGACTACACTACATTAATCTCTTACACTGCTTCTTTGTTGTTTATGATGAATTCGGTGCTTGCACGTACACCGCTTTAATTATTATTGCAACTTATATGTTCAAATAGCTGCAGTACTCCGACTATGCCACAAGGAAAAGTGCATACGCCTGCTCAGACCCTGACGTGGTGGTAAGTACTTTTCCACGTCAAAGACCGTTTTTATAAATATGAACGTTGTCGTGGATTTTAGCGTACGCACACTCTAAGATCAAATCTGTGCGTACGCACATTTTATAAATGAGGCCCCTGGTGTCCTGCAGAGTTTATCCCCAACACTGGGGGGGGAAAAAACACTCACATGCCCGTAGTCTTACCCTGCGTTCCATTCGGAAGGGCTCATCCCTATGCCCTAATCCCTTCAAAGGGTTTACCCTCCGGAGTGAGAACTTCGAAGGGATGAAGGGTGTAGGGTACCAAACAACTGTTTCTTGAAGTGCCCTTCAGTGTCATCATCCCGTGCCCACACGGAGGCGCCGTCATCATGCAAAGAATCTGCGCAAAGGATCATGGGAGCCCGAAATGTCCATCAGTTGTATATCCCTCGATATATCCCGTTTGGAACGCACCATTAGTAATCCTGAAAACATTGATTCGTTTTTCAGGTGTGTTTGATTAGGGTTGGAGCTAAACTCTGCAGGACAGTGGCCCTCCAGGGTCACCTATCCTTGGTCTAGAGGGTGCAGACAGGGATGCCCACTTAGTCCGGCCCTCTTCGTGTTGGTAATCAAGCCATTAGTCGAAGCAATTAGAACTACCCTAGTAAAAAAGTAATATATTTAAAATACATTTATTTCATACTAAGTATAGTTCAACTCTGTTAACATACAGTGGTGGCCAAAATGATTAGAACACTAGCATTTTCACCAGCTAAAAAATGGTTCTAAGTCATCATTCAGGTGGACAATCAAGATTATTTTGAATGGAACAGAAGCATTGTTGACATGGTGGTCCAGAACAACATCACGAGCCACAAAGGAAGAGGCCTGTGGAGATGTTGAGACAGGAGCTTATCAAGCATGGATTCAACCTTCTTACATTTTTTCTCCTATGATGCAAGTGCAGCAAATATGTAGTCTAGATAAAATGCAATGAAATCTTCCAGATGAAAAGCAAGATCAATAATTCATGTATACAGCAAACACACACGTGTGTATAGTGGTGGCCAAAATGATTAGAACACTAGCATTTTCACCAGCTAAAAAATGGTTCTAAGTCGAAATGTAGAACTCAGCTGCGCTGCCTCTTGTTTATAAGCAGAGGAATGCACACACATGCATCATGGTACTCTCGTGAACGTGCGTCGTAGACCAGTGTTGGGAGTAACGCGTTACAAAAGTAATGCATTACAGTAATGGATTACTTTTTGCTGTAACGCAGTAGTGTAAGGCATTACTAATCAATTTTCAGTAATATTTTACTCGGTACATGTTCAGTAACGCTTGCGTTACAAAACACTTTTAGCCCAAAATTTAATTGTTCAAAGAAAAAAAACAGCAAGACCGTGAGACATTAACGAATCAAAAACGCCGCAAATAAGTTCTATTTCCTGTTCGTGGTCAGTCAATAGCCGCCCGTGGTGTCCAAGTTTGTAAATAAAGACTAAACGACAGCTTCTTATAATATTTGTTTAGCAATTTATTTAATTCATCTCCCTCTCGCTGGTGGAACTTTGTATTGTGTGACCAAGTCCAGTGAAGGCTTGTTTAGGGTGGGTTTTACAGGAGTGCCGCCAGGCTACTGGCCCGACAGTGGAAACGCAGCATGATTTCAGCCTCTGTGCTCAAGGTCCGAGGCTATTAGCCCCGCCCGGCTCACTGTAAGCCCCGGCTCGCACTGGCCAGTGGAAAAGCGGCTAATGGGTGAAGAAGGCAGAAGACTGTACATTCGCGAGATGGACGTATGTGCATTTTGTCATGGCATTAGAGTTTACATATAGTCCTGTTGTGTCTAATATGAATAGACCCAAGCTATTCACAGATATTGCCAGATAATCACTTTACCGCTACCATACTTTTAACAGACTTGGATCGTTTGTGATTCTGGCTGTCATCCGTTCTTGCATTGTCTTGAGCCTTCACTTTGCCAATTATAAGCTATACTGTTAGTAGCCTGAATAGCCCACAGTCATTATAATACACCATATCGCCCTCTACTGAATGTAAAATGCTCTGCAGTAGGCTACATTTTGTCATTTTAGAATGTTAAGTTCTACTTCTGTAGTTATTTTGGTGAAAGTAACTCAAAAGTAATACACGTCTAACTCAACTAATCAGATCCTTAGTATGTTTTAATTCACATAATGATTCATGAAAAAGGTAAACTAGAGTAGGATCAAGAAATCTGCAAACATCAACTTTTTTGCTTATACTCTCTCTTACAGCTCGTTAGTCCTCTCTTGCTTGGATTTTGGAAAGTAGTTCTTCAGCAAATGTACATCCAATATACACTGAAAACCAGAGTGCACTGTGGGTATAAATGAGAGAAAGAATGCAGAGAACGTAGTTGTTCACACAGAATTCAGGCACCACTACAAAATGACCAAAACTATGCAAGAATTCAGACAGCATTATTCTTTCCTGCTTTAGTCGTTCTTGTGCTTTAGTCAAGGTTTTTAATTATTTTGGTTTACCAATATTCTGCATTTGGATTCTCTCAAAAACCTTTGTTTCTGAGACTGTCTATAGGACACTCAATATTTAGAAAAGCAAAAAAAAATTTAATAAAAACAATATTAGATCCAGTGTTACTAGGATCTGGTTCAGGCTAGCATCAATTAAACCTTATTAGTAGTGTTTGCTAAGGCAAGTATCAATTAATATTTGTCATACATTTAGTGCTTTGTTAACATAATTCCAACAAATATTACATTTTAGGGTGTAACTTGTCCTGCAGCATTTGTACTACAGATGTGAATGATGCTGCTTTTTGGGGAGAGGTGTGCTTTTACTCAACAAATGGAAGGATTGACTGAGCCACACCTAGAGTGGCATGTAATATAGGCTCTTTTACTTTCCTCCGCTGCCCATCATTTAATGTACTAAGACTTTAACATTAAAAGACCAAACTCAGTATACATCTTAGTGATGATGAATACTATATACAGATTAGCAGATGTGCCCAGAATATGAACGCAACATGCTAAATTGTGCATTTTTATATGTGTTTTCCCATTGAAAACATTATAAAGAAAATGCTTTTTACATTTACATTTACATTTATTCATTTAGCAGACACCTTTCTCCAAAGCGACTAACAATGGAGAAAAACAATAAGCAATTCATCTTGAAGAGGCAAATAAACACAGGAAGTGCTCGTAATACAAAGTTTCAGGCATTGTTCCGATTAGTAAAAGCTAGACAGGGAGAGTTTAAGGAAAGAAAAGGCTTAATGCATTAAAGAATGATATTGGAAAAATAAATTCATTATACATCTTATAAATGAAACATACTATGTACAAGCAAGCAGAAAAACCCAGAATATGAACACAACGTGCAAAGTTTCAGCACCGATATATATTCTCAACCGAGAGTTGAGGGTATATGTGACGGTAAGTTAACCTTGCTTTCTGGAATACCCCCCAGGTGTGTTAAATATGTAAGACATACAAAATGTGCACTGAAAAAAAAGTGAAATATCTGTCATTTATTTAAAGTTCATTTTATATTGTTCTAATACAAAATTATGATTTCCATTTTTTTTCCTGACTGCAGAAATTATAGTAGGTTTTATTTTTTTCTGTTTTTTTGTTTGTTTATTGATTATTGAATGATAAATTGATTGTTATTAAATAAAATATGTTGCATATTTTAAAAAGAAAAGTCTTGATGATAGGTAATCTACACATTGACTAATAAAAGGTTTTTTAGTTTTATCTTAGGCAAAACTGTTACTTTCATATTATAGCTTAGTTTTTGTTTATGCTGATATTAAAGGGTTAGGTCACCAAAAAATGAAAATTCTGTCATTAATTACTCACCCTCATGTCTTTCCAAACCTGTAAGGGTCACAACAAATGAAGATATTTTTGATGCAATCCGAGAGCTCTCTGACCCTTCATAGACAGCAGCACAACTGTAATGTTCCCAGGTCATTCCTGCCTTGTAAATGCATTTAAATTTATTAAATTTTTAATAACGACATCTCTTAATGCTCAGCAGAAAAGTGAATTGTGCTGACTCTCGCGAGAAGTGAATCAAACTGATGCTTTGCTGATGCTCTTCACGTTGCTTGTGATTGGCTGTTTGCTACACGTGTCAAGCTTTCAGGTGCACGCGCTCCAGAGCTAATCACAAACTCTGGTTCAAACTCTGAGTTCTCAGACAACGTTTATATCAAGCTTTGTGAGCCCGCTGATCCTGATCCTAACCACGTTGGCTTTATCGGGTTTTGTCAACTCAAAACTTACTCTGCAACTCTGAGTTTGTTCATCTCGCTTCGTGCTACAGGCCACAGAAGGCCTAAAAGTTCTATCTTGGTCTCATCAGACCAGGGAATCTTATTTCTCACCATCTTGGAGTCCTTCGGGTGTTTTTTAGCAAACTCCATGCGGGTTTTCATGTGTCTTGCACTGAGGAGAGGCTTCCGTCGGGCCACTCTGCCATAAAGCCCTGACTGGTGGAGGGCTGCAGTGATGGTTGACTTTCTACAACTTTCTCCCATCTCCCGACTGCATCTCTGGAGCTCAGCCACAGTGATCTTTGGGTTCTTCTTTACCTCTCTCACCAAGGCTCTTCTCCCCCGATAGCTCAGTTTGGCCGGGCGGCCAGCTCTAGGAAGGGTTCTGGTCGTCTCAAACGTCTTCCATTTAAGGATTATGGTGGCCACTGTGCTCTTAGGAACCTTAAGTGCAGCAGAAATTTTTTTGTAACCTTGGCCAGATTTGTGCCTTGCCACAATTCTGTCTCTGAGTTCTTCAGGCAGTTCCTTTGACCTCATGATTCTCATTTGCTCTGACATGCACTGTGAGCTGTAAGGTCTTATATAGACAGGTGTGTGGCTTTCCTAATCAAGTCCAATCGGTATAATCAAACACAGCTGGACTCAAATGAAGGTGTAGAACCATCTCAAGGATGATCAGAAGAAATGGACAGCACCTGAGTTAAATATATGATTGTCACAGCAAAGGGTCTGAATACTTAGGACCATGTGATATTTCAGTTTTTCTTTTTTAATAAATCTGCAAAAATGTCAACAATTCTGTGTTTTTCTGTCAATATGGGGTGCTGTGTGTACATTAATGAGGAAAAAAAATTAACTTAAATGATTTTAGCAAATGGCTGCAATATAACAAAGAGTGAAAAATTTAAGGGGGTCTGAATACTTTCCGTACCCACTGTACATATGTATATGTATATGTGTGTATATATATATGTATATGTGTGTATATACAGTGGGTACGGAAAGTATTCAGACCCCCTTACATTTTTCACTCTTTGTTATATTGCAGCCATTTGTTAAAATCATTTAAGTTAATTTTTTTTCCTCATTAATGTACACATAGCACCCCATATTGACAGAAAAACACAGAATTGTTGACATTTTTGCAGATTTATTAAAAATGAAAAACTGAAATATCACATGGTCCTAAGTATTCGGACCCTTTGCTGTGACACTCATATATTTAACTCAGGTGCTGTCCATTTGTTCTGATCATCCTTGAGATGGTTCTACACCTTCATTTGAGTCCAGCTGTGTTTGATTATACTGATTGGACTTGATTAGGAAAGCCACACACCTGTCTATATAAGACCTTACAGCTCACAGTGCATGTCAGAGCAAATGAGAATCATGAGGTCAAAGGAATTGCCTGAAGAGCTCAGAGACAGAATTGTGGCAAGGCACAGATCTGGTCAAGGTTACAAAAAAATTTCTGCTGCACTTAAGGTTCCTAAGAGCACGGTGGCCTCCATAATCCTTAAATGGAAGACGTTTGGGACGGCCAGAACCCTTCCTAGAGCTGGCCGTCTGGCCAAACTGAGCTATCGGGGGAGAAGAGCCTTGGTGAGAGAGGTAAAGAAGAACCCAAAGATCACTGTGGCTGAGCTCCAGAGATGCAGTCGGGGGATGGGAGAAAGTTGTAGAAAGTCAACCATCACTGCAGCCCTCCACCAGTCGGGGCTTTATGGCAGAGTGGCCCGACGGAAGCCTCTCCTCAGTGCAAGACACATGAAAGCCCGCATGGAGTTTGCTAAAAAACATCTGAAGGACTCCAAGATGGTGAGAAATAAGATTCTCTGGTCTGATGAGACCAAGATAGAACTTTTTGGCCTTAATTCTAAGCGGTATGTGTGGAGAAAACCAGGCACTGCTCATCACCTGTCCAATACAGTCCCAACAGTGAAGCATGGTGGTGGCAGCATCATGCTGTGGGGGTGTTTTTCAGCTGCAGGGACAGGACGACTGGTTGCAATCGAGGGAAAGATGAATGTGGCCAAGTACAGGGATATCCTGGACGAAAACCTTCTCCAGAGTGTTCAGGACCTCAGACTGGGCCGAAGGTTTACCTTCCAACAAGACAATGACCCTAAGCACACAGCTAAAATAACGAAGGAGTGGCTTCACAAGAACTCTGTGACTGTTCTTGAATGGCTCAGCCAGAGCCCTGACTTAAACCCAATTGAGCATCTCTGGAGAGACCTAAAAATGGCTGTCCACCAATGTTTACCATCCAACCTGACAGAACTGGAGAGGATGTGCAAGGAGGAATGGCAGAGGATCCCCAACTCCAGGTGTGAAAAACTTGTTGCATCTTTCCCAAAAAGACTCATGGCTGTATTAGATCAAAAGGGTGCTTCTACTAAATACTGAGCAAAGGGTCTGATTACTTAGGACCATGTGATATTTCAGTTTTTTTTTTTTAATAAATCTGCAAAAATGTCAACAATTCTGTGTTTTTCTGTCAATATGGGGTGCTGTGTGTACATTAATGAGGAAAAAAAATTAATTTAAATGATTTTAGCAAATGGCTGCAATATAACAAAGAGTGAAAAATTTAAGGGGGTCTGAATACTTTCCGTACCCACTGTAAGTTTGCATTTTGAGTTTTTGGGCTCAATATGGTGGGATTGTTTTGAGCTGGTTTTGTCACCAAGGTAACTTACGCTACACAGCTACCCTGCTCCAGAGCAGGTTTTATTCTGGGTTAGAGATTGCAAACCCAAACCTGACCAATCAGCTGTGAGCAAAGTCACATATATCTGATGCAATGATGCCACTCCCCCGTATCTCACGCTCCAAATTAAAGCAGTTTACAGTCAAATAATTTTAGAGACATGTGATTGGCTGTTTGCTACACGTGTCAAGCTTTCAGGTGCACGCGCTCCAGAGCTAATCACAAACTCTGGTTCAAACTCTGAGTTCTCAGACAACGTTTATATCAAGCTTTGTGAGCCCGCTGATCCTGATCCTAACCACGTTGGCTTTATCGGGTTTTGTCAACTCAAAACTTACTCTGCAACTCTGAGTTTGTTCATCTCGCTTCGTGCTACAGGCCACAGGTTGGATTTGTCAACTATAAACCTACTCTGAAACTCTGATTTTGTTCATCTTGCTTCATTCTACAAGCCACTGGGGTTCAACTATAATTTTATGAAGCTACGATAATATTTTTGTGCGCAATGAAAACAAAATAATGACTTTATTCAACAACTATTCTCCTCCTCATCCAGTCTCCTGCAACGCACTCCCATTGTGGACAGAGTATCACGATGCATGCGCTTGCTTCTGCATCATGTAAACAATGCATGTGCATGGTGCCACTGCTTAAAGTTATTATTTTTGTTTTCTTTGCGCACAAACATATTATCGTAGCTTCGTAAAATTACGGTTGAACCCCTGATGTCACATGGACTATTTTACCGATGTCCTTGCTACATTTCTGGACCTGGGAATATTACAGTTGTGTTACTGTCTATGAAGGGTCAGAGGGTCTCTAGGAATGCATCAAAAAATATCTTAATTTGCGTTCTGATGATGAACGAAGGTCATACGGGTTTGGAACGACATGAGGGTGAGTAATTAATGACAGAATTTTCATTTTGGTGTGAACTATCCCTTTAAGATGCAAAAAGTAAAATAGCCATACATATGTATTGCCTTACTGTCACAGAATGACTCAGGAAAACATAGAAGATCCAAGTTCAGTTTAATGTAGTCCCAAACAATGATCCAAAAACAGGGCAACAGGCAAAAAACAAGGGCAAAAGGTAATCCAACACAGAGAAACAAAAAACACAAAGCAACAGAAAGCAATACTCCAGCAACCAAAGACTGAGCAAGCATGGTATATATCAGGGTGAGCTAATAGGAAAATCACAAACAGCGGAGGGTAATGGGGCAATAATCAAAGCAATGGGTGATGGGTATTGAAGTGCAGAACCAATAAACAATAAACCGGAATTTTATTGTTATTTATAATTTTATTACAGCCCTCTGGTGGCTGTCATAGGCACACCAGCTGATGGCTGTGACATAACCACCATTTAAGGAGTGAATTCCAGGAGCGCCAAAAAAGTCAAAGAAATTCAGGAGGGAGGCGGAATGGAGGCGGACCAGGGGGAGGGATGGTGGGCCAGGCCCGTGTAGTGGAAGAGGTCCTGGAGACAGATGTAGACCAGGTGGCCAGGGCGGGGCCAGCAGGACAAACCAGCGAGGCTCCAGCCAAACAGGAACCCCAGCGGATGGCCAGGGCAGGGCCGGAGAGATGGACCAGGGATGATCCGGCCGAGCAGGAACCTCAGCGGGTGAACAGGGCAGAGCCGGGATCTTGGCAGGCAGCAAGGGTGGAGCTAAAGACCACCTCAGCTGAGCTGACAAGGCAGATGACCCCCCTGGTGGATCAGGCAGGAATGCAATGAAGAGCACAGAGAGGTTAGTAACAGCCATTATGACCGTAACAGGGCAGACTGAGAGTTCAGGAGTGGGCACCACTGCCCAGATAGGAGCTGAAGTGAACACCGCCGCCTCGGGAGGTTCTGCAGCAGAGTCCGCCACCTCGGGAGGAACTGAAGTAAGCTCAGGAAAGGATTCCTGGACTGGAACAGGCCCAGGAGTGAACTCATGAACTTGAGTGGGCTCTGGAGCGGACTCGTGGACCTGAGTGGGCTCTGGAGTGAACTCATAGACTTGAGTGGGCTCTGGAGCGAACTTGTAGACCTGAGTGGGCTCTGGAGTGAACTCAAAGACTTGAGTGGGCTCTGGAGTGAACTCATAGACTTGAGTGGGCTCTGGAGCGAACTTGTAGACCTGAGTGGGCTCTGGAGTGAACTCAAAGACTTGAGTGGGCTCTGGAGTGAACTCATAGACTTGAGTGGGCTCTGGAGTGAACTTGTAAACTGGAGCGAGCTCTGGAATGAACTCATAGACTGAAGCTGACTCTGAGGACTCCCGGACTGGAGCAGGCTCTGAAATGGACTGTGGGTGTTTTCACGCCTAGTTCGTTTGAACCCTGAAAACGCTCTCAGAGCAGTTCAGCTTGTTTATGAACAAGCAAGTGATCTCAGACCCCACTAAAAGGACCCAAAAGCGAACCGCACTCAGACCACCTCACCACCACCTCCACCTCCTGTTTTGTGGTTTGATTTGTGAAAGCAATGAGGTCCCGGTACGCTTTGTACTATGGACCAACAAAACAGTAATGCTTGAGGTTGAACTAAGTAGCCTACTTGTATATATATTTTTATATAGGCTATATTTTATTATTATTATTACTATTATTATTATTTATTGATGTCATTTCAGACATATAATCTCTTGTTACATTTTTCAAAAATAAATAAACAAATAAGTAAATAAATAAACCGACTGTTAACTTGAACAATACAAAATAATTCTGTTGTCATTTATGTAATCTACGGCTAACTGTGCATTAAATTATTTAATGCATGACAGAGGCAAAGAACCACCCGAGGTGCAGCTTAGATCTAGCATTCTGCCCACTTTAAATCAGACACAGAGATGAAGTAGTGTGGTAATAGCACATGTATTTGAATGCATAAATTATATTATTGATTTGAATTATCGAGAGAGAGGGAGCGAGAGAGAGAGAGATGAAATTTGCTTGTGTGCATCTCATTCTGCAAAAGTGAAGCTGTGAGTTTTGTTACTTCAAAACATCAAATTTACCCCCTAGTTGCTGGGAAATATAATGTAGCGATTCAGTATCGAAGCTACTATTTTAATAAAACTTGCGCAGCAGCATTGGCAACAAGTGTCCATGCTCGTGAATATTTCTGTGTGTGAGCGCGATCTCCGATCTGTGTGTCTCTGCGAGTGATGCGTGTGTGCGTGCGGCATCTCGTGTGTGCCAATGAAAACAGCGAAACAATATAGTAGCAATATAAAGTTAGTAGCAAAGAAACATTTTAATACTATCTTATCTGGGGGGAAAAAGCAAGTTGAATTAACTTTATACATAATATTCCCTTTCAATTTTAAAATTGACTGAAATGCATTGTTAAAGCCTTGCAAATGTCTTGACCGGTGATATAATCAGGGATTGCCAGCTCTTCCTCACCCCCTTTCCTGTCCACTTCTTTTTAAATGCTCCAGTAGGTCAGACTCCAGCATTTCACTGCTGCAAAGAAAGCTGGATTCTGAGTTCTTATGAAGTTGTGGTGTGAACAAGAAAGGGTCTGAGATAATTTCAGTGCTGAAGAGGACCAAGAAAAGAACTGGGTTCTCTTTTGAGTCCACTATATTGTGAACACCAAAAAGACTGAGGTCACTTTCAGCTGGTTCCCTTTCTGGTTCACTTTAAGTGAACTGGGTTAGGTTCCTTTAAAACGAACTATATGTGAAAACACCCTCTGAGGGCTCTCGGACTGGAGCGGGCTCTTGAGTGGACTCTGAGGACTCCCAGACTGGAGCAGGCTCTTGAGTGGACTCTGAGGGCTCTCGGACTGGAGCGTGCTCTTGAGAGGACTCTGAGGACTCCCGGACTGGAGAGGGCTCTTGATTGGACTCTGAGGACTCCCGGACTGGAGCGGGCTCTGAAGTGGACTCTGAGGGGTCCCGGACTGGAGCGGGCTCTTGAGTGAAGTGTTCCCATAACACCCGATGTACTTGCTACATCGTTAGAGGAATGGCATCTACACTAATATTAGTCTGTTTCTTTCTTATTCCGAGGTCACCATAGCCACCAGATCCAGTCTGTATCCAGATCAGATGGTCACTGCAGTCACCCGGATCCAGTACGTATCCAGCCCAGATGGTGGATCAGCACCTAGAGAGGACCTCTACAGCCCTGAATGTCAGCGGAGATCAG
>NW_015646468.1:23186-25989 GCF_001515625.1 Sinocyclocheilus rhinocerous | reverse complement strand
AGATCCAGTCTGTATCCAGATCAGATGGTCACTGCAGTCACCCGGATCCAGTACGTATCCAGCCCAGATGGTGGATCAGCACCTAGAGACGACCTGTACAGCCCTGAATGTCAGCGGAGATCAGGACAACTAGATGAGTCCCAGAGACAGATCCCCAGTGAAGACCTTGTCTCCTAGACGGTGACCGGGACAAGACCACAGAAACCAGTTGAGTCCTCTGCACAATGTGACATTGTGACATTGTGTTCATTCGTGAATGAATCGTTTGGTGCGATTTGCGAACCGATTCATCGGGTTAATTGAAAAGAATCAGTTCGTTCATGAATCAGACACCGCTTCTGCATCTTGGAGCACGTGATATATTATAAGGAGTTCAAAGTTTTATGAAATGTAGTGAAGTAAATAGTACGATCTTATGCTTTGGAATGTAGTGATGTAAAAGTTACTCAAAATAAAACTACTCCAGTAAAGTACAGATACTTGAAAAATGTACTTAAGTACAGTAAGTAAAACTACTATGTTACTGTCCACCATTGTCCAGGATCCTAAGTATCTCCATCTCACACTGGGGCAGAGTGTCCAAAGTCCAGAAAAACTGGGCGAAGCTTCCTACCTCTATCCCCTGCTGGCACAGAGCCATCAAAGCCCGAAGTCGAGCCATCTGCTCTTTCATAGTAGCAGGAGGACAAATCCCGATATCCATAGTCCAAATGATAAAACTGCTGGGTCTTGAAATGGCTGGAGTATTCTGTCACGGAATGATTCGGGAAAACATAGATCTAAGTGCAGTTTATTGTAGTCCCAAACAATGATCCAAAATCAGGGCAACAGGCAGAAAACAAGGGCAAAAGGTAATCCAACACAGAGAAACAAAAAACACAAAATAACAACGCAATACTCCAGCAACCAAAGACTAAGGCCATGTCCACACGTACACGGGTATTTTTATAAATGGAGTTTTTCCTTCTTTCATTTTTAAAATAATCTCTGTCAACATGAAAACACAAAAGTGTGCTATGAAGCACTGTCACGAGCATGCCAAGCCAACAGGTGGCAATATACTCTCAACCGTAAAGCCATGTTGGCCAATCAGAAGCCTGAAAAAGTTTCCAGTTTTGCTGGAACCAAAATCTCCGGTTTCGCTATCTACACAATAACACTGCAACCAAACAAAGTTTTTGAAAATCTTCACCCTGGCAGGAGTTTTCAAAAATTTTCAGTTTCAGTGACCTCGTGCTGCGTTTACGTGTGGACGAACGGCTAAACCGCATAGAAAAAGCTGCGGTTTTAAAAATAACCGCGTTTGTGTGGACAGGTCCTATAACAGAGACTCATAAGACTCACGTGAATCATGAGCAGAAAAACCAGAGGAAGACATCAGCATCAAATATATCTATAATACAGCATTAATCAGCAAAAGCTATCCTCTTCATAAAAGCACTGAGACGTGGCGACCTCAAGAGGAGGAAACGCATCAAACTAACAAAACACCTTAAAAACCGACAGCCCGAACAATGAAAGAGTTCAAGCAGGTAAGTTTCAATAAAATGTTTAATATTTAGAGCTTCTGTTATGAATATTATTCCATATTTTAATTTGAATGTCATATTGAAATCAACATCGCCGTTAGCGTATACATAGTTAATCGTAAACACGGCTAACGCTAATATAATGAGCATTAGAATGAAGTTTCTTTGTTAACTAAGTAATGCTCCTATAACTTTTATTAGTGTAAAAAACAGGAGGACATAATGGTATTTACTATTTTTACACACCAGTGGCTTTTAAATGAACTGTGTATCCAAAATATGTGTGTTAGAGAATGTACAAATGTATGGTTAACAGTGTTTGTCATATCAGTCCGTCAGAAAAACAGTTCTGGGCTTTATTATTATTATTTTTTTTAGTTAGTTAGTTGTTATTCTTGGCTGAATAACTCTAGCAGGTTTTAAAAGCCCTTTAAAATTAAATATGAACACAGTTTGGATTAAATAAAAGTACAGTCAAATTTTATCTCCTGTATAGACTTTACAATGACTTCATGTTATCTAACATGAGTTAGATCTAGTAACATCTTACAGTGAGTGAACAATATATTTTTAAAACATTCATTAATGTTTGTGAATGTTATTTAATACAAACACTTGATCATTCATGTTTGTTCATTGTGCATTAAATAATTTTAACAGATTGAACTTTGAAATTAACCCTAAGAAGAATAATTGCCATATAACTATTGTTTATTGTTAGGTCATGTTATCTAACAAATAAAATCTTATTGTAAAGTATTTTTAATACTACAGTTTCCATCTATTTGATATACACTTAATATATGTAATCTTATCTAAATTTATTATAAAAGCTGAGGTTTGTTATTTACTGAAAAGTTATATTTTAGCTGGTGGCAATGATCTTATGTTGCATTTGGTCAGACTCAGCCCATTGCTTTACATAAGTATATTATATTTTCCTTTTATAGCTGCAGACTGAGGAAGATCCTGAAACACACCAGCAAACCCTAAAACAAACAACAGTTTACAGATGTTTTTCAGTGGCAGCAGAACTATGACTAAACTTTTGGGTGAAACTTGTTTACTTTTTTCATACGTTTATTACTTGTGGAAAAACTTGAAACAATTTTAAATAAGTATAAAGAATGGCACTGGTTTTGTACATTTAATTTTTGTTTAACGTTATTAATAAAAATGTTGTTCAATTAGCATGTTTTTGTGTTTTGCTTTGGTACCGAAATTGGTACCGAGAACCGTGGATTTTCACTGGTATTGGTACCGAATACAGAAAT
>NW_015646468.1:23018-23175 GCF_001515625.1 Sinocyclocheilus rhinocerous | reverse complement strand
CTAGTGTTGTCAAAAGACCCGGTATTTCGGTACCAAGTCGGTACTAAAAAAATGAAAATGTTACGGTACCAGGTTTTCTTAAGTAGTGGTGGTACCGAGTACCCGGTCAGCTTGGTTCTTGATGCGCTATCCGAAAGCTATCCTCTTCATAAAAGCA
>NW_015646468.1:19841-23002 GCF_001515625.1 Sinocyclocheilus rhinocerous | reverse complement strand
TTTTTTTTAGTTAGTTAGTTGTAATTCTTGGCTGAATATCTCTAGCAGGTTTTAAAAGCCCTTTAAAATTAAATATGAACACAGTTTGGATTAAATAAAAGTACAGTCAAATTTTATCTCCTGTATAGACTTTACAATGACTTCATGTTATCTAACATGAGTTAGATCTAGTAACATCTTACACTGAGTGAACAATATATTTTTACAGCATTCATTAATGTTTGTGAATGTTGTTTAATACAAACACTTGATCATTCATGTTTGTTCATTGTGAATTAAATAATTTTAACAGATTGAACTTGTGATTTATGTATTAGTAAATTTTGAAATTAACCCTAAGAAGAATAATTGCTAGATAACTATTGTTTATTGTTAGGTCATGTTATCTGACAAATGGAATTTTATTGTAAAGTGTTTTTAATACTACAGTTTCCATCTATTTGATATACAATGGACTTAAAATATATGTATCTTATCTAAATTTATTATAAAAGCTGAGGTTTGTTATTTACTGAAAAGTTATATTTTAGCTGGTGTCAATGATCTAATGTTGCATTTGGTCAGACTCAGTCCATTGCTTTACTTAAGTATATTATATTTTCCTTTTACAGCTGCAGACTGAGGAAGATCCTGAAACACACCAGCAAACCCTAAAACAGACAACAGTTTACAGATGTTTTTCAGTGGCAGCAGAACTATGACTAAACTTTTGGGTGAAACTTGTTTACTTTTTTCATACTTTTATTACTTGTGGGAAAACTTGAAACACTTTTAAATAAGTATAAAGAATGGCATTGGTTTTGTACATTTAATTTGTTTAAAGTTATTAATAAAAATGTTGTTCAATTAGCATGTTTTTGTGTTTTGCTTTAGTACCGAAATTGGTACCGAGAACCGTGGATTTTCACTGGTATTGGTACCGAATACTGAAATTTTGACAAGTTGACTAAAATTAAAACAGGCCGCCAAAAACAACACTAGGTGGTACTCAACCCCACTCCCCCACCCAAAAATAAATAAACACAAACTAAAGTACTAAAAAAAAGTACTTTTTAATTTTCATAATTTGTAATGAATGTATATAGTGCCAAAATAAATATTTAATGCTCTTATAACTTTTATTACTGTAAAAAACAGGAGGACATGATGGTATTTACTATTTTTACACACCAGAGGCTTTTAAATGAACTGTGTAACCAAAATATGCGTGTTAGAGAATGTACAAATGTATGGTTAACAGTGTTTATGTCATATCAGTCCGCCAGAAAAAGTTGTTTTTTTTGTTAGTTGTAATTCTTGGCTGAATATCTCTAGCAGGTTTTCAAAGCCCTTTAAAATTAAATATGAACACAGTTTGGATTAAATAAAAGTACAGTCAAATTTTATCTCCTGTATAGACTTTACTGTACAATGACTTAATGTTTTCTAACGTGAGTTAGATCTAGTAACATCTTACAGTGAGTGAACAATATATTTTTAAAACATTCATTAATGTTTGTGAATGTTATTTAATACAAACACTTGATCATTCATGTTTGTTCATTGTGCATTAAATAATTTTAACAGATTGAACTTTGAAATTAACCCTAAGAAGAATAATTGCCATATAACTATTGTTTATTGTTAGGTCATGTTATCTAACAAATAAAATCTTATTGTAAAGTGTTTTTAATACTACAGTTTCCATCTATTTGATATACACTTAATATATGTAATCTTATCTAAATTTATTATTAAAGCTGAGGTTTGTTATTTACTGAAAGATGTATTTTAGCTGGTGTCAATGATCTAATGTTGCATTTGGTCAGACTCAGTCCATTGCTTTACTTAAGTATATTATATTTTCCTTTTACAGCTGCAGACTGAGGAAGATCATGAAACACCCCAGCAAACTCTAAAGCAGACAACAGTTTACATATGTTTTTCAGGGGCAGCAGAAATATGACAAAAACTTTTGGGTGAAACTTGTTTACTTTTTTTCACACTTTTATTACTTGTGGAAAAAAACTTGAAACAATTTTAAATAAGTATGAAGAATGGCATTGGTTTTGTACATTTAATTTTTGTTTAACGTTATTAATAAAAAAATTATGTTGTTCAATTAGCATGTTTTTGTGTTTTGCTTTGGTACCGAAATTGGTACCGAGAACCGTGGATTTTCACTGGTATTGGTACCGAATACTGAAATTTTGGTACCGTAACAACACTAGTTGTGACACTTACATCTGAAGATAATATATTGCTTAATTATGGTACACTAAAAAAGGGAAAACATAAATTGTCTGATTTACTAAATCATATTAAATACTGTACATGACAAAATAGTTTATCTTTTTAAACTTGATTTCTTTGCATTCAATTAATGTAATAAGTATAATCTACTATTTTTTAATTATGTAGTACTCAAAACTGTAAAGCATCTCTAAAAAGAAAATAGTTAAAAGTGAATATTCAGTTGAAATCAGTTCATTGTTGATTCAGTTTAGTTCAAAAACTGCATAAAGTCCATCAATTATGGAATGATTTTAATTAATTGCTAAAGCAGCTCTGGAGAAAACAGTGATGTCATCATCCAGCTCGGTTCACTTCTCACCCAATAGTGTCTGTGCAGTCAAGTCAACAATATTGCCAGAAATTAAGTGTCCCCAACTAAGCAAACCAAAAGGCGACAGTGGCGATGTCACAGTCATCAGTTCTGTCGCCTAATCTGTACTACATTTCCCATCATCCCTCCTGCTGCTCACCTGCTCATTGTCACCTATCATCCAGTCGCAATCAGCAGCTGTCTCTCATTCCACCACACACACACACACACACAAGCTGTGTCCCAATTCAAATGCGGCCGACACGGCCTTCGAAGGACGCTCCGAGTCTAGCTTTCACAGAATTTCCTGATTGCCAGCAGGTGTTCCCGATTAATGCTCCTGTCGCGTGGCAACGGTGCGAGAAGAGCGCTGCCATCCTGAGGTTTGTTAATGAAACTGAAAATAACTATGGAGCCTGAATTGTTAGTTTTTGACTGTATTTATTATACCTTATACTGGAGGAAATGTTGGTGATGGTTCACCCCCGGCACCGCCAGGTGGTGTATTTCAGGCTTAGCTAAGACCATGCAGGTAACTAAGGGATCCCAAGTTCAGAAAAGTAGGCCTATATATATA
>NW_015646468.1:17002-18456 GCF_001515625.1 Sinocyclocheilus rhinocerous | reverse complement strand
CATTTTGTGTTTCAAGAATGAGGTCCAAGGTTAAGAAGCTATTAGTTATTTAAATGTAAAATGTTTTTTCTCTATTTTGCAATAGTAAAAGACTGCTTCCCTTATTGATCACGTCTCCGGTAGATTGCATGTTTTCTTGCGCGGCTGATGGCAGCCCATCCAGATCCAGCAGCACCACCTCATCTGAATGAAAGTCTACATAATATTTTTTCTCTCAATCTTATGTATTGTTCATTTAAGTTTCCCAGCAGCCCCATTTTCTCCAGAACTGTCCTAAAACAAGACAAAAGGAAAGACTTATGAAAATTATTAAGACAGGACTGCAAAATATGACACAACAGGACATGCATACAAAATCATCAAGTTTGTTTAGAAAGTTTGCGGACATATCTTGCATGACAGCGCTAAAATAATAACAACAATAATAATAAAATACAAATACAAGTGAAAAAAAATACAAGCTATTTCAGTACATTCAAACACCTATGAATTCTGGGATAGGGTAGGCTGCGAAGGATCCATCGGATGTATCCTTCATTTGCCCGGAGAAACGGAGGACACATTTGAAGTCGCGTTCGAATTGCGGCAGCCTTCATCGCACCGCGGTGACGCAATCAGCCTTCAAATGCAGCCTTCGGAGGATGCATCGTGAATTGGGACGGTCCTCGTCACGCCGCAGTGACGCAATCGGCCTTCAAATGCAGCCTTCGGAGGATGCATCGTGAATTGGGACGGTCCTCGTCACGCCGCAGTGACGCAATCGGCCTTCAAATGCAGCCTTCGGAGGATGCATCGTGAATTGGGACGGTCCTCGTCACGCCGCAGTGACGCAATCGGCCTTCAAATGCAGCCTTCGGAGGATGCATCGTGAATTGGGACGGTCCTCGCCACGCCGCCGTGACGCAATCGGCCTTCAAATGCAGCCTTCGTAGGACGCGGTGTTTGAATTGGGACAGCCTTCGTCGCGCTGCCGTGACGTAATCGGCCTTCAAATGGGTCCTTCGAAGGACGTAGCCTATGAATTGGGACACAGCTAGGATGTGAATTTCGGACCAACAGATGAATAGTTATAGCCATTTTTATGTTTTTGTCCTATTATAGCGCCACACAGTGGCCAAACTCCATGGTTTTTGTCATGTGACCTCAGATTGAGGTCTTACATATGCGGATTCGCGTTTGGTGTAAATGTTTTATTCCACTGAAAACTTCAGTCCTGTCTTAATAATTTTCATAAGTCTTTCCTTTTGTCTTGTTTTAGGACAGTTCTGGAGAAAATGGGGCTGCTGGGAAACTTAAAAAAGAATTGAAAGTTGTTCTGTACATTACTTTTGTAATTTGATTAGTTATTTGTAAATGAAGTAATTTCTGTGCATTGTTTATTTTTGTATTATAAGTTGAAACTTGTAAATAAAAGACAAGAAATAATTATAAACATTGTTTATTTTTGCAAAGCA
>NW_015646468.1:6274-16951 GCF_001515625.1 Sinocyclocheilus rhinocerous | reverse complement strand
TGTCAGTTATGCACTGAGGAAAACACAACGACTCAAATGCATTAAACGGCACAAATATTCGCTGTTTGCCATGGTGGATAGATTTGATCCATGATCGACATTAAGGGCTGCTTAAGAATAAGCGTGCACATCAAATTATCCTGACTCATTGAACCTGGATCGATTTAGTGAGATTGCGTCAACTTAAATTGTCGTTTATGAAACCGCTTTAGTCCTGATTGATTTGTTAGGTTATTTGAAGTCAGGTTTTGGACTTTAATCCCCGCTTTTCTTAGCGTCTTTTATGAAACAGCCCCCAGTTCTCCTCTGGCCAGAGGAATCAAAACAACAGTTAACATTCTGCACAGCCAGAGGCCTGCTGCTAAAAGGGTCCTTTACTCAAGCAGTTGAACCATATTGACAATATAGTGTCACAAAACTCATGGTGGTTTGATAAATCAAACACAGACAAAATCTGTGTACAGAGAGAGAGAGAGAGAGAAATTTGAATGTACCACGAACAAATGTAAAGCAGGATCCATTAGTGCAAGTCACACTGCTCGCTGTATGGAAATATAGAAGTTCTTTTGTGGAAGATAATTGATGTTTGTTTTCAGGTTTGTACTGTTTGATTAGAGTACAAGCGACTGGAGTTTAATATGAAGCCACACCAAGCTGTGCTGTAATGATAAACAATCCAACTGGGATTTCAGTCGCTGCTGTTTTCTTTTAGGGTGGGGGTTTGGGAAGTACTACTGTAAATGACATTACTGATGGTCATTATTTATTTTTAAGTATTTTGTTGTCTTGTGGAGACAGCATTCTCATGTTGTTTATCAGATTTGCATCTTTTTAGACCTTTTCCCACTTTGCTTAACCCCCGGTTATTGTGGTTCAAAAAACTGCTTTTAACCCCGGGTAAATGTATGTTTCACACTTGTAATTCAGAAGTGGGGTTAGCACCACTTTTTACCCAGGGTTATGCTTTTATAGTGGCAACTTGTACGGTTAGATGCTTAGCACCTGACAACCAATTGTGAGCCTCACATTCACATGCTCTGGACAGTTACGGAAACACAGTGCGTTTTATAAATCTTTTCAGCTTTTGCTGGGAAATGGTAAAAAAATGGTCAGAGAAAACAACTAAATTTGACTAAAGGGCGAGTATAACTCGTTTGAAGTAATGGTGCTTCATATAACATTATCCAGTGAAGCACATGTTAATGATCAGTGAAATCAGTCTTTAAAGTGGAAAATATAAGACCAGCAGTCCTTAAATTAAGCAAGGAAGTATCCGAATCAGCAAACAATTTTGCTTAGCACACTACTTCCTGCCTAATGCTACTTCTTTACCCCCTTTTAGGCAAATGAGCAACTCAGAATACAGAACGCCCCCTAATGATTGGTATAGCTATAACATGCAGAAAGAACTACTGGGAACAAATGTGACAGTAAAACTGTTACAACATAACACACTAACACATTTCCAATATTCAAATCCGTTAAAGGATTTTTAGGCTGCATTAATTAGGTCAACTGGAACCGGGAACACTTTCCATAACATTTAATGGACCCAATTACGAACTATCTGCCTTGCCAGTTTCAGTACATGAGTTTAATTACAAACTGTCTGCCCCTCCGGTTCTCCCTAATGTATCTGATTTTGAACTGTCTGTCCGCTGCTCCGCCCTGGTGGGCTTCTGCTCCATCTGCTCCACCCTGGTGGGCTTCTGCTCCATCTGCTCTGCCCTGGAGGTCTTCTGCTCCGCCCTGGTGGGCTTCTGCTCTGTCTGCTCCGGCCTGGTGGTCTTCAGTTAACCAATCTGAGCCCAATGTGTATTTCTGAGGGAGGGGCTTCATAAAACCAGGAAATCATCAGCGCGTTTATAGAAGAAGGGACAGAGCGGTGTAGAATAAAGGTAAACTAGATAGTAAAGTTCGTAGAAATCGCGGTCCAGGCCACATAGACCGGACCGAAAGGGCACTTTAGCGTTGCGATTAAAGGGGCAGGGGCTAGATCCCCCCGCCCTCTCCCCCCTGTGCACGCCACTGCCTGGGGTGGCTTCTAGGGTGGTTGCTAGGGTACTCAAGGTTGGGTTTGCCTGGGTTTGTTGCTAAGGTGTTCCTATGCGGTTGCTAGGGTACCCAAAATGGTTGCTAGAATGTTGCTATGTGGTTATTAGGGTACTCATGGTGGTTGCTAGCATTCTACCAACATGCTAGTAACATGCTAATCATGTTAACAACATGCTAGTAACACCCTAGCAACCACCCCAGGTAGCTTAGCAACACCCTAGCAACCAATTTGGGTACCCTAGCAACCACATAGTAACACCTTAGCAACCAACCCAGGTAGCCTAGCAACCACCCCAGCTACCCTAATAAGCACATAGCAACACCCTATCAACCACAGCAAATCACAATGGATTATTTAAACATTAAATAATGTTATTGTTTTATTATTTAACTTGCTTCTTTGCACATGAGCAAAGGTGTTTTTATGAGTCTAACTTACAAGTGCCAGACCACTGATTCATCAAACCTGCTTGCTTATTTTGTAGTAAGTAACGAATATGCTTCGGAGAAATGTTTCGGAGTGAAAGTATACATTTTAATTAGGAAATGTAGTGGAGTAAAAGTGAAAGTTGACAGAAATAAAAAAAACTCAAGTAAAGTACAGATACTCCTAAAAAATACTTAACTACTGTAACAAAGTATTATTACTTTGTTACATTACACCACTGGTAGCCACGGTGTAAGGTAGCAAGTAAATAAGTGTAGAATTGCACTGTCTGCTTATGTGCATCGATCGGAGCATAAAACAGTGAGATGTTGAGGCAGGTGAAAAGTGTTTGGTTAATGGGAAATATTGACCTATTGTGCATCTTGTTGCTGAGCCCCGCCTTGTGGTTGTGGTTTCTTAATAAGAGGCTTAATAACTGCCAGCTTGAATGGTTTTGGGACGTGACCTAAAGACAACGACGAGTTAATAATATTGAGAAGCGGCTCTTCTGCTACAGGTAACAACTCTTTCAGTAATTTAGTGGGTACAGGATCTAACAGGCATGTTGTTGGTTTAGATGCAGTGATAAGTTTATTTAGCTCTTCCTGTCCTATAGTTGTAAAGCACTGTAAAATGCAATTGAAATGTCTGAAGTGAAAGTGTCAATGCATTTAAGAAAAATAAAAGACATTTAAATCACCATTTTTGCAACCATTTAGCACCACATTTGGCTCAGAATGCATTTTGAAATTCACACTGCATTTTGCTACAATTATCACGTGGTATCACGATGAAAATGCAATCTCAAGTGTCCTACCCGTAAGTCTAAAGGCATTTAGGAAAAATGGCATTTAAATGATAATTTTGCTACAGTTTCTGCTTGGACATGTTAAACATATCTAATCAATTTGGGTAATACAGTTTAATTTTAATTTTGCAACTTATAAAGCGTTAAAATATGTTTTTAATTTACATATTAAAACTAGTGTAGAAAATGGCAAATGTAAATTATATAATTGAATTTTCATTTTCATTTTGCAATCAATTTTGCGCATATGTATGGCAAAATGTAAATTTAAATACAGAAAAACATTGCCATTTTACATATTGCATTGTCATTTTGCATATTACATTTCAAAATGAATTTTGCTACCCATATGCTTCCATAGAAAATCCATGACATCACAACAATCAAAGCAGGTCATTCAAATAATAGTGCAGCCAATGCTGTAAAGACAAAACCCAAAAATGTGTGTAGAGCAGATTTTCTAAAAGTAAACTCTGAAGTGGAATGTGTGTGTTTAGTAACCTACTTGGCTCAAAGTGCCTAAAAAAATACAGTGGTGCTAAACTGGCCAATTTTGATGAATTCTACATTTAAGTTCTTCATCGGTATTGTTGTGCAAGTTTCTGCATTAATTCATCTTCTTAAAAAATTAAGCTGTATCTTAAAGGGGTCATATGATGCTTTTTTAAAGATCCTTATTTTGTGTATTTGGTGTAACAGAATATGTTGACATGCTTTAATGTTCAAAAAACACATTATTTTTCAAATACTGTACATTATTGTAGGTCCTCTATGCCCCGCCTCTCTCAAACGCTTCGTTTTCTACAAAGTCCCTCCTTCTGACAAGCGCAGTCTGCTCTGATTGGCCAGCTGACCCAGTGCATTGTGATTGGCCGAACACCGCAAGCACTCGTCGGAAATGTAACGCCCCTTACCATAATCGCGAGCTTCAGCTTTCAAAATAAATGTAAAGACAGAGCCCGAAAGGGGAACAGTCGCGTGACATACACAGTGATGAAGCTGGAATGTGTTTGCAGTACACAAGCCACGGTTAAGACCGCTGACTCCACTGTGAGTGACCCTGTCTCTCTCTTTCTCACGCACGCACACACACACACACACACACACACGATGCGCAAAACTCCGCATTTGAACAGTCAATAGCAAATACTTAAACTAATAACAAAACAGTTGCTGATTCAGAAGCGCCAGATTGTCATAGCAAAGTCAGAATTACCTCCTCTCCTAGGTTCACGAAACGGTCGTCCATAAAATGCATTGCTGTTCTGTTGTAAGTAATCTTAAAGATTCCTAAATGCATCTACTTTTGGAAGGCCAAATAAAGTGCTTTTGCTTTCGCCTAGAAACACACAGCGTCTCCCTGACATGGCTGCATCAACACTACTGCCGTTCCTGAAACCACGCCTTCTTTCTTTGCGTGCACATTTGGGCCGCATTATGCAAATATTTCCACATAGTGAGGTAGATATGTGGGGGCATGTTAGAACGAGCCGTTTTAGGGGGGCGTGGCAGAGTCTTAACTTTGATAAAGAATATCTCTTTGGTTTTGAGACTTTAGTCTTTGCAACTTCAGAGATCGTATCTATGCACAATCAACTTGTAACATTCCAAAGAGAAAGGAAAACTTGAAATCGCATCATATGACCCCTTTAATATGATTCTCTTGTTAAATTTGCATGTGCAGTTATATTGAGTGCTTTATTTCATTCAGCATGGTGTAATTTTTTTTCTCTTTTCTATTCTCTTCTCTTTATGTGCAATATGGCCTTTATTTAATTATTCTTCAGCTGGTTACGTTGGCAAGTCTATAATTTTGTTGTAAGTACAATGACAATAACCGCATCTGAATCTGAAATTTGGAAATTGGGCAGTAAATTTTTAGTTCCCAGCATGTTTTGCATAGGACTGGATAAAGTGAATAACTGTTGAAAATAAGTATTAGGCTATTTTATGTGTTTTTAGTGAAGGGGAAAACCTGTTAGTGTGTATTGCTGTTCGACATTTAAAAGAGTTTTTGTTATGTTGATGTTTTTGTGGTTATCATTGTGCTGAAAAATACACCGCATGAAGGTAACTACATTGACTCTATGAGCAATGGCTTCCCTAATGCCAGTGACATGTAATATCGTACGTATTACTTAATACTTATTTGTATTTATTACATTTATATGTTAAACAAGCTTTATTTAGCGTGTACTATGCTAGCTGTTGAATTTAACTTTTTTTTTTTTTTACATATTATTATACATATTATGTTCAATTATGAAGTTCTTCTAACTCAGGGGTCTCCAACCCTGCTCCTGGAGAGCTACCGACCTGCGGATTTCAGCTCCAATCCCAGACAAACACACCTGAAGCAGCTAATCAAGGTGCTCAGGGTTACTTAATTACATGCAGAGTTGGAGATCCAAAAAAAAAAAAAAGATTTTTTTTACAAACATGAGTTTTTGTTGGGGTCATGTTATTTGAACTAACATAGTTAGTTCAAATAACATGACCCCAACAAAAATTCATGTTTTTGTTCATTAAGATCATTAAGATCTTCACGGAGCACTTGATAAATTCAGACAGGTGCACTGTAAAAAGTGAACCTGTGCAATTGTTGCTTTAAGAAGGTATTTCTATCTGATACTACATATAATTCTAGTTTTGTTGTTGTAACCTAATTCAATCAAGATTATGTTGCATAAAACAAAAGGATGTTATTTCAACTTAAATCCATTACGTTGACCCAACATACAAGTTCCAATAAAGCTCAGAACAACACACACAAAACAGACACACCTGCTCCATGCTGATTAGTGAATTTTGGTTAAATGAGAAATTATGATTTGAAGATATCATACATTTTAAGTTGTAGCAAAGTTAATATCACAATTGACATCGCTACTCTTCAGCACAATGGTAACCACTGTAAAAAAAAAAAATTTTTTTTAAAAAGTTAAAAAATAAATATAATGTCTCGTGACTGCCAGCAACAAAACATTAAACACTAACAGATCTCTTTCTCACACTTATTACAATCCAGTCTGGCTTTATTTCTTTCATACTAAACTTCAAATAGAGAATTAACTGAGGTTCATATGTTGATGTTTTATTGAAAATAATCAAGTTTGAAGTCACCGTTGTGGAGATAAGTGTTTGATTAAACTGGGCTCTTGATCCTTGAATATTTAACGTCAGTTTTACTCTGATTGCTGCAACTGTGTGTTTCTAAAGCACATTTGTTATAACAACAGTTGTGAGAAAAACTCTGATCAGATCATCTTGGTTACTTGTTGGTGATGATGACTTAATCATCGTATAGTGGTCAGATTCACTGATCATATCAGGAGTCAGATGTCTGAGAATGTTAGCTGTTGTTCTTGGGATGTTATAATATGCAGATATTGTGATTTTTCTTTTTCATTTTATAGGAAATGTTTTGAGTTGTCTTTTTGACTCACACAAAGATCAAGAATCAGTGCATGAATCTCAACAATTGTTGAGGTTCATACGCAGATTCATGATTTCTATGAGTATACGTTATAATATACTCATAATTGCTGCGTAATGATTTTTTAAAAATTGCAAAAATTTCAAAACGTGAAACTAACAATCCTAATCAATACACTCCAGATGAGAATTGTGATCATTAGAGTTGATGTTAGAATCCTGATTTCACTAGATTTTCTCTAGCACTTTCTGCTGCAATAAACATGCTTTAGAAATGCAGTTACAGTAACCAGAAAAAAACTAAAGCTAAAAAGTCTAGGATCAAGACCACAACTAAAGCACACTTATCTCCACAACTTCAAACTGTATTATTGTCAATAAATCATCAACATCTAAACCTCTGTTAATTCTTAATAATAAGTTTGTATGAAATAAGTTAGGCTGGTTTGTAGTAAGTGAAGATGCTGAGATCTAGACAGATCTGTGTTTAAAGTTCTGTTGGGATTTAAAGGGTTTCTGTTGTCTGAGTTTTGTGGGTCACCATTGGTCTGAAGAGTAGAGAGTGTGCTTTAGTCCAGGAGAAGCCCAAGAAACATTAATGTTTAGCTGCATGTCGCTTTATTTAAAGGCAGTAGCTGTGCTGTTGCTGATGCAGCAATAGTTACATTAGCTCAAGCATGTGTGCTGTTGCTAGCTAATGGTTAACTGCAACAGATTTATAATTTCCAGAGAACGTTTCAAAAGGATGATTCAGGAATGTTGTTTTCATTAACAGTAAATGTTTAGCACTCTGTGCTGCCATGCATTTCGCCAATTTTTTTTTTTTTTTTACATTGTGGAAAGTAACTTTCATCATTTAAAATAAAAACGATTATATCAAACGTATTAAGTGATTTTATCTAACTGGAGAAATCAGGTTACATCTACTAACAGTTGCTTCAGTAAAACTTGTTTTTTCAGGTTGGTTGAATTCAGTTATAATCAGTCATCTTAAATCATTTATTTCATTTCAACAAAACCAGTTATTGTAGATGTTACCAGATGAAGTATTTTCTAAGTTGAACTGACTAAACATTTTTTTCAGTGTGTGTTATCAGGGTTGGATCTGAACTCTACAGGTAGGTGTATCTCCAGGAACAGGATTGGGAAACCTTGTAATGAATTAACCTAAAACCTGTTGTCGATAAAAAAAAAAATCAGCAATATGTTACTTTTTAATTAGCAAAGTATACAGTTGCACTAGAAAGCATGAACCCATAAAAATTGCTATTATTTCTGCATAATTCTGACTGTTACATTTTTAGACAATCCTTCAACATGGACTAAATTAAACATATAAAACAAACTTGTTTGTTTTTAAACAATTTATCTAAGGAAGATTTTTTTGCTGTAAAAAGTATATGAAGTATCCGACGTGACCCCCTTGACCAGCAATAACATCAACCAAATGTTTCTAGTAACTATGGATTAGGACCCATCCTCGTGGTCTTTGGTATTGTCAGGCTGTAATGTTCTTCTGGGAGATCATCTCTATAGCTTTCCCTCTCTCCCCAGTACATCTACATAGAAACCTGCACAAGCTTTTTGGAATAGTTCTATAATGACGGCATAGAATTAGTAAGGGCTTGGGTGCCTTTCATACAAATGACAGCTTGGACTGCTTCTTAGCAAGCTGCAAAAGAAAGTTATTTCCATGATTTTCCTGAAAAACTAAATTACCGATTACGCTTTACACATGCTTCCAGGGAATCCCTAAGGACTTCAGTTCACAGCTTGTTTTCATGAGTTACATGAGATACTGAAATTTAGATAGCAAACTGACATACAATCAACATAAATTGGTTTTCGTCATTGAAATGCTCAACAATCCAAAGTCAAAATCTCATCAAAGTCATGCTGAATAAAAATAGTGAAACTGCTTTGCTTATTTTACAATGTTAGACAATCAACACACTTTCTACTTGGCTATTATAGGCCATTATAGTCTCTAAATGAGAAAATAAATAGATAGTTTACCAAAAAATTAGACGTCACAATTTTGTTCCCAAACCTGTATGACAATGATCCTTCTGTGGAACACAAAAACAGGTGTAATATAGCATGTTTAAAGACTGACAGCCTCAATCAGCTTTCACTTCACATCATCCCATATGTTTTTCTATTAAATAAATAAATGAGAGAGACTGAATAGTCGGTCTGCTTTTGTGTTCCACAAAATAAAGACATGCATGTGAGGATCAACATTAGTCATTCCAAACACAACAGACGGCTTGTTGCTAGGAGACGTGTGACGCATGAAAACAATGTGTTCTAAATCCCTGACTGGATGCAATCATGGTCTGAATTTTAAAAATCACTACTGTGAGGGTGTTCAATCCGGCTCCTACCTTCCAGCAGAGCTTAGCTTCAACCCTTATTAAACACAGCTAATCTGTCATGTCTGTTTAAGGTTTTGGTTTTGCTTATATTTCAAGTCTTCTGTTTTGAGGTTTAGTCACAGCCTTGTTTCTAGTTTGTCATGTGTTTCCCATGCCTTCATGTGATCTTCCCCTGTTCATGTGTCATGTTTTAGTTGTCATAGTAATATGTTGTCTAATTGTTGTGTATTGAAGTACGTAATGCTTTTTTGATGTTTCACATGTCAGGTTATTTTTATCAGTCAAGTTACGTTCTTAGTTCATGTTTAGGTTTTTGTTTCATGTTTATCTCATGTTTCAAGTTTTTGGATAATCAACTTATTAAACTGAAGTAATAAACTGCACCTGGGTCTTCTACACCATTAGCCCCTTTCACACATACAGATTTTACTGGTAAATTACTGTTAAGAGATCATGTGAGAAAAGGACCTTTTCAGAAAAACATTGGCAGAATGAATTTACCGGTATGAGAAGTTGTAACACTATACCAGAAAATTGCCGGAATGATGCTGTGTGTGAACGCAGAATGAAGATTACCGGTATGAACATGTACAAGTTAAGAACGCTCTGAAGCGACCACAATAACGTGATATTTAGCCCCTGGATTGTGAATTTTACCAGGGGAACCCTGCCAAAAAAACGTGTATTTTACCCCCCGGAACGTGATTTTTACTGGGGATCCCCTTCAAAACGCCATTGGGCTAGTTTTGGGCTAATTTTGAGTAGCAGTTGTGCGGGTTTTGTTGTGAAAACCTGGTAACCCTGGGTGCAGCCGTTTAGAGCTCATTTCTGGTAAATAATGTCACAGAATTTACCGGTATTTTGAAACCGATGTGTGAACGGTGCTTTACCGGTAAAACGACTGAATGTCACTGCCTGTGTGAACAGCACATTTTTAAAGTCGTTCCGGGAATTTTACGGCAATTTACTGGTAATACTGTGTGAAAGGGGCTATTGTCTTCATGTGCTTCCATGTCAGCAGAATACAGAATACACGACTAACCATGGACCCGGCAGTTGCTCTGTTATGGCTTTGCCAGGGGGATCGTGAGCTCCGCCGTGGTCTCCTGCTTCTCCACGGCCCCAGGGCTCCGCTGCTCCATGGTCCAGGCCATGATCCTCATCCGCTTCATGGATCTGGGGCCTCATTTATAAAATGTTGTGTATAAACCGTCCTAGATTTGTTCTAAGATCATTTCTCAAAAGTGCATCAGTGTGATTCAGAGAAAACGAACGTGCGCACACTTCTCTTCCAGATGTGACATTTATAAATCGCAAATGATCTTGAAATTGTGCGCAGCTGACTGGTTTATATCATGGACGCCCCCTAATTTAGATCATTACCATATAAAAGAGCACACGCCAATATCCGAATTTCTTTGCTTGAGAATGACGAGCACAAAGAAAAAAAAACTTTACTGAGTCTGAAATTGAGGTCCTGCTGGCGGAGGTAAAGGTTTGTGCGGGGACAATTTTTTATTTAATAATGTGTAATTATTCTGTGGACAAACAATGTGTGTGTGGTTATATTTTTT
>NW_015646468.1:1854-6237 GCF_001515625.1 Sinocyclocheilus rhinocerous | reverse complement strand
GTCTAGAAACAACAGAAATAATAATAATAATAGTAGTAATTATAAAACAATTAGGTTTCCAAAAGTAAGAAAACTACTACTCATCTTATAAAGTGAGCCATCCTACTTTTAAAATCACTTGCTATGACAACTAATAAAAAGTTTAGTATCACAAAATTCTTGCAAAACTTTAAAAAACATTACTGAAAGAAAAATTGGACGTTTCGTATCATAATAAAATTAATTATTACACGATTACGGCCTCCGGTCTGAAAAAACCTGCATGTGATTTGGCATTTCTTTATATTTACACAGTTTACTAATGCTGCTCAAATGTGCCATTAATGTACTGACACAAAAATATATAGTGTATTTTATACAAATATAACTGATGTAAATGACAAAAACAAAGTTTAAGGCTGATGTCTCTATTAATTTTCACAGAAGCAAAGCAGCAGATGTTATAAATAAAAACAGTTAACAATGTCATTGAATAGAATATATTAAAACCGTTATTGCATGACATAGGCCTATTCTGATAGGCCACACAGACAAAACAGTCGGAGATGCGTTTATACATTTTTTTTATTTTTTACGCATTAGTAGTAAATCAAGACTTCGCAAGTTCTCTTGTAAAATAAAATAATTAAAAAAACACATGGAATAAACTGTGTACAGAAAGCGAGTAAAGAACTCTCAGCATTAGGCTACTAAAAAGGTCAGTTTAATCTCACAAAAGCTCCCGTTAATAAAAAATCTGACTACACTGCACAATTATCTCTTACACTGCATCTTGTTTATGATGAATTCGGTGCTTGCACGTACACCACTTTTATTATTATTGCAGCTTAGATGTTCAAATAGCTGCAGTACTCCGACTTTGCCACAAGGAAAAGTGCGTAGGCCTGCTCAGACCCGACGTGGCAGTAAGTACTTTTCAACGTCAAAGACCGTTTTTATAAATATAAACGTTGCCGTGGATTTTAGTGTACGCACACTCTAAGATCAAATCTGTGCGTATGCACATTTTATAAATGAGGCCCCTGGCCTTCCAATCCTCCCCTGGTCCTCCTCTGTTCCTCCTCCCTCATGTGCTTCCCCAGTTCAAGTGTCATGTTCTCTTTGCTTATGATTGTCATATGTTCCCTTTTGTCACGTGTTTAAGCTCTCATGTTTGCCTTGTCTAGTTGTTGTGTATTGAAGTGTAGCGTTGCAGGGATGCTGGAGTCTAACAGACAGAGTTTGTAAATGCATGGATATACATTTTATATTTTACATCATTTATCTCAGTGTCTCCCCCTGTGGCCCAAGACACTGGGATAAATGATGTAAAATATAAAACATCCATGCATTTACAAACTCTGTCTGGTTAGATACAAAGGTGGAAAACTTTAATCAATGTAACATACAGGGAAAGACTTTACCATTCAGAACTGTGATGTGGCTCTGTTGAGAGTTCCTCTCTAGTTTTTACTTTTTAGGACTGTTAGTTGATGAACACAATACATATTGTTTTGTGTGAATGCAGCTGATCTGGAATTTGTTGAAATATAACGCTTTTGAAGCTGTGCATAGAGAATGTCAAAATGGGAATGTTTAAATATACAGATCCAAGAAGAAGAGAAATTTGTGATCAGAAAACATGAAATAAACCTTTGGCCTCCCTAACAGTGAGTCAAAGTCATAAGATGACAGCATAGCTTAAAAAGATTCTAGTAGAATGTCACGATTTTCAAAAACGGAGCTGACAGATACTGAAACACCACTGTAATAAAGTGTTACACGTGAAATTGTCAGAAATGTAGCAAAATTGATGAAAATGGATAAGAAAGAATAAACTCGCATGCACCCCTCAAATTAACCATCACTGGCTATGGCTTTTACACAGAAGGTAGTCCCATCATAATTACTCCTTTTCTTAAAGGAGTGACATCCACTGTTAACAACAATTCATTTTATTAAACACATATTCTATTTTCTTAAAATACAATAATTATTTTATAAAACATTTAATTTAATTGTTTGTTAAATCCAATCTTTACATTGTAACTACGCTAACTGTGAAATACACATAAATAAATATAAATAAATAAATGCAATCACATCCCATATGTGATCTCTGTGATGTATGCTGAGAACATGCAGATTTGGTTACACATGAAAATGTAATTAAATATATATTTTAAAAACTAAAAAAGTACATTTTAAGAGTTTGTTTTCGCCCTCACGATACATATAGACTATGCAAGCATTTGATGATTTATTAGTAGGACTGTTTGACGTTTTATTTAAACTTTTGGAAAGTTTAGGAACGCCACAGCAAATGAAGAATGACCCATTTGTGGATGAATATTTTGGTGGGGCACTTACCCACCTGCCCCTACAGAGGAACAGCGGCTGCCCTTAATTAACAGCCCATGGTCGAATATTAATATTAATGAAGTTGACAGAGCTAACGTTGGTGACGTTCTATGCTCATTTCGACATTCCCTCAACAAAAAGGGGCTGTGATGTGTGGGAGTGTTTTCAGACAGCAGCGGTGTTATGGGGGGATGTAATGTGCACCGCGCCCTGGAGACTCAGGTATCCGCAGGGCTGCGCTCCATCGCTTCCTTGTTTGGACGCGTATAGCGGGCGGCGCTTTGGGTGTGGATCTATAAATCTAGCGGATCACTGCAGTCTGACGAGAGTCTAACGGTCCTCTGCTTCAACTCCGCTCACAAACATCAGGAAACATGAACAAACTCTTGCTCGGAATCTTTGCAGTTGCGCTTTATTTCGCAGTGGGTAAGATACAGATTTGGTATTATTTTCCTTCGTGTCAAAGCCTACTAAACGATATGTAATTAGTTCACACTGTGAATGTAACTTCGAATAGCAACTCGAATTGTAGATAATTTGTTGCTTATTTCTGGTTGGCTTATGTGTGTGAGGAATGAGCTACTTTCATTGCACATTATTCCAGTCATTGTGGGACATAGGGATGTGAGTCACGAACATATTAAATTTAGAAGTCTGTGGTTTATGATTCATTCTCCTATGAGTATTAAAGTATTGCTTCTAATGATTTGGGTCTTCATCAAGCTTCTGAAAAGGAACATTCTGGATTTTGAGAACTTCTTTTTCTTCTTAATAATGCAGTAATGTAACTTGTTAGAATATTGTGTTGGGAAAGCTGGTTTATTCGTGCTCTTGCCCACTTGTGGATGTGTGCTTGTTTTTGAGAGAGACACAGGTTAGCTTGAGGCAGAGAGACCCACCCAGTTCGCAAAAGAACTTGGCAGAACTTGCCCACTGATGAACCAGTCAGTTTGGTTTTAGTCTTTAAAATATTGCATCATATTAGATAATGTAATGTAATCTCACTTTGTTTTTTGGTTCTTGCTTGTTTTCTTGGCTGAAATGAGAACTGAAAGAAAAAAAAACACAGAAGGTCTCAACTAAATATCTGCCTAACTGCAGGTTATCACACACCCAACAGCACATAACATTTCCATACATTAGGACTAAGTACACTTCATCATTTGCACTCCATTAAATCAAACACTGAGGCTTTTCCAGTGCATGTGTCAGACATGTGTCATACTGGTAAAATAAATTAGAAGTGAAGAGCAGAAGAAAATTACATTTACATTAAGTGCCTGTGTAACGACAAATCTGGGAACAAGACTAGGTGAGGATTTAAAGAGTAGAAAACCTTCTTTTTTTTCCCCAGATGTTCTTGTGAAACCAAATGCCACCTTAAAATACCAGGCGATGCATTATTTTTCTCACAGATAAAAACAGAAAATGATGGAAAATTTACTCCTTCTGTCAAACTGAGGGATTATTTGTAGGGTATCCTCATGGGAAAATGGGTTCAAAATAACAAGCAATATAACAATATAGCGAGTGTTTATACCAGGGGGCGCTGTTGATTCAGTTATCAGATAAAAAATAAGTTACCCTTTAGAAAAAGAAAAAAAGATTACCTACACTCCAATCTATTTAAGCATACACTAGTAAAAAGAAGCATAAAAAGTGGATTTTTTTTTTGTAGCTGATGTTTTTCATGGCCATGTAACATGTTGCCTCAAGGGGTATGATAAGCTTTATACTTTTTGTATTGTCTCAGTAACTAACAAATGTTCACTCCTCCATTTTACAGCCCAGTCATTATGGAAAAAGGCCTTTTAATTATAATACAGTTATATAGTCTAGCCCGTCCTGTTCCTGGAGATCTATACACTGTAAAAAATGACCGTGAATTTAACGGTAAAAGACTGTAAAAATGCTACAGTAAAAACCTGTTATATGGTTAACGGTAAATTCCCCTACTATATACGGTGAAAAACTGTATTGGACATTACATGTATTGGACATTAATTTTACGGTAGTATACCGTTTTTGGAAGTGAAAAAAAAC
>NW_015646468.1:0-1760 GCF_001515625.1 Sinocyclocheilus rhinocerous | reverse complement strand
GTGATGGGCTTTGGTACTTCCTGTTAACTACCTATAACCACCTGTTTTTGGTGTATTACAAAGGTACAAAACAGATTTCAGTACTTCAATAGGTTGGTATATTAACATTATATCAATTAATGAAATTACGGTATTTAACTTTAAATTTAAGTTAAAACCTAAAACATTGCTACCGTTTTTTTTACGGTGAAATTCCAGCAACCACAGCTGCCGTTTTTTTACAGTACATTTTTTTACAGTGTATCTTTTTGCAAAGTTCAGCTCTAACCTGGTTCAAACACAACTTAACCAACTAATTAAGTTCTTCAGGAGCACTTGATCATTACAGACAGGTGTCAGATCCGGGCTGCAGCTGAACTCAGGTAGAACAGGACTGGGCAATCCTGCTCTAAAAAATAACATAAAATCACTACGAAACTAAGTTTGGGTGTCTTTCCCAATCCAGTCCTCAAAGAGTAGAAAATGTGCACTTATTTGTTAAATAGAGTTCCTGCCAATAAATATGCTATATTCTCTCATAAAGATGTATAACGAACAAATTCACTTTATAGCATTTATTCATATTTGATATATGTATTGTATATTTAATGAACCGGACTCCTTCCTCTCATTGCAATGCAAAAATGCTAATAAATGTATCGTCTGATGCTTCTGATAACGTTCAGCTTCTGAAATGCAAGCAGCACCTTCAGGCAGCAGCCTGGGGCGACACGCTTTCAATCACTCTGCATTCTGATCTTATCTGCAACACTTTCACATATCTCAGTATATACGTTATCACAATTAGTGTTTTAGTAAACAGAAATCTTCAGAATTTCCCGTGAGAATTTTCCAGAAGCGCTCTGTGTTCTTACGCTAACCCCTGTTTGACTGTGAACAAACAGACCAGGTAACGTTTTACACAAAACTGTGAGTCACTGTGGAAAACGGTTTGCCAACACATTTTCCATGGCTTTTATTTTCCGTATTGAAACGTGGAATCTTGAAGAGACGACGCTGTCTCAGCAACCGCTAGGTTGGTCACCAAAGGACTGTTTGTTCTGAACAGTATCAAGCAGCTTTCTGTGTCAAAGTCTCTGTAACCTCCACCCACCCTACAGCCTGCTCTAAAGAAGATCAAATGATCCGGTGGAAAACAGGTTCAGCAGGGATTTATGAAAGGCATTTCACAGAAAACAGAGACGAACATCATAATTAGCTGAACTGTCACAAAGTCAGGTTAATGCTTGCCCAGATCTTACAAAACCAAAAATAAGCCTGAAGCACACCTGAATCATCATGTATGTTGGAGAAGGAGAAATGAGGTGTTTATTTATCTCAGTTAGTAGTAACTCATTGTGTAGCAAAGTGGCGGATGAAAGAATTTAATGGTTCAGACAATTAGCCTCTTCACCTTGATTGCCTTTAACCCACTCGAATTTGCTTTAACTGCTTCATGTTTCAGAACCCTGTTAGTGAACTGTGACTGGAATTCTTGACTATACAATATGGAGCATTTGCTGTATGATATGTGTATGTTTTCACTCTGTAAGCTTGAATGTGTATGTGTGTGTAGACAGGGGGTTAGTGTAGCTGTAGGTTGGGAGAAAAATTGTTTCCAGAATGAAAAAGTCAGATTACAAAAAAAAAAAAATTATTTACCTATTCTAAATATAGGTAAATAAGGTTTTGGTCTATTTAGTGGTTAGTCTGTAATTGTTATTTAAAAAACTAGAAACTACTGCACAAGAATCCCTGATGTAATGACATGCTGTCATATA
>NW_015646467.1:477-1281 GCF_001515625.1 Sinocyclocheilus rhinocerous | reverse complement strand
CCCTACTCAGGGAACCATGGTTACATACGTAACCTGAGACATTTAACATTGTTCTCTCTTCTTACTGCCGTTATCAGTCTCTCTCAATTTTTTTCCTTTTATCGAACGTCTATCCACTATCATGGAGTTTTTCTTTTGCTATTTTAACAAATGGGAATGCAAAAAAATATATTTGTGGTAGGCTACTCTCCCATTCACTGCTCCTGTTAACCCAACTATAACCTGTCCCAAATCGCAGCCTAAACCCTCGCGGTCTTCCTCTGAGTCCGCACTTTCGTGACGTAATGCTGCTTTGACTGTCGGGTAGAAGTCTGCTGCGGAGCTCGCCCCAGGGCGGGCTCAGCAGAAAGAAGTGCGCATTGAGGGCGCATAGCGGCCGCAAAGGGGGCGCTCGCGAGCACCCTTTTGAATGCTAAAATGACGAATGGGACACCCTATGGTCTCGTGGACTTAACGGACATGCACACGCGGTGGCCATTGTAAGTCCGCAAGACCGACCCTGCGTCTCAGTGTTCATACTATCCATTCTAAATAGTATGTGAGATTAGAATAAGTGTGTCCCAAAGCATAGTATGTTGAAAAGAGTATGCCAAAAGTCCCCGGATGGTCTACTATTGCAAGTCGATTTTTGAAGTGTAGATCCATGCACACTCTAATGGCTAATATTGCCCACAATCCATTGCGCTTTGGTGAAGGATTCTGTCCAGAACTACAAACACGAATAAAACACGTTAAAAAACTACAAACACGGCGGATGTGCGCGACCGGCGGTTAGGTAGAGAGGCTTAGAAAAAGGGGTTTGAG
>NW_015646467.1:0-187 GCF_001515625.1 Sinocyclocheilus rhinocerous | reverse complement strand
AAAATTCTTTTTATTTCAATTTCATTTTAAAAATAATTGATGTCATAAATCACTATTTACACAACTCACTTATATTACACTGCTCATTTACAACATTACTCACTTATATTACACAGCTCATTTGTATTATACTACTCACTTATATATCACATTACTCACTTATATTACATTGCTCCCTTACATTAAC
>NW_015646466.1:666-1044 GCF_001515625.1 Sinocyclocheilus rhinocerous | reverse complement strand
TCCCTTCAGCTCGAGGAGCCCTCTCAAACGCCACCCTCCGCGCGTTGGTAGCCCCCTGGGATCGCTTGATCGTGGTGCATCCCTCACACTGGATACCAGAGTGGGATACCGAAGAACTGACCTTGACAATCTGGGTGCAACAGACAGGACTTGACAAGACTCCGGATGATCAGCTGTGATGTGACAAGACTCTGGATGAACAGCTGTGATGTGACGTGACTCTGGATGATCAGCTGTGACTTGACTTGACTCAGGAATGAAAGCTGTGACTTGACTTAGGAATGAAAGCTGTGACTTGACTTGACTTATGAAGATCAGCTGTGACTTGACTTGCCTCATGACGATCAACGGTGACTTGACTTGCCTCATGACGATCAA
>NW_015646466.1:0-627 GCF_001515625.1 Sinocyclocheilus rhinocerous | reverse complement strand
CTTGACTCTGGAAGATCAACGGTGACTTGACTTGTCTCTGGAAGATCCACAGTGACTTGACTTGACTCTGGAAGATCAACTGTGACTTGACTGGACTCATGAAGATCAACTGTGATTTGACTTGATTCATGACGATCAACTGTGACTTGACTTACCTCATGAAGATCAGCTGTGATTTGACTTGATTCATGAAGTTCAACTGTGACTTGACTTGCCTCATGACGATCAACGGTGACTTGACTTTACTGTGGAAAATCAGCTGTGATTTGACTTGACTCAGGAAAGACAGCAGTAGCATGACACTGCTTTGTTGTCAATGCCATTTTGTGAGCGAATGCAGTGTCTTGTTCCTCCGCGACACCCACAGTGAACGCTGAACCAACAGTCCACAAAACATAATCCAAAAAATTACTCAGTGACGAATGAGAACTCTCATTAATCATTCTTGACTTTAAAGGCTGGTTAAGGCCATCACAGAAAAAGTCTATCAGCATACAGTCCGGTAATTCTGTGCCATTAGCCAAAGCCAAATATTCCTCAATGTAACCCTCAAGTGATCATGTGCCCTGCTTGAGAGCTTGCAGCAGAATCGCTGTGTTCATACCTGGCCAATGTCCTTTGGAAAAG
>NW_015646465.1:9863-10024 GCF_001515625.1 Sinocyclocheilus rhinocerous | reverse complement strand
GGCGGAGAGCCGCCGCTAAACAGCCGCCCAAACTCAACACCTTCTTCGGCGTCGTGATTCCAACCCTGCTGTCTATGTTCAGTGTGGTGGTGTTCCTGCGGATCGGTGCGTTATCTATCTATCTGTCTATCTGTCTATCTGTCTGTCTGTCTGTCTGTCTG
>NW_015646465.1:0-753 GCF_001515625.1 Sinocyclocheilus rhinocerous | reverse complement strand
AAGATTTAATGAATGAAATTTTAATGTTTATATGGCGAATTCAAAGGAAAGGAATTTTAATAGGATTTTGTTGGGTTCCAGCCCATATGGGGGTAGTTGGGAATGAAATAAGTGATCAACTGGCTAAAAATGCTTTAAAAAAAAAAGAAATTGATATCAGTGTTCCATTAGGTAGAGGGGAAGTTAAAAGTATTACTAAGAGGAATGTTACAAGGGGATGGCAAGAAGTGTGGAATTTAGATTATAAGGGAAGACATTTATATAAAATCAAAAAGCAGGTAGATACTAAAATGATTGTAAGAGGAAGGAATAGGAAGGAAGTAGCTAGATTAGCTAGATTAAGACTGGGTCATTCAGGGCTGAATGGTTCATTATTTTTAATTGGTGTACACTTATGTGAATTATGTGAATTTTGTGGTGAGAAAGAAACAATTGAGCATGCAATATATGAATGTATAAAGTATAGTGAGGATAGGAAGGAACTAATAGCATATCTAAAAGATAAAGGTAAGAAGAATAAGGATGTGGGATATTTATTGGGATATGAATTTAATAGTGATAGAACAGGATATAGGATTTTATTTAATTTTTTATATAGCACAGGACTAGATAAAAGAATATAATATAAAAGATGTTCTGTTTCGGTTTGGAGTCTAAGGGGTTCAGTGTGGAGGACGGAGGAGCTGAACACGCAGACTCTTGATGGCCTCAGAGTTGAGACAGAATAACTAATATAATAAAAGAAAATCCTGA
>NW_015646464.1:835-965 GCF_001515625.1 Sinocyclocheilus rhinocerous | reverse complement strand
AAGTAGAAAATGATGCAGTCATTTCTAAAGCATAGAATCACGCTTTTGACAAAATCAAAGAGTGCCAGACCAAAAATTTTGGGTAAAACAGCACCCTCTAGTATTTAAATGAGGATGTTGCTGTAATTAA
>NW_015646464.1:0-147 GCF_001515625.1 Sinocyclocheilus rhinocerous | reverse complement strand
TGAAGCACTGGTCACCCGAAACTACCCCAACAAATAGCACTTACCAAATTCAAAACACAAGTAAGTGCCATTGTGAGGGTACTGATAGTAACAGTTGAAAAACTTTTCCATTTTGTAGACTAAAACTCTGTAGCATCAGAGGAGGTC
>NW_015646463.1:62100-71412 GCF_001515625.1 Sinocyclocheilus rhinocerous | reverse complement strand
CTCAAAGGTCCGAGTCGGTAAAATGATCCGAACTTTCCATCACTATTTATTACTGAGCCCGCCGACCAAGGGGAAGTAAATCTCTCACGTCTTTCACGTGCCCGATGCGCCATGTATTGGCATGGCGGTGTAATGCCACAAAGATATACTGTTTTACCTTAATTAGAAAAGTTCTCATTTTGTAAAAATAAAAAAACAGGTATACACAAATACACATATATTGGGAGGGTCACTGTTTTCAGTAAACTCATAAATGGCATTTTCTCAACCCATTACATAATATCAAATTAATTTAGATATCAAAATTAAAATAAAATGCAAATCAAAATGTCACCAATATGTCTGTAGATGGTTGACCACAGTAATGTAAAACTGCAACTGCATATTTCCCTGGTGAGCTCACATATGCTGGAACAAATGCAATCCACACAGAACAGAAGATCAACATGCTGAAAGTGATGAACCTGGTTTCATTAAAATTATCTGGAAGATTTCTCGAAAGGAACGCTAACAGGAAGCTTACTGCTGCCAACAGTCCAATGTATCCCAGCAGCATAGAAAAACCAGCCACTGAACCAATAGCACATTCATATACTATTTTAGATCGGATATACTGGTTGTTTTTATGGGGCGTTGGAGAGGCAGTTGATAGCCAGACTGCACATATCACAACCTGAAGTGCTGTTAGGACCAGAACTGTGCATCTTTGTTGAGCTTCTCCAAACCATTTCATTGCTCCTTTGCCCTTTGCCTTAATAAAAAGTTAAGGGCAAAGGAGAACACGGCTATTACCACCATAGTATTGACCAGGATGCTGGAGATACACAGGACAAAGCTTATGCCAAACATAGCATGTCTTAAAACCACTTGAACTCTGCGCCCTCTATCGGACCCACATGTGGTTCCAATATTGCATCATAATTATTTAAAAAAATCTATAAGTTGTGGAGCACAAAACTAGACATATATGGTATCTTTTAAAAGCTTAGAACCTCAGCTTTCGTAACAACCCCATCACTTTTGCATTTATGTTACATGAAAGAACATAATAAGGTCTGAATTCGACCCCCCCCCTTGAGAAAATCATATTCTAATATTCAATTTCATATTTATTCAGAAATCAAAAACGGAGACGGTAAAGGTACACTCGGAGACACCAATACCTCCTTTCAGTAAAATCTAAATATATTTTGTTTAGAAGGAGATATTAATTAGATTCTTTTTTCCTCTGTTTACTGCCACCCAGTGGAATCAAAAGAAACATTCTGCATGGACATAAACCAAGCAGATAATAAATTACAGCTTTTTAAATATAATAATAATAAAAAATATATAAAAATCTGACTTTTTATCTGTGTTTATCATATAATTGTGAATATATACAATAAAATATATGCAATATTTCACCAGTGTTAAAATTTAGAGGGTTTTCTGTAAATTGAGACCATTTTTATCCTTTTACTCCAATGTATATGGGTAAGGCGCTATTTTAAATTCAAGTATGTTCTATTCTTTCAGAAATCAAAAACGGAGACGGTAAAGGTACACTCGGAGACACCAATACCTCCTTTCAGTAAAATCTAAATATATTTTGTTTAGAAGGAGATATTAATTAGATTCTTTTTTCCTCTGTTTACTGCCACCTAGTGGAATCAAAAGAAACTTTCTGCAGGGACCGAGACCAACCCGATCATAAATTACAGCTTTTTAAATATAATAGCAGGAAGCTTAGCTCTGAATTGTTGGCATGTACTGTGGGAGTGTTATGGTCTATTATCATCACAAGACCACAGATGAAGGTGCCAAGCAGGAAAGCGGTGGTAAGAGAGACGTGTAGAGGATCCTCATAGGATATAAACTCTACTTCTTTGGGGACACACTGATCCTTATCTGGACTGGACCAGAACTCATCTGGACACATTGTGCATTCAATAGCATCTTTGAGTAAGAAAAAGGCAGAAAGTGAGATTTTGAAGAGAAAATTACAATCAAATAATATTCTAATTTTGTCAATAATAATCTCCTCACCTGTTGTATTAGAAATCTCTCCGTCTTCACATGGCAAGCGGTCAAAACAGCAGATAGGAAGACCCTTTCTCGTGACTCATCTGGTTCCTGGGGGGCAGCTCTCACTGCATACTGACCGTGGGGGCTAAAAGAGACATCATCTGCTATCAGTCATGCGTTTGTCTTTTACATAATGACTAGCTTGGCTTATCCATTAATTTATTTACATTTGTCTTATAATAGCTTTAACTACTATTTAGACTTCATGCAAAAAGGGTGACATTTAAAGGTAATTACATTTGTTGTTTCAAAGCTCCAGTAAAATGCATCCTCGTCCAGTGTGATCACCATCCCTGTTGCCACCCCTTCATTTACTACACCGACCATGTGGAGCCTAACTGATCCATCAGAGCTTGGCTGCCAGTTCAACACATCATAGATGGCCAGAGCATCTCCATTCTTATCAAATGACACATGATCCCCAAAGACTGTGCTGAAATTCACTTTCTGTAGGTAGTGAACCAGCTGTACATTTTGTAGACAGGACAGGTTTTATATTTTTATCTAAAATTTGAATTAATATACAGCACATATTTTGCATTTCCACAATCAACTCTTCTATATGCTTGGAGAGAATCTGCACTATACATGTGGGTCTTACCTGCCACGATTTCAGTTTGGTTATGTCAGCAAATCTGTTCCCACTAAATGGACCTCTTCCCTCCTCACACTGCAACAGATCATGAAGTGCATGTGCCAGGGCATATACTGCCTTGTACACATTATAAGATGCCCTCAATCCTGAAACATCAGTGTATGGTGTGTTTGTACATCTCAGATCCTCCTGTCCTGTACACACCTTTTTCACATGCTCTCCATCTGTCCCTTTACCCTGCAACCGAAAATGTTCTCCTAGAAGATCCTCACCATATAATTTCTTTGATCATTGTAAGGACAAATACATAACAGAAAGTCATGAAGCCCCTGGATCTCTCCACGCCTGATAGCAATTCCCATTGTGCCCCCCAGGAATGGCTGGAAACGTGGTGGGCGAGACACAGGTAAAGTGGCCCAAGCTTCACTTGCAATTCACTGCCTGCCTGTCACGTTCTGCAACACCACTTCATTCATCAAAGGTATCAGTAAGGATGAAGCAGAAAAAAACAACCACCACTCTAGCTGTAGAGGCCTGAATAACTCCCATTATGCGCTGAATATCTAAGGGGTTGTTATCATTGGGCAATATTTCAGAAAAAGCAACACAATGTCCAAACAGCTGCATTTCCTGATGGAATGACTGAGCAGCATAGATGTCGTAGTCATTATCACTGTAGTTGAGACCAACCCAGGTCCATCCAAAATGCCTCAAGATCTGAACCATAGACCACACCTTGAGGGCATCACTGGGGATAATTCTGAAGAAAGAGGGGTACTTTTTCCTGTCACTCAAACAGGAGCATGTGGCGTAGTAACTAATCTAATTAGGAGAGAGCAGAGACAGAGAGAGAAAGGTGAGAAGGATGAACAAATAAACAGTGTGTGTGTGTACCTGGTATTCCCTACATAATGAAGATCAAATGTCCCCACAAGTATAATAATACCAGTCAATTTGGACCTTCTGGGGACATTTTTTTGGTCCCCATGAGGTAAACAGCTTAGAAATCATATAGAATGAAGTGTTCTGAAAATCTAAAATAGCAGAAAGTTTTCTGTAAGGATTAGGTTTTGGGTAAGGGCAGGGTTTAAATTGGGCCGGGGCCGTCCGGGGCTGAGCCCCCGGCACATAGACTCCAGGGCTCGACATTAACGCTTCATTAACGCCAGACAAGTAACATGATTAAAACATCATAACCAAAAATGACTATGTAAACACCAAAATGAGGCGAGGCTCACGCAGCCTCTCCAGGAGAAATCAAAACGTGCAACACTAAGAAACTGAGCATCCTGAGGTAAAAATTCAAAATAGAAAGTTTTTATATTTAAAATACAGTTAGTTAGGCAACATCACACAACGTTTTCACCATTACGACTGTTTAATAGTTCTATAAATAGTTCAATAAGCAAATACAATAAAATGAGGTCACTTACATTTTAGGCAGAAACACAGCGCATCTCACAGCAACCCGCCGATTCATTGCTGATTGATTACCGTGTTTTCAACGCATCGGTTGAGTCAAAGTTCCATTAGCCCATGCATAAACATTTGATGAATCAGCCGTTTGAACGAATCGCTGAATAAACAACTCAGTGACTCACTCAATAAACGCTCACTACTGGCACCTACTGGCGTTTTAATTTAGTTGAAAAGTATCATTTCCACCATAATTTAGCTGATTGGCATGTCACCATATTCTAATTTGTTGAGATAGTGAATTGGTGGGTTTATAACAAATCCCAATTTAATCCCTGGGTAAGGGGATAGAAAATACAGTTTGGACAGGATAAAAACCATTATGTCTTTAGCATGTCCCCACAAAAAATGGAAACCAGTATGTGTGTGTGTGTGCTTGTTTAGAGATAATTAATAGTTTAGAGATAGTTTCCATGTGAATATTTTGGAAATACGTTTTTTTTAATATACCATAGGCAGTCAAAACAGCCCCAGGACACTGGAAATTGCAATAGAATGAGTAGAACCTGGATCACTTATGATTCCAATCACCGGTGGTGGGCCTTTGCAATTGAGGTCAGACACGGTTTCTCCTGTCCCAATAACCAGAGCTGTGGCACCACGGAATGCCACTACAAGCCTTAAACAGTGGTCATAGATTTGGTAACCAAGCGTGATGTTAGGCAGCAGGTTGGGAATGTATTAATCTCATTGATAGCAAAAACCATTGTTAGGGCCTGTTGAAAGCTTGTCATATAGAAGCTGGAGAAGACAATACAAATGAAATTAGATCATTAACTACAGCAATAAGTCTCTCTCTCTCTCTCTCTCTCTATATATATATATACATTATATATTACATGTATATTATATATTACATATGCAGTGAATGATTTCAGTACTGTAACCCATCATGTTATATGATATCAGTTGCTTGTACTTAATTATCATTGACAAGTTAGTGTGCCATAATTAAAAAAATATATAATTTCCAATTATTGCCTTTAAGTTTTCTTCAGTTAGTATGGTCCTGATTCACAGCGTGGTAGTTTTGGCTCTGTTCTAAAGCTCAGCTCTGCGAATGCTTTGAGGTACTGAACATCAAACAGACCACAAATGAGAAAGTCTCCATCCTGGTACATCCCATTCAACTTAAAGTGTCCTTGTAGCTGACAGATACCTGAACTTGCCATCAAAACTACACAGATATAATTACAAGACAGGAGCAAACAAATATGCAGAATTAACAACATTATGTCACTCTTCACTCAGCTCACTCATATATCATAAAGATTGTGTGTGTCACTTATTTATAGAGCAGGTGGTGCCACTGGCCTCCCTGGAAATGAGGACACCATTTTTGTCATTCTGGGTATGAGATTATTAATTAAGAAGAATCGCTTTATGTATTGCCCAATTGTAAGTCGCTTTGGATAAAAGCATCTGCAAAATGACTAAATGTAATGTAAATGTAATCTCTGCATGCAAGACAGGGGCATCTGCAGCCTTCACCGAAGTGAAGTGGATGCCCCTGAACTTGGGAGGATGCTGGGCGAACTGAATCGCATAGCTGAGTTTGATGGTCTACTCTAAAGGAGCCAACTGGGCAGCGCTAGCCAGGCTCCCAGATACTGTACAAGTGACACCAACGGAACCACCGACATACCTGCAGTGGGGCAGCAAAGAGGAACGCAGGGACCCGGCCTGGGCGTCTTGTGGCCGGTCCGAAGCGGGGTCTGAGTGTGTGCAACACTTATCTGCGTTCGAGCAGAGCGTGCGTGAGTCTTACATTTTATAGCACTCTTGAACCGCCCAGTGCTGCTCACTGGCGAGAGAGGATGGTGAGTGTGATCCGAGGTTTTGGGTACCACTGACCGTGAAGTCAGTGGCAGAGAAAAATGAAACAAAAGATTCTCCGCTCGGCCCTCCTCCGGGGGAGGAAGTGGTGCGTTCACCATCTCCAGAAGAACAGCTTCCTCCATCTCTGGGTCACCCGTCTCAGGGCCTCTTGCTTTTCTGCTTGCCACCAGGTTTGGCGGGGGCCTGGACGGGTGGGGCGGCTGCCCTGCGACCGGCTCCACAGAGCTACTTGGCTGGAGGCTGCTGCGCAGGTGCGGGGGTGGAGGCAGGGAGCTGCCCTCGCCGACGAGCAGACTGAGGCGCTGCTGCCGACTGCCGGGTGGAGGCAGCAGTTGCACGCCGGGGCAGGATGTGCTTGATGGCCTCGGTCTGCTTCTGTGCGGCAGAGAACTGCTGGGCGATATTCTCCACCGCGTCGCTGAACAGGCCGGTTTGGGACACGGGGGCTTTTAGGAACCGAATCTTGACGGTCTCCCTCATGTCAGAGAGAGATGGTGCTCCTGGACCACCATCGTGGACATCGCACGACCCAGAGACTGTGCAGTGACCTTCGTCGCACATAGCGCGAGGTCAGTAGTGGTGCGGAGTTCCTTGAGAACTTCCGGGTCGTGATCACCCTTATGCAGGCCCTTCAGTGCCTTGGCCTGATGAACCTGCAATAACGCCATGGCGTGTAAGGCGGAGGCAGCTTCTCCGCAGGCCCCATAAGCGCTGCCAATAAGGTCCGATGAGTAGCTACAGGCCCGGGAGGGGAGCGATGGCTTGCCCCACCAGGTGGCAGCGGTATTTGGACACAATTGCATCGCAACCGACCACAACACTGGATGGACTTCTATATACCCCCACGCTGCCCCACCGTCGAGGGTGGTGAGGGAGGACGAGCCACCGGAGCGTTTTCTGGCAGTGAAAGGTGAAAGGTCATGCCATCCATGACCCAGTAAGCTCATCATGCACCACCGGAAAGAAAGGCCCTGGGGTGGGGCCCTGAGAACCAGCGCGAGCCACCCCGAGAAACCAATCGTCCAGCCTAGAGGGTTCGGGACACGGTGGAGGCTTCCACTCGAGCCCAACCCTCTCAGCGGCCCGGGCAAGCATAGCCAGCATTTCCGGTTCCGCATCCGGCATTGCTGGCTGCCCAGAAGGTGGCAGCGCTGCCGGATCTTCCTCTCCAAAAAGGTCTGGCTCACCCTCCGATGCAGCGATCTAGCAGATCCAGCCAGCGATCCAGCCAGTAGAGCTGCCCAAGGAATAGGCTGGACCCTCCCGTCGAGAGTGACCGACTGAAAGGGAACATCTGAAATGCTGTTAATACTAAAATGAGCGATACATGATAATCTCATCAAAGTCTCCTGAGCTTAAGAAGAGCAACCACTGAGCAATATTTTTTTTTCCTCTAAGTTCTGTCAGGACCACTATCGTCAAAATGATAGATACTTAGCATAAAGTTTGGTTTGGCGGTATGGTTCTGTTCTGGGCAAAAACATCCATGCAGCCTGTCATGAATGAGCAGGGAGAGCAGCAATAATAACCCCCCTAGGGTTAACAGAACAAGGCAGATATCATTAATGTACTTGATATTTAAGTGTAACACTTTATTCAAGGTAAAGGAGTCTGATTAGCAAGGAATATCAGAAAGCCAAGTCCTGCCTGTGGCGAAAGGAGGAGCTGGGGATGGAGTAGGGTAATTTGCTCCTGAGCAAGCTGAAAAGCTGCTGAATAATACTGAATAGAGCTTATATAGGAATGCCGCGATAGGTGTCATATTCCTATAGGTAGATGTGATCAGCTGAGAATCGGCTGATGCAAGCTTGACTCATGTGACCTGTCAGAACTAACGCTAATGGATCAGAGATCGCAGATTCTACCTGGCCTAAAAGCTTCAGCATCCATTTAAATGTCTATAACAACAGCATATAATAACTCATCAGTTTACAGGTTGGCCGTCTCCCATTGACATTTGTGCTTGTTGTGTTACGTGTCCTCAATCTGACAACTCGCGTGAGCATAGACAAAAATCCTTACCAATACACTAGATAGCTTTGCAACAAGCATGTTGCTTGCTTAATCACAGCATGTTGCAGTAGTCAGAGAAACTTAAGGAAATAACATTACCAATACTAGATGAGCCATAAGCAGCAAGCATATTTCAAGAACAATCGGATGGCCTAAACAACAGCTTAAACATTAGCTTCTTGCTGTTGCAAGTTTAACTAAGTACCAGCACTTGCAGTAACAACCAATAGCTTAAAGCAACAAGCAAGTCTAGCGACAAACATGATACTGAACACTAGATAAGCCCTAACAAGCAAGCAAAATCCCAATACCCTAATAGCTTTAAAGCAAAGACCTTCTGAGATAGCATAGACTGGGGCAGCATGCCCTTTAAGAAGAGAAGCAGTGAAGGGGTGCTCTTCTTTAATAAGCAGCTGAGAAGAGCAGCATGCCCCTTTAATGCAGTACAGCATATGATCAATACCCGAAGTTTAGGCAACAGCATGTTGCCCTATCCAGATAATCGTTAGCATTAATAACACCTTTAGTAGCTAAATCTACATACTGCAAGTTAAGTATCAAGCACATTACCGATACACTGTATAGCTTTAAGCAACAGCATATCACGGACTTAAACACAGCTTGATGGAAATAATCATACATATAGGATGTGTTTAATGAAACAGCATCCTCAATACTAGATGAGCCTTAAGCAGCAAGCCTGTTTCATATCAGACAGTCTTAAACAGATTTAAAAACAAGCCTCAGCTGTGGTAAGTTTAACTGGGTAACGTTAATGTTACCAGTGTGTCAAAGTACAACCAATAAGCCTAAAGCAACGGCGTGCCTAGCAAACCAACATGTTACTGAACAACTAGCCTTAAACAACGAGCAGTATTTGACAATAGCATATTTGCCAACATAGCATTAAGCAATGAGAATGAAATAAGAAACTTAGCAGGAAATGTTGCTTAATAATATATTTATGGGGGAAGCATCACCCCACGCTCAGTAAGTGAGGAACCAGAGGAAAACGACTGTAGTTACGTGTATTTTTTATTATTATAATTTTTTTTTTTTAAAGCGCTACTTGCACTTGCTTAGAATAATTGGACTATATTTAAATCCCTTGTGTTCATTTGAGCGCTCAGTCGTAACCTTAACCACCGAAGTGATTTTTTTTTTTTTTCTCAGCCAGTTGATCATGTTTAATCAACACATGTCATATCACCCTAATTTCTCATGCTCATATGCTCACATTACTCAGCGTGAGCACATATTCAAGCGGATCAGAAATTATGAATCTCTAATAAGTATTGAGTGGCAGTCCAGCAGGGGAAGCA
>NW_015646463.1:46214-56280 GCF_001515625.1 Sinocyclocheilus rhinocerous | reverse complement strand
ATGCTCTAGACTACGTGTTGCTCCAGCTGTATGAACACAGATGCGTAAATGCTGCTGCAAATATGCTTTTTCCAATTAGCAGACCAGGTAATATACACAGCGATATGGATTAAAACAGCATTCACTTATCTTAGATGTGGATTTCAGATGTTCTGAAACACGCTGCAACAGTTTGATTTGCGAGCAGCGATGCTTAATTTGCTCCTGAGCAAGCTGAAAAGCTGCTGAATAATACTGAATAGAGCTTATATAGGAATGCCCCGATAGGTGTCGTATTCCTATAGGTAGATGTGATCAGCTGAGAATCAGCTGATGCAAGCTTGACTCACGTGACCTGCCAGAACTAACACTAACGCATAATTTCTCCATGCACCTGAAGAGGATGTTGGCCAGACAGTCAAAACTACACACTTTACAACTTATTCAAATAAATAACTCCAAGTTGCACACGGAAATGAAAGATGTGTAAAAGTGAATTGTTATGAAATCCACCTTTTTGCATTTTTTTCCTCTTTAATGAAAGTGAATTAACCCAATCATTCTTTGCAGAGGAGCCCTTAATTTGTCCTTCGTTGACAAATTTGGGCACGAAGGTCTCAGGTGTGATCCCAATTAGGGCTGGGAGGTATGACGTTATATATTGTTACCGCAGAATAAAGTGTCTATCGTTAGAGATTTTGCTCTATTGTGTATTCTGCAGTATGCAAATATATCTTTGCACGGGTGGGCGATATGACCAAAATCTTATTTCACGGTACGAGACATTTTATTTCACTTTTATTTCATTTTAACAATATATATCTTGATATAGCTATTTATTTATTATTATTATTATTAAAAATAAGAAAACTAAGCAAATTACAAACACAATGGAACAAATAAATATAAAATAAACTTTTAATTTATTAAATACAGCTACAGTAGGTTTATTTAACATGTAGAAAGAAACGTTACAGAAATTGAATAAAGTGCATAAATAAAACACTGCATAGTCTTCACTGTATGAATCAAACATAAACTGATTATTATTAAAGGTCCAAAAGTGATTCAGTCAAGTGCAGTGAGTGATTAACATTAATAATGACAGACAGCAGCAAGTAAATTTAGACTGCTGTCCCTTTAAGAACAACTGCACGGATCCAGTAAACTGATACACATCCAGTTTTCACCCAACTGTTTACGCTTATTTGACACATAACCAGTGTTGTGAAGTAACTAGTTACATGTAACGGAGTTACATAATTTAATTACAAAATAAATTTAACTGTAATCTGTTACAGTTACTGAAAAAAAAGTAAAAATGTTTTTTACTATGTTATACTGATTTGCATACCACGGAATACACAATATAGTAAACTCTCTCACAATAGACACTTTATTCCGCGGTAACGATATACAGTATACCGTCATACCGCCCAGCTCTATACCCAGAGCATGACTTAGGAGACTGGAGCCCTGGGGCCTGTTCTTCATACCTCGCTTAATACATCTGAGATTATTTGAAAGATCTTCTAATCATGATAACTGATCTCTGGATAATTTGGTTCTTCAAACGAATTTGCAGATTTGATTAAAATATCTGGATTAAGTTGTCTAAGATTACTGCGCGTTCTTGTGTTCCCCATAAAGGGCAGATGTATCGATACTCGAAACCACGATCAGCAATGCAGCGATTGGCTGGCGGCAAGTCAGCAACGTAATGACATCATATAATTAAAAAAGACACCTGACGAAAAACTTGACAAATTTCTGGACCTTTATAGGGAAAACAGCCAAGTGAACAAAACTACATAAATATTATAATAGATAAATTAAATGTGCACTGTTTTTAATTATTTATTTGTTTATTTTTACATGATTCCCAATTATTTATATTCACGATTTCTGGTATATTTGTACAGGCTTTACATATTTCAATGTTGTAATTAGCAATTCATGTAATTTTGTCTTTGAAGCAGATTTGTTATGTGACAACATTAATTAAAGGGTCAAGATCAGGTTATCTGCATCTCCTGCTGCTCCATCAAGCCACTCCCATAATAGCGGTCACCACTCAAATTAATGCATGACTCAGATTAACTGTATAGCATGTGTGTAAGACTCTAATACAATTATAAAGTAATTATTTTATCATGAATAAGTAATTATTTTATCATGAATAAATCTTTCAATTAGTAAAACTGGCTGTGTCTATAGTATTATAGATTACACAACATTATCATCCAAAGGAGGAGAATGCGAGTTACATCACGCAGTTCCGCACCATCTCGCTGCTAAGAGTGGAAGGCAAGGTCTTTTTTAAGATCCTTGCTAACCGACTGATGGAGTACCTCCTAAATAATTTCTATATTGACACCATGGTGCAGAAAGGAGGAGTTTCAGGGATGCCAGGTTGTGTAGAACACACAGGAGTGGTCACCCAGATGATCCGTGAGGCGAAGGAAAACCGAGAGAATCTGTCGGTCATCTGGCTCGACCTGGCTAATGCCTACGGATCTATTCCACATAAACTTGTGACAACAACTCTGTCCATATATCATGTCCCAGAGAAGATCCAAGTGCTCATACGAGACTATTACAGCAACTTCTGCTTGAGATTTACCTCTGGGACAACAACTTCTGCATGGCATCTCCTAGAGAAAGGCATCAATACTGGGTGCACTATATCAGTGACGTTGTTCACCCTGGCAATGAACATGCTTGTCAAGGCAGCTGAAGTGGAATGCAGGGGCCCCCTTTCCAGATCCGGCATTCGACAACCACCGATTCGAGCTTATATGGATGATCTGACTGTCACAGCAACATCAGTGGCAGGGTGTCACTGGCTTCTACAAGGACTAGAGAGACTCTTTACATAGGCAAGGATGGTCTTCAAACCAGCCAATTCCAGGTCCCTGGTCCTGAGGAAGGGAAAAGTGGAGGACATGTACCGCTTCCGCATGGCAGGAGCCTTAATCTCATAAGTGTCTGAGAAGCCTGTGAAGAGCCTGGGGAAGATCTTAGGTTGTATGGGCATACAAATACGGTGCAACTTTCCTGCACCAGTCTGGCTGAGAAGTTTAAGGTCACAAGAGCCAGGGAAGTGCTATTGTATAGAGATTCCTCTGATTGCAGAGTCGCCTCTGCAGGCATCATAGTCAGGACGGGAAGGAAGTGGCAGGCACGGGAGGCTGTCGAGCGGACAGAAGCGAGGCTAAGGCACAATATTTTGGTAGGTTCTGTTGCAGTTGGATGAGTTGGACTTGGTAGCCACCCAACACTTCACTACGACAAGGCACAGGGCAAAGAGAGACGTCAGCTGATTCAGGGGGAGATTTGTGCAGAGGTGGAGGAGGAGCACCGTAGCAGGACAGTGGCTATGCGCCAACAAGGAGCTTGGACCAATTGGGAGAATGCATCGGCCCGGAAGATCACTTGGAGAGAGCTTTGGAAGTCAGAACCAGCTAGACTCAAGTTTTTGATCCAGTCAGTGTACGATGTCTTCCCAAGCCGTCCAACCTGTATAGCTGGGGACTGGCAGAGACTCCAGCATGTCCGCTGTGCCTGGCGAGAGGTTCCTTGGAGCACATCTTGAGTTGCTACCCTAAAGCCCTGGGAGAGGGGAGGTATAGGTGGCGCCATGACCAGGTGCTGAAGGCAGTAGCTGACACCATCTTCTCAGGAATCCAGCAGAGTAAGCACCAGCACTCTGTGAGTCATAACATAGCCTTCGTCAGGGCTGGGGAAACACCTCTGGCAGAATACAAGGTCCCAACAGGACTTCTAGCCAAGGCTCGTGACTGACAGCTGAGAGTGGACCTTTGGAGGCAGCTCAAGTTTCAAGACAGATTGCAAGTATGTCACTCATGCCTGACCTGGTCTTAACATCTGACGCCTCAAAGCAAGTGGTGCTGCTGGAGTTGACAGTTCCCTGGGAGGAGCGGATAGAGGAGTCCCACGAGCGGAAGAGAGCTAAGTACCTCAAGCTGATGGAAGCTTGCAGAGGAAGCGGGTGGAGGGCCCGCTGTGAACCTATCGATGTGGGATGCAGGGGATTTCAAGGGCAGTCTCTTCACCAGGCCTTCAGGCTCCTTGGTATTAGAGGTTTACAACTGAGAGAAGCCACCAGGAACATCAGTGAAGCCGCTGAAAAGGCCTCGCAGTGGCTGTGGATCAAAAGGGGAGACCCATGGTGTAGCGCGCTGCTTGGACACAAACCGGGGACTGATCACCCCTGGGTTGGGTTGCCGAGGTGAGGGTGTCTGATGATCAAAGACCCGAAACACCCTATGAACCTGGGTTCATCAAGCTGGGTGTCCAAGCTGCACCATCCTGACATAGAAGGTGTTTCTTCAAACTAATAATATTATTTTCAAATTAATTTTTAAATTATTATTATTTTAAAAAATATTGTCCCCGTATTAGTAGGGTACTCTTGTAATAAAGTAGCAGTGGCTGGGACAGATTTTAAATATCAATTCCACTTAAAAAGATGCAATCTAATCCTGTTTACATGAAATAAGCCTGCTCCCGAGCAGGTTTAAGCTTACGGACCTGTTGCTATTGCTATAACAGCAAGTCCAGGATGAGCTTCGAAGAACCAAATAATCCAAGATCATGCCAAATCGTCAACAATCAAATCCAGCTAACTGAGTTAGCGACATACGAAGAACGGCCCCTGGGCTTAAATGTCTGAAACAGGTGTCATTTTATCATTGTCAGTCTGTGACAGACTTTTCATTATAATAGCACAAACAATAAATGGAAGTAAAAATATTGGTAGTTGTAACAAACTGATCACAAATATTGCAAGTTTAGTTAGTTTTGAGCATGCAGTACGATGGTTAAATATCTACTGAATATTTTAACCCAGGTCCAGGATTGGGAACCACTGCTCTATATTGAAATGGTAATTTCTGTGACACAACAGTTGACAACTTCAATATTTTTCACCACTCCAAGTTCCTTAGAAAATGTATTTTATTTCTAGTTTAACCTGATTTAACTGCACCAAAAAAAATAAAAATAAAATAAAATAAATAAAAATCAAGCAATTTGCTTTTTACCTTTTCTCTGTACACTGAGGCATAGCTTCTCTTGTAAATGTTCTCGAAATACTGTTGGTATAATGGAGAGGTATCTCACATTATCTGTCTTAAATTGTGGGAAGCTAAATGAATCATGTGAGGAACTTTGATTATTCTCTATAATCAAAATGAAGCTGTTTTAGCAATCTTTTCTCGTCATTCATTTATTAAATCAAGTGTAAATTACATTTAATAATTCTAGAATATTTATATTTTAATAATGTACATTGTGGTTTTAATAAATAGTGGACTCACTTCAAACTACAAACATTTGTGTTACAATTTTACAAGGATAAATATGTAAAGGATGTAAAAAATATACTGCTTATTTGTTTACAGTTTTAGGGCTGGGCGATATGTCAATATACGTTGATAATATAAATGATCCAACATTTGCAATTTAGCTCTACTGGAAGATAAATCAGTGCCACTTTTAGTAAGCAGGACTGCATGAAATTACTGACACCAGAGAGCAGCAGAGAGAAGATTTGATGGTGTAGACACAGAATGTGTTGAGTTAATATAATAATATACCCAAAACTAATAAAATAGTTTTAAGTAAGATTTCACAATTTTACATCACAGTAATGTAAAACTATTTATTTTGTGTTTGTCTTCCCATGATGTATTTTTTAGTGTTTCTCTCTGGATGTAAAAGGATGATGTAACACTTTGGTGCAAATATGGCCACCAGTAATCCAAAACTAGAAGCTAAAATGGCAAAAATCTCCACAGCCACTGCATATTTCCCTGGCGAGCTTACATAAGCTGGAACAAATGCAATCCACACAGCACAGAAGATCAGCATGCTAAAAGTGATGAATTTTGCTTCATTAAAATTATCTGGAAGATTTCTCGCCAGGAAGGCTAACAGGAAGCTTACTGCTGCCAAAAGTCCAATGTATCCCAGCAGCATAGAAAAACCAGCCGCTGAGCCAATAGCACATTCATAGACAATTATAGAGTGAATATACAGGTTATTTTTATAGGGTGCTGGAGAGGCAGTTGATAGCCAGACTGCACATATCACAACCTGGAGGGCTGTTAGGACCAGAACAGTGCATCTTTGTTGAGCTGCTCCAAACCATTTCATTGCACCTTTTCCCTCTGGTCGAGATGACTTGAACACGGCTATCACCACCATAGTCTTGACCAGGATGCTGGAGATACACAGGACAAAGCTAATGCCAAACATTGCATGTCTTAACTGACACGTCCATAACTGTGGCCGGCCAATGAACAGCAGCACACACAGGAAACACAGTTTGAGTGACAAAAGCAGCAGGAAGCTGAGCTCTGAATTGTTGGCACGTACTATGGGAGTGTTATGGTGATGAATGAAGATGACCATAACAAGAACACAGGAGCAGGTGCCAAGCAGGGAAGCAGTGGTCAGAGAGATTCCCAGAGGTTCCTCATAGGATAGAAACTCCACTTCTTTGGGGACACACTGATCATTATTTGGACTGGACCAGAACTCATCTGGACACACCATGCACTCAATAGCATCTGGGAATCAGAAAAGAAAGGAAATTACTTTCAAATTATATTCAGTTTTTGCCAATAATAATCTGCTCACCTGTTGCATTAGAAATCTCTCCATCGCCACATGGCAGGCAGTCAAAACAGCAGACAGGAAGGCCCTTCCTTGTGGCTCGTCTGGTTCCTGGGGGACAGCTCTCACTGCACACAGAACATGGAGGCTAAAAGAGACATCATCTGTCATCAGTCATACGTTTGTCATCGATTTAACATAATGACTAGCTTTGCCTTCTTCCATTAATTTATTCTCATTTGTCTTATCATAGCTTTGATTAGTATTTAGACTTTAAGCAAAAACAAACAAACAAATAAGAGAGAGAGAGAGAGAGAGAGATTAATAGGCAATGTTACTTTTTTTGTTTCAAAGTTCCAGTATATTGCATCTTCATCCAGTGTCAGCACCATCCCTGTTTCAACCCCTTCATTTACTACACCAACCGTGTAGATCCTTATTGCTCCATCAGAGCTTGGCTGCCAGTTCAGCACATCATAGATGGCCAGAGCATCTCCATTCTTATCAAATGACACATGATCCCCAAAGCCTGTGGTGAACTTTACTTTCTGTAGGTAGTGAACCAGCTGTACAGTTTGTAGAAAGGACAGGTGTTATGTGCTTATCTTAAATTAATATAGTGGACATATTTCCACCTTCAACTTTTTACATGCCTGGAGAGAATCTGCACTATATTAGTGGGTCTTACCTGCCAGGGTTTTAGATTGGTAATGTCGGCACATTTGTTCCCAGTGAATGGTCCTCTCCCCACCTCACACTGCATCAGGTCATGAAGTGCATGTGCCAGGGCATAAACTGCCTTATAGACATTATAAGCTGCTCTCAACTCTGACACATCAGTGTATGGTGTGTTTGTGGTGCTCAGATCCTCCTGTCCTGTACACACCTTTTTCACTTGCTCTCCATCTGTCTCTTTATCCCTAGTTTCAAAACTGCACCCAAACATGTTCTCCCAGAATATCCTCAACATATTATTTCTTGGATCACTGTTGGTCCGAAGCTGTAACAGAAAGTCATGAAGACCCTCAATCTCCCCACGTCTGATAGCAATGCCTAGTGTGCCCCCAAGGAAAGGCAGGAAACGTGGAGTGTGAAACACAAGTGAAGTAGCCCAAGATTCACTCGCAATCCACTGTCTGCCTGTTATGTTCTGCAACACCACGCCTTCCATCAAAGGTATTACTAAGGATGCAGGGGAAAAAACAACAACCACTCTAGCTGTAGAGGCCTGAATCACTCCTGTTATATGCTGAATATATCTCGGGTTGTTATCATAGGGCAGAATTTCAGAAAAAGCAACACAATGTCCAGATAGCTGCATTTCCTGATGAAAGGACTGAGCAGCGTAGATACCATAGTCATCATCACTGTAGAGGAGACCAACCCATGTCCATCCAAAATGCTTCAAGATCTGAATCATGGCCCGCACCTGGAAGGCATCACTAGGGATTGTTCTGAAGAAAGAGGGGTACTTTTTCCTGTCACTCAAACAGGAGCAGGTGGCGTAGTGACTGACCTAATTAGGGCAGAGGAAGAGGGCATTAGACAGAGAAATAGCACAATGATCAAAAATAAATAAATAATTTACCAGTGCTTTTGTAATGTTTTCATATGCAAACAGATATAAGCAAAAATATGCATATAGTGTATTTTTACTTTTTGTATCCCATCTTACTATAGGTACTCGAAACAGCCCCAGAACACTGGAAATCGCAATGGATGGAGTTGAACTTGGATCACCCACAATCCCAATCACCGGAGGAGGGCCAGAACAATTAAGGTTAGAGGATGACTTTTCTGTCCCACTAACTAGGGATATGGCAGCTCGGAATGCCATTCCTAGCATCACACAGTTGTCATAAAGATGGTAACCAAGAGTGATATTGGGCAGCAGATTGTGATTCTTATTGATCTCATTTATTGCAAAAGCCATGGTCTGTGCATGCTGGAAGCTTTCCATATTAAATCTAAGGAATGAACAAAGTAAATAAATAAATATATTAAAAAGAGATTAATAACTACATGATGAATTGAAATATCATTAATAAATAGCAAAATATCAGAGTTCACAAGAGGTACATTCTGGTGCACATTTAATTAAATACACAGTGGTTTCAATACAGACGTTTTGTCAAGATAGTATTGCTGCTGTCATCACATCATTTGAGTAAATTAACTGAGGCAAAAAGGGCAAGAAAATCATAACATTTATATTTATTAAATATTAATTATATTATTATTTAATCTTTCTCTGTTTTTTTCATAGTCATGCTGTCAGTTTGACTCACATTTCACAATATGGTTCCTCTGGTTCTGTTTTGAAGCTCAGCTCTGGGAATACTGTGAAAAAGTGAACTTCAAACAGGCCTCCAAGTATAACATCTCCATCCTGATACACCCCATTCAGCCTGAAGCGTCTCTGGAGCTGACATGTGCCTGATCTGAGGACTGAAGCTGCAGAGATACAGTCAGTGAGCAAGTATAGAGAAATATACAGAATGAACCACATCATGCCCTCTTTCTGAGCCACTCACCCTCTTAGCTTGTATGGGGTGTTGCTTTAATAGTGCAGGCATTGCCAAGTGGGAATACCTGGAAAGCAGGACGTCATCTTCCCATCCCCTTATGATTTTTAAAAAAAATTTTTTATATAGATTAAGAAATATCAACTTTGGAGTTTGCTTTAGTGTTTTCTTTGCTTCTAGGGTATTACTGCCATGTTTTTCAAAGACAGTATAGGAGGGGACGTTCTCGCAACCTTGCGCAACGTTTCCTAAAAATTCTCTAAAGGTGACGAAAGTCCCGAACCTTTACAGAACATTAGGGACGTTCCTAAAACGTCCTCTTTTGGTTATGAAAGTGCTGGTGCTCAATGTTCCTTATATGACTTTAGAGGGGTGTTCCATTTTGGTTATTTTTTGGTCACATAAGAACGTTACAAAGAGGACATTTGGGACGTTAACAGAACGGTCCCATATGGTCCTCATTTAGTCATATAATAACGTTCCAGATATGACTTTAGGAGGACGTTCCATTTTGGTCATTTTTTGGTCACATGAGAATGTTACTAAGAGGACATTTGGGACGTAAACATAATGTTCTCACATGGTCCTCTTTTAGTCATATAATAACGTTCCAAATATGACTTTAGGAGGATGTTCTATAATAGAAAGTTCAGAAGAACAGCATTTATCTGAAATATATATCTTTTGTAACATTATAAATGTATTTATCATCACTTTTGATCAATTTGAAGCATCTTCTATATTTCTATAATTTCTTTCCAAAAAAAATAAAAATTATAAAAATTATACTGACTCCAAGCTTTTGAATGGCATAGTGATAAATGCTGATCTTTGGATATTTCTATTAATCAAAGGATCCTGAATTTTTTTTACTAAACTGTGTTAAATATTGATAATAATAATAATAATAATAATAATAA
>NW_015646463.1:42441-46159 GCF_001515625.1 Sinocyclocheilus rhinocerous | reverse complement strand
ATGTGACACTGAAGACTGGAGTAATGATGCTGAAAATTCAGCATGGCATCACAGAAATAAATTACATTTTCAAATAGAAAGCAGTTATTTTAAATAGTAAAAATATTTCACAATATTACTGCTTTTGCTGTACTTTGGATCAAAAAATGCAGGCTTGGGGAGAAGAAGAGACCTTAAAAAAATATATTAATAATCAATGTTCAAAAACTTTTGACTGGTAGTGCAAGTTTATAGTTTTAACAAAATGTTTTTTTTCACCTTATAAAAATAGTTTTGTTATTAGGATATACAAAAATATTTTATAGCAGGAAACTTTTCTAAACAAGTGTGTTTAACCCAAGCATGAAGTATAGTAATAATCAAATTGTGTATATCGTGTATTAAAAAATGTCAATGTTGCACACGGAAAAGTAAAAATAAATAAATAAATCTTGAGATAAATACCAGGTTTTCCAGCATCTTCTGCATATATGAACTCTTTCCAACAATGACTGTATGATTTTGAGATCCATCTTTTCACACTGAGGACAACTGAATATTACAAAAGGTGAAAATATTTACTGATGCTCAAGAAGGAGGCAAGGTAAGAGCCAGAGGGTGTACACTTTTGAACCGGATGATGATGTGTACATATTGTTTAAAGATCTTTTTTTTTTTTTCATTTAGTACTGCACTTCAGTAGCTACATAAATAATTACATGTTTCCCAGAAGACAAAATAAGTACAATTTACCCTAATCATCCATTTCAAAAAGTTTCCACCCCCTGGCTCTTAATGCTTTGTGTTTCCTTCTTAAGCTTCAGAAAATGATTTCACCTTTTTGTAATAGTTGTAATAGTGTATGAGTCCCTCAATTATCCTCAGTGTGAAAAGATGGATTTCAAAATCATACAGTCACTGTTGGAAAAGTGAACGTTTGTTAATCTAATGAATAATTGATTTGTTAAATCAAATGAAAAATGGTGTGTCTGATTGGTCCAGACGCTACATCGCCTATGCCTAGAAACGGCCCTGCCTATAGTAATGGTTCCCTTAACGTTCCCAGAACGTCCTGAATGTTCTGTGAACGTAACATTTCTAGCAGGGTGAGTCCTTAAACTGGGGGGTGGGGCAAATACAAGAAAATACATGGAATAATAGACAACTTATGCAGGCACAGTGACTTGCTTTATTGTGAGAGTGTCTAATGTCGTATTTAAAGATGCTGTGCTGTCAAACTGGTTTTATATTGTAACTAAAGGATCAATTATATTTACTTGTCCATGTTTTTTTTTCTCATCATGTCCTAAAGATATCAGTCATGCATTTGAGTATTGCTGTAAAAAAGCAATAAAAATAGTTATTTACATTTTGTTAGTTATTTATTCACATTTTGTTCAATTTTGAACAACCCGAAACGTATGGCAGACACTAAAACACATTCTTGATGGAGAATACGATCACAGACAACAATGTTTGAATTATTTTAATGTATAAACGTATAATGAGTTTTAAGAACTCATTCATACCAACTGCTATTTCTAAGTTAAATCATCTGTAAACATGGGTAATATGCTGATACTTGAATTGATGGTTATTGGAACTCCCATCCACCCCTCCCTTTATAATTTTTCATTGTTCATTTGTGTTTTTTTGTTAGTTAGTTTGTTTTTTAATGCATTTTAATGTATTTGTGTGAGACTGTGTTAATGGGATGTGTGACGTCTGTGCACAGCAAATTTCCTAAGGGATGAATAAACTGAACTGACACAAACACATCTTAGCTCCGCTAAGCCAAGGCTGACACCTCAGTGCACACCCCACAATTATTCTGCAAGCGTATCAACATAGGTAAGATAAGGTGTAGATAGATAAGGTATAGATAAACAAGGGTGCGGATTGACTCCCAAAATAATAAAAAAGCTCCTTCGGGTCAAAGATCTGTCCAATCGTAGATCTACGTTATCTGAACCATACTCTGAGGACATACAGGTTGAAAATATTAACGTTCAAAGACATTGTGTCTCAAATCCAATCAGGAGACTGCTTTGTCATAATAAATCTAAAGAATGCCTCGACATTTGAATAATATTAGCTCAATCTGAAAAATGTTAACTGTTTAACATAGAGGTGTTCCCTATTAGTTCATTAGGCCTGCTCCATACAAGGCCATTAAAAAGGTGGCTCTAATGCAGGGGCTTTCAGCCTAGAGACCCCACCCCCTGCGAGTCACTAAGGTTATGCATCAGTGTTATTTGTACCGTTCTTCCATGGACACTACCTTACTTTCTAAACTTTTTAGGCAACACTTGGTGTGTGTGTTGCCATTGGGAAAATAATTGTGATGGATGCCCCTCTTAAAGGTTGGGGTATGGATTTGAAGGTCCCCAGTCTATGGACTCAGGGAAGATTGTCATCTCACTTGGCACATAAATTGTCTGGAGATGAGGTAATTCTAGATATAAAGTATCACTCTCCCTGAGTGGCTACCACATGTTGGTCTGTGGGCTGACAACATGGCAGTAGCGTTATAATTTACCAAAGCAGGTTGCATTGGCGCCCACTACTGAAGACTTGATGGGAGATGCTTGGGCACTCCTCTTGAGCAGTTCCATGGGTTACAATTTTGGGGCGGACATCCTGTCAAGACAGGGGCTGAGGGTTCTATTTACCCGGTTCTCTAGGGCTCTACGTACCCGTCATTTAGGATTACCCAAGTGTAACGAGTGTAATTCAGAGATGAGGGAGAGATGGATCCAAATCCAGATATTTATTTTAAAAATATCTAAATAAAATGAACTCTGAAAACAACACATATAGAGGCCATAGAAGGACAAGACTTGACCAAGAACATTCATAGTTTTCATGTGGCATCACACACCTATACGAATGCACACCTGGAGGTCAAAACACAGCTTTACACCGCTGACTGCCACTTATATTACGAGGTTTGTATTGAGTAGTAATAGAGTAAGACACTAATTTTAAAAGGCCAAATTCAGTATACACCTTATTGATGATGCATACATTGTACAGGCAGGCAGATGAACCCTGAATATAAATGCAATGTGCAAAGTTTCCCATTAAAATTTCCCCATAGAAATCCATTATAAAGAAAACACTTAACCATTTAGCGCATTGTGTTCATATTCTGGGCTTATCTGCTTGCCTATATAAATTATGTATCATCAATAAGGTGTATACTGAATTTGATCTTATAATATCACTGTTTTAGTACATTAAGGCACTTTAAGTGTTTTTTTAAAAAAAATTTTTACATTAAACATTTAGAATGTCCAGCTGTTTTTAATGTTTGAAATATTGCGGCAGGTGCTTTATGGATTGCAAATGGTCAAAACTTGCATTTTGTTGACATATCTTTCATTTATTCTTTTGAGCGGTGATCTAAATATTTGTTGCTTGGAAACATTTACATTACATTTACATTTAGTCATTTAGCAGACACTTTTATCCAAAACGACTTGCAAGTGTAGCAAGGTATATAGATATATATACATACACACACACACACACAAAGAAAAACAATTAGATAGAATAGAAAAAAATAGAAAGCTAGTGTTAGATTTTTTTTAATAAAAAAAGATACATAGATAAAGTAGAATTAAAATATAATAGAAAGTGCTAGAGTTAGAGGGTCAAATAAAGGTGGAACAGATGTGTTTTTAGTCGTTTCTTGAAGATGGTTAAGGACTCAGCTGCTCGGATTGATTTGGGCAGG
>NW_015646463.1:39902-41585 GCF_001515625.1 Sinocyclocheilus rhinocerous | reverse complement strand
GGTGAGACTTGGTTGAACACAACTCGTTCAAGTGTTTTTGCAATGAAAGGTAAAAGGGAAATCGGTCTGTAGTTCTCTAAAAGAGTTGGGTTAAGAGTGGGTTTCTTAAGAATTGGGGTTATACTAGCCTGTTTAAATGTTGAGGGAAAAACACCAGTGTGAAGGGATGTGTTAACGATGTGAGTGAGTGCAGGTACAACTGCAGGAGAAATGGCTTGAAGGAGATGAGATGGAATAGGATCAAGCGGACAAGTAGTAGGATGATTGGAAAGGATGAGTTTAGAGACCTCTGTCTCAGAGAGTAGAGAGAAGGATGAAAATGAGTGTATGTTTGCTGGTAAGATGTGTTTGACAGTTTGTGGTGGGGCAAATTGTGCACTTAGGTTTGTAATTTTATTTATGAAGAATGTGGCAGAGTCGTCAGCTGTTGATGGAGGAGGTGGATGAGGAGGACAAAGGAGGAAGGAAAATGTTTTAAAAAGCATGCGAGAGTTAGACGAATTGTTAATTTTGTTGTGATAGTATGTCCTTTTAGCAGTGGAGACATTAGCAGAGAATGAAGAGAGAAGTGATCGATATACATTAAGGTCAGTAGGATTTTGTGATTTGCGCCATACTCTTTCTGCAGCTCTGAGCTTAGAACGATGCTCATGGAGAACATCAGATAGCCAAAGGGCAGAAGAGGTGGTATGAGCTGGTCTGGAAGACAAGGGGCAGACAGTGTCTAAACAAGACATAAGAGTGGAGCAGAAAGTATCAGTAGCACTGTTAACATCAAGAGATGATAACTGTTCAAGGGCAGGAAGTGAAGATGAAACCATAGCAGATAGCCGGGAGGATGAGAGTGAGCGTAGATTACGTAGAAAAGTGACATGTGGAGGAGTATGTTTTGTTTCCGGAACCATGTTGAGGTTAAGAGTGAGGAGGAAAAGGATTAAATTTCCAATCATTAGAGATAATCAGACCAGTACCTCCACCTCTTCCAGTCAGATGGGGGGAGTGGGAAAAAGAGAAATTATTGGAGAGTGCTGCAGGTGTAGCATTGTCCTCTGGTTTGATCCAGGTCTCTGTCAGGGCCATGAGGTTTAGTCTTGAATGACTTGTAATAGAAGTAATAAAATCTGCTTTGTTTACAGCAGACTGGCAATTCCAGAGACCAATAGAAAAAGAAAGTAGTGTATTAGTAGACATAGGCAAAGTGCGCAGGTTGTTAGGATTGCGCTGCCTACAGTGTGTGATGCATGGTTTGCGAGTGGTAGTGATAGTAGGGATCTGGAAACACATAGTAAAAATAGTAGAAATGCTTCTATTGAATTAGTAAGAGCTGCACCAAAAGACATCTGCTAAAGTAGTGGTTCTCAACTGGTTTGCGAACTGGACGTCAAGTGACGCCCCAACACAGTACTAAAGCATAAACCATATTTAGTATGGGTTAATATGTTATTTATTACTTTTTATAATTTATGATTTCCATTTTAAAAATTGCTAAGCCTATGTATTTACTATCATAAATGCTTGATTAAATGGTAATGAATTTTAGTTGCAGTTAATTAAATGAAAAAGTTGTAAAGTAAAAAAACTAAACTAAAATTAAAAGGGATCTAAAGTAAAGAAGTGAAGCGACTAACTTATATATAACACACACATATATATATATATATATATGTGTGTGTGTGTGTGTGT
>NW_015646463.1:37250-37383 GCF_001515625.1 Sinocyclocheilus rhinocerous | reverse complement strand
TCACAACAAATACAACAAATGACCAAGCAAGCGCACTGACAAGGTACGTGATGCAGTACGAGACCAAACGCATGTCTCCACTGTCTCCACACAGTAAACAAAACAAGCGTTTCCTAGCAACGACAACTGCGCT
>NW_015646463.1:26879-37149 GCF_001515625.1 Sinocyclocheilus rhinocerous | reverse complement strand
GTTGACAAAGAAAGTGTTAGAAGATATTAAGCAGACAGTCTACTAATACTCTACTAACTACTAGTTGACATGTAGTTGCAAAGTTACTTACTGTTAATAGAATGTCTAAAGTGGACTATCGAAATAAAGTGTTACCGCGTTTCCTAGCAACGACAACTGCCCTTAACACTGTGGCCCTATGGCATGCTCTTGACAGCGCTTCATAGCATGCGTTTGCATTTTCATGTGGACAGAGATTTTTTTTAAAACGGAAGAAGGAAAAACTCAGTTTATAAAAATACCCGTGTACGTGTGGACATGGCCTGAGACAAGAAATAAATACACTTACGAGCTGCATTTAACTTCTGCTGATTGACTGCTTCTCTCAAAGAGTATATCTTTACACTGTGTTTTGCTGGCGCTTGAACACACTTTCCTGTTTATCACAACGAATGGCCAAGCAAGCGCACGACACTGACAAGGTACGCGATACAGTACGAAACAGATGGAAAATTGATAGGCTTGCACTGCAGTTCTATGGATGTTTTGCCCTACAGGTCTTCGAGCCTGTCTTCGAGTCACATGACTGAAAATTATGAATAGGAATTATTGGGGTATAAATACCCAAGATGGCAAGGGCTAACTAGGGAAAGGTGAGAGTGATAGGTATCTGTGGAAACAGACAAGGGTAACTCAGAAAACAAACAAGGTAGGCAATGCAACAAGGGAAACAGGAACTAAACACAGGAAGTGAACACAGAAACAAAGGGAACAAAACTATACTTCAAAATAAGAGTCTAAAGTAACTAGGATTTACACATGCTTCAGTCTGGATCCAGAACACCTGAGAAGAGATGATGCCAACCCCTCAGAGGACCTCAGATGATGCCAACCCTGAAACAACTTACAGAACTACCACATTTTGCTATATGTTTGATTGCATCATATAATAATTGTTGTTAATAGTGTTCATCGTCTGTTTGATTACGTCTTTAATTGATTTTTCCGTACATTTCTGCCATATGTACTTTAACTGACAGTCACCACTGATAAGCTACCACTAAATATTGTAGAAACTTAATTTGCTGTAAAGTTGCTTTGCAACGATTTGTATCGTGAAAAGCGCTATACAAATAAACTTGAATTGAATTTAACTATACTCTTCACTACAGGGTTCTACAGTGTACCTTTGAATTTTGTGATTACCATAAGCTTATTTTATGTTGTCTACTAGCTATTACGGTTGGGTAATATCTATTTTTTTTTCTTTAAAATATTTTTGATATTTGATACATCTCAATATTTTGCATTTGCTGTGGAATAATTCACAAAAGGTGATTTTGGCTGTGGTGAAAATAACTGATTTTAAAAACAACAGAAATTGTTATTTGAAGGCCAGGATGACATACTTTGAAAATACAGGCTGATCAAACTTTCATCAAAGCAACTCCTAATGCAAGTCAGGAGTGTGAATGTCCCCCACGTGGCAATATGCACTGCTGAAAATGTCTAGGCATGCTCCTGATGAGATGGTGGATAGTGTCCTGTGGGATCTCTGCCTGATCTGGATAAGGGCATCATTGAGCTCTTGGACAGTCTGTGGTGCTATACTTGGGGGCTTTGGATGCTCTGATACATAACATCCCAGAGGTTCTTAATTGGATTCAGGTCTGGGGAACGTGAGGCCCAGTCAATAGCATTTCATCCCGGTGCATTATAGCAGTAAGGGTACCGTTGGCTAGATTTTTGGAGGTCTGTGCGACCCTCCATGGATATCCCTCCCCAGACCATCACTGACCCACTGCCAAAACAGTCATTCTGGATGATGTTGCAGGCAGCTTAATGTTGCCCATGGCATCTCCAAACTTTTTTCATGTCTGTCAAATGAACACTTTTAAACATCTATGAAGAGAATAGGGCACCAATGCAGACCTGCCAATTCTAGTGTTCTCTGGCACATATCAGTTGAGCTACATGGTGCTGGCCTGTGAGCACAGATCCCACTACAGGACATCAGCCCTCATCCCACCCTCGTGGAGTGTTTTCTGATAGTTTGGTCATGCACACCAGTAGCCTGCTGCAGATCATTTTGTAGGGCTTTGGCAGTGCTCTTCCTGTTTCTCCTTGCACAAAGGAGCAGATACCGGTCCTGCCTCTGGGTTGTTACTCTTCTACAACCCTGTCCAGCTCTCCTTGTGTAACAGCCCATCTCCCGTTATCTCCTCCATGCTCTTGAGATTGTATGGGGGGGGGGATACACCAAACCTCGTTTGCAATGGCACATCCACATGTGCCATCCTGGAGGAGCTGGACTACCTGGATATTTACACACTTTGCAACTTAGAGAAATAACTCTAGCTGTTGCACATGGAAAGGAAAGACGTGTAAAAGCAAGTCATTCAGAAATCCACCTTTTACTCTTTAATGAAAGAGAATTATGACAGACTATTATTATTCCTAACATTTTACACATATGAACACAAGCTGAAATTCTGAGGGTGTACACACACACACTTATATATATATATATATATATTTCCCCATTTAAAATAATATTAAAATATCTCAGTAGAACATATTACAGTGCATATTTCAAATACAGGAAAAGGAAAAGTGCCACAGTTTATAAAATATTAAAATTATTAACTATTAGGATACTTTTTTGTTGTTGTTGAACTACACAACCTAATAGTGAATAAAAAACACATTATTCAAATGTTGCTAGGAAATTTGACTTTTTCCCAACTTGTGTAACCGGAAATCCACAGAGCCAGGTCATGAACCAAGGTGTGATATGAATTTTAATAGTGTGATGAGGTACTGCTTGCTCACAAGCCATCACCCATAGCAGTGCTTATAACTAGAAACACTGTGAACTCCCAGCTGATGATGAAGCCATCAACAGCAGGGAGATATAAATGCAGTAGGGGAAGAATGGGTGTCAAACTCTGGTCCTGGAGGGTCACTGTCCCGCAGAGTGTAGCTCCAAAACACCTGCATGGAAGTTTCTAAGAACCCTCAAGACCTTGATTAGATGGTTCAGGTGTTTTCAATTAGGGTTAGGTTAAATTCTGCAGGACAGTGGTGATGCCCCACATAAAATGAGCATTTAATTAAGTCCCAGCAGCAGTTGGTTTTGCAATTCTTTCGACAGCTGACTCAAGGGTATTGTCAGATTCCCCTCTCCAACTGGGCAAGGGAGAAGACAGAATTCAATACACTATCAGGGCACTGGCAGTACCGGGTCCTTCCCTTTGGCCTGCGCAGAGCTCCAGCTACGTTCCAGTGACTGATGGACATACGTAGTCTTGTGACCGCAGCAACTACTCTGGAAGATTTTGTCGTCCACTCCGAGAGCTGGTAAGACCACCTCGCCAGGTTAAGAGAGGTGCTGTCAACACTTTACTGGACTGGGCTGACTGCAGCACACTTTATGTCATAGGATCATCAGAGCGCAAACACTTTTTTCACACTATTAATGAATGCAACCTCAGGGTTTGAACAGTTATCTCATGCCTGCTCTCTTCTTTTTCCCATAGTCAAGAGCTACAATAGACAATAGGTAAATCCACAATGGGGACGACTCATTGAGAGTACAGCAGGAGAACATACAGAGAAACAATAAAGACAAAGAGTCTGTATCTAAGCAGTAACAAGGACACGAACAACAAACTAAACATTACTGAGACCAGACAGTGTATGAGTGCTTGAGCATGGTACTTGTGTAGTACTTTGTGCGCTGAGAGATCAGTCCAGTGAAATTGAGCATGGTGCTGGTGATTGTAACTGTAGTCGCGTTTCCATTACCAGTCAAATTGCAAAAAATTAAATTGAAAAATGAAAATACACCCAATGGAAACATCAATTTCGCAAAAACTCCCATATATTGCAAAAACATTTTTCGCTCACATGAGGTTTTTTTCAGGCAATTTGAAAAAGAAATATTTCACAAAACTGCAATGGAATTTTTTTTTTCACATTTACAGGTCACCTAGAACATGTAAAAGTCACATGATCATTCTTTAATGAACAATAACCTCAGAGAAACACCTCATACATGGCCGCTCTCAAGTAGAAGGGGCTTTCCTTGCCATTAATTCTTGAATAACCCCTTATTTACATTGCACACATCTGCGGCACATTACAGCTCCGACACGGACACCAGAGCTGACTCTAGTCAATTCTTGTGTTTATACCTGCCGCACTGCAGCATGTTTTAGAAGCATCCCAGAAGCGGCTCTCTGCGCTGCTTCACTAAAGTCACACACCTACATTTCCTTTGATTAAAAATAATGGCTAGTGTGGTGGCTGCGATGTACGATGTCTGCAAGATGTCTGTTAAAAATTGCTTCATCTGGAAAGCATCCGCTGTGTACAAACATCTGATGGATGTTTTTACCAAAATTACAACATATCAGGGCTTGCGAATCCACCAGGGGAAAGCTAAATGTTGCAACAACACCTAGGTGCAAGCTTGCAGTGCAACAGCAGGTCAGACAAGGAGGAACTATAGCCAGGTTGAGCACCACAGTGCTACTGAGCCCACCACTGCACCTAGCGGAAAGGAGCGAGAGTAGCCCCTACAAGAGGAGTCACATCAATCTCTAACCCCGCAGCTGTTTTTTTTTTGTAATGAAACAGCGAGCAGGGAACCCGCAAGACCCAGAGCGGAGATGTCAAGCGAAAAGCCAAGATTAAATGGCCGAAAGCCAGTGAGAAGGATGAATGCAAAAGCTTGGACCAGAGCCTACAAACAATCCTTCAAAACTCCCTGAGAGGTAGCACAATCATCAAACTAAACATCATAGGAGACATAATTTACAATGAAGGCAGAGAACGATTCGGAGAGCTGCAGCAGATACTCCCAAACAGAGCGGGAGACGGGAGAAGGAGATCCTGCAGCTAGTAAAGGAACGTCGCTTCCTCCGCAAGTCAAAGACCATGAAGAGGAGGGCCTGAAGAACCTGTGGAACCAGATTAGAGTTAGGCTCACACACCTGAGGAGAACAGAGAGGATCAGGAAACGAAGAAGCCGAAAGGAAAAAACAAGGTCAAGCTTGCTCCGGGACCCGTTCAAGTATGCCTATTGGAAGAGAAGAAAAACGGGAACGGCATACCACCAAGCAGGAGCTGGAAGACCACATTAAAACCCAGACCAGCAACTGCCTCTGAGAAAATACTCTCGGTCCACCAGGGTACATCCCTTAGCCACCAGAGCCATCCTCACAGTTTGATACCACCCCCCACCTAACAAGGTTGTACAGTGATCGAGAGTCGCATCAGCCGGACCAAACGGTGTTCCTTACCAAGTCTATAAGAACTGCTCCACAGTCCTGAAGCTGCTGTGGAGGCTGATGTGTGTGGCCTGGAAAACCAAATCCATTCCATCAGCATGGTGCAGCGCAGTTACCATACTCATCCCGAAAGAGAAACGCTCCAGCAACATCAGCCAATTCAGAGGCATCGCTTTTCTGAATGTGGAAGGGAAGATCTTTTTCTTGGTGATGGCAATGCGCATGACCAGCTACCTTCTGGCAAACAAATATCAACACCAGTTGCCAGAAGGCAGGCGTCCCAGGATTTCCATGCTGCATGGAGCACTCCATGATGATTTGGGATCAGATTCAGATAGCCAAGCGCAACAAATCAGACCTCCATGTTGTGTAGCTAGATCTCGCAAACGCTTAAAGGTCTGTCTCCCACCAGGTTTGCCTTCAACTTTTCCCATATTGCACCATGTTTTCAGAGCCTCATAAATAACTACTTCGACAACCTCCAAGTCTGCTACTCAACCTCCGAATTTACAACTGGGTGGCATCAAGTAGAGAAAGGAATAGCCATGGGATGCGCCATCTCTCCCATACTCTTCATACCAGTTTTCGAGGTCATCCTAATCGGAGGAAGACAGACAGTCAGATGAGCCAGATCTCCGTCAGGTCAGCGATTTCCTGCCCTACGGAGTGACATGGATGATGTCACCACACTCCTTCAGACGGCGGCATGCACCAACAAGCTTCTTAAAAGGCCTGAAGATCTGTTTCACATGGGCCAGGATGAAGAGAGCCATCCAAGTCACGCAGCCTCTCAATCCCAAAAGGAGCCAGGAGGGACAACATCTTCTCAGTGAATGGTGAAGAGATTCCACGCTTAAACCAACCAGTGAAAATTCTGGGAAGGCTCTACACTGCTGACCTATCAGGCAAGCACATGGCTGTCTCTGTAACCACACAACTCACTGGTGGTCTAAAGAAGATCGACGAAAGCCTGCTGCCAGGCAAATTCAAGGTCTAGTGTTATCAGTTCATCGCCTGTTGTGGCCCCTGAAGTTATGTGACATCACCTCATCGACAGTCCTGAAGATGGACACAAAGGCAAATAACTAAATACGGAAGTGGCTCTGTCTTCCCCGATGCCTGTCCACTTCAGCTCTGTTTGAGAAGAATACCTTGAGGCTTCTGATGAAAACCATCAGCTTAGGCTACAAACTGGAGAAGGTGAGGCTGCTGCTCGAGCTGAAAGACTCCACTGACCCAGTGGTACAAAATGCCAAGGCCCAAGTTCATACCAGAAGAAAATGGGACGCATCACAAGCATTGCATCAGACCATAACTCGTCTGAAACACCAGGAGGTAGTGGGATCTATACAGCACGGCAGGGCAGGCTTTGAAAGGACAACATCAACCAAGATGTGGTCCAAAGCCACAAAGATAGAGAGAAAAGGGCTGATTGTCCAGGAGGTCACGAAGGAGGAAGATGAACTTTATAGGGTCAAAGCCAATCCCAGCAAGGGAAATGGACAACTTGGGAGGCCGTCATTGACAGGACCATCACATGTGATCTGTGAAAGCTGCCTCAAGCAAGGTTAAGTTTCCTGATCAGGGCCACATACGATACCCTCCTAAGCCCCCAGGAACCTACACCGCTGGTATGGCACAGAAGAGACATGCCAACTTTGTGGCCACCAGATTCCCAGGCATTAAGCAGTGTCATACGGGAGAGGGTCACTGGTCACCTGGAGGTGAGTGGGACCTGAGAGCCAATCTTGGTCACCAACTGAAGTTCCCAAAGCAGATTGCCATAACATCTCTTCGACCTGACATTGTAATCTGGTCCACCATCACAAAGATTGTCATCATGGCCAAACTAACTGTGCCATGGGAATATGGCATGGAAGCAGCGTTTGAGAGGAAAAGGGATAAGTATGCAGTATTAATAAGGATAAGTATTTTAAAAAAATAATAATAATAATCTGACAAAATCTCAAATTTGTATCCGAAATGTCATTTCAAATATAAAGGTTTAGGTTTATATTGTCTAATAACTATAATAATTTACTGTACCTGTGGACTTGCCAGCCTGTCTGTAGTAGATGTAGGCAGAAAAGGGGCCAAAGAGGTGGCGTCAGATGGTGTCTTCAACAATGTGGACATAGACCACAGTTAGTTGCAATAATCCTGAGTGATGTTAGAATCCTAAAATAGAAGAACTGAGAATTTGAGTATCAAGATGCAAGTCTCAGGGTCCTCACAGTATTTTTGCTTCATTCTGAGATCCCCAGCTTTCAAACGGAGGTAAAATGCTTCTCTCTTGTTCAAGCAGATAGATCTGTCTCCTTGAGGAAAATTAGGTGAAAAGAGGTAGTGACATCTGCATGTTTGTTAAAGACTTTGATCATAGTACTTTGCATTTAATCCCAACATACAATACACTTCTGAAAAGACAAACCAGAGATCAAAATATCTGAATCTCGAAAAGGATGTTTTACTAGTGTTACGACCAACCAAGGCACAACCAGGGGGACGAGGGAGCCCTGCAGAGGCTGAGGGATGACAATTCAAGGTCAAGTCAAGTCACCTTTATTTATATAGCACTTTATACCATACAGATTGTGCCAAAGTAGCTTTACAGTATTAAACAGGCAAATAGTGTGTCAATAATGCAAGAGGACAATAGTAAACTCTCAATTTTTCAGTTAAAGTCAGTTAATCATTGATTCAGAGATGTCATTGTCCAGCTCAGTTCAGTTCAAATGGTATCTGTGCAATCAAATCGACAATATTGCCAGAAATTAAGTTTAGACAAAAGAGCTAGGAGACTGTTATAAACATGAGCCCCGTCTGATTGGTCGTGGCAGCGGTGTCACAGCGATATATACAGTAATTATAAATACTTACAGATAGAAGAAAAAAAAAATCCCTGCTGTCTTTCGTTTTGGCTACCGTGTATAGACCTCCAGATTTTCTCTCAGATCTATTGGTCAATGTTGATAAAGCATTGATTGTCAGAGATTTTAACATACGCATGGATAAAAATGCATTAGGGGTTGCGTTTACAGATTTACTAAGCTAATTTGGGGTCAAGCAAAATGTCACTAAACCCACTCATCGTCTTAATCTTACACTAGACTTAATTATTTGCATGGAACCAATCTTACTGATATAGACGTTATACAGCAAATTGATGATGTTACTGATCACTACCTTGTAATGAGTACTTAATACCGCTGATATTTGTCATATTGCTCCGTGTTATTGTCTAGGTAGAACAATTATCCCAACCACTAAATATAGATTCACAAATAACCTGCCTGGTCTGTTTCAGCTGCACAGTGTTCTTATAAACACAAATGAACTAGATGAAATGACTAGCAGTATAGGCACAATCTTATCTAGTACATTAGATACTGTCACAGCCTTCAGATTAAAAAGGGTTAGAGAGAGAAAAGTACTGCACCATGATACAATAGTAATACTCAGGCTCTCAAGAGAGATATTCGTAACCTAGAGTGCAAATGGAAACAAACTCACTTAGAGGTCTTTAAAAATAGCATGGAAAGAAAACATATCCCACTACAAAAAAAGCTCTAAAAGCAGCCATGGCCGAGCATTTACGCAAACTCTCATAGTAAATACCCAAAACAATCCAAGTAATCGATTTAATGCAGTCAATAGTTTAATAAATAAACAGACATCACCTAAACTTAATGACTTTATGAATTTCTTCATTGACAAAATAGAAACTATTAGAAATAAAGTTGTAAACGTACAACCTTCGACTGCATTTTATGATCCAGCCTCTGTTACTGCCCCTAAAGAACAACTACAGTGCTTTACAACTATAGGGCAAGAACTAAAACTAATCATTACATCTAAACCAACAACATGTTTACTAGATCCCATTCTCACTAAATTATTGAAGGAGTTGTTACTTGTAGCAGAAGAGCCTCAATATTATTAATTAATCTTTATGGCTAGGTCATGTTCCAAACCATTTAAGCTGGCAGTTATTACGCCTCTCATTAAGAAACCGCAACTAGATCCAAGTAAACTGGCAAATTACATGACATTACATACTCTTAGGCCGGCTACTAAATTATACTTGTATTCAGGGACAAGCATTACGGTTGTCACACCAGGATTGAGAGGAACAAGGTTTGTATTGAAACGTGTTCTTTATTTACACAATCCAAAGTAATCTAACACCAACTGGTGAGTATAAGCATCAGCAGTCTCAAGAGGAGCGATAACTAAATAAACAGTCCATTACTTTCCTTAGCAGGACTGATCAGATCGAGTTCACAAGTCCATCCACAGGAAAATCCAAACAGGTAAGTCCAAGGAGCAACAGGTAAGTGAACAACCTTGAGACGAGCCGGTGAGTAAATGGAGGGAACAGTCCTTTATGTGGTGAAGGGAAGTGGCTGCAGGTGGCAGTGATTAGTAATCAGGTGATTGTGACCGGGTGTACATGGGTGGCGTGGCTGGTGGATCCTTGACAACGGTGGTTTAGATTGTATTTAGCAGACGTTATAATATTGTTTACTTAAATGGTGAAAAATCCAAATTAACATCAGTAAATTATGGGGTGCTGCAAGGATCCGTGTTAGGCCCTCTGTTATTTTCAATATACATGCTGCCACTTGGCAACATTATTACAAAACACATAATTTGTTTCCAATGCTATGCTGATGATACTCAGCTATATATTTCATCACGACCAGATGAAATGTCTAAACTATCCAAGTTGACAGAATGTGTTAAAGATATAAAACATTGGATGACCAGTAATTTTATTCTATTAAATTCAGACAAGACTGAGGTATTACTCATTGGACCAAAACCTGCTCACAGAATCTCTTAGAATGCAATTTGCAACTAGAAATATGTACTGTTATGTCATCATCTGCAGTTAAAGACCTGGCTGTTATATAGACAGCAACTTATGTTTCGAAAATCGTATTTCAAATGTTACAAAAACAGCCTTCTTCCACCTCAGAAACATTGCTAAGCTA
>NW_015646463.1:20478-26615 GCF_001515625.1 Sinocyclocheilus rhinocerous | reverse complement strand
CAGGTAGTGACGATTCTCTCTGGCCAATACGTGATCAGCAGAGTTTACACATCACGTTTTGGTAACGGTACGGTTCGCTTGGAACCCCAACCGAGGTGGTACTAAAAAAAGTACCAGGCACCAGGTACTGTACCCAGTGGAAAACCCCCCAAAAGTGAACCGTACCGAACCGTACCGTGCCGTACCATGCAGTGGAAAAGCGCCAATAATGAATCTTGTATCCTTGTTCCCAGTTAGATCAGATAAAAGTCCACAAACATTTTTTTGTTGTTGCTTGAAACGTTATAAACAACAGCTATGCTAATTCTGTTCCATTTGCCTTTCTGTTCCTACCCCGGGATGCACATCTCGAGGTAACTAGAGATTACACCAACTCCAGTGTGGATCCAGCCTCATAGAAAGACTTCAGATGATCCAACACCTGTGAAGAGATTATGCTGACCCCTGCAAGGACCCCAGATGAGGCCAACTTGAATCGACATGCACAACTGCCAACATTTCTCTATATTGTAATCATTATGATTACACTTGTAATAATTGTTTTAATGAGCTTCTTCCTCAAATTAATTCATGTTAGCTAACTGTATGATTCTATTATCTTGAACATTTCATTTGTGAAATGAACATTACTTGAACACATTCACTTTTGATAAAAGCTCACTCTAAATTGTAATGTAGACACATGCACTTTCTGTAAAGCTGCTTTGAAACAGTGTGTAAAAGCGCTATACAAATAATTAGAATTTTGAATTGAATTGAGCCAAGGTGGAGCCAATGGGTCCACAGGCTGAGGAGGAGTCCTGGGCTTGAAGGTCCAAGGTGGAGCTGGGGGATCCGGGTGCCTAGGCCAAGCTGTGGACCGGACAGACCGAGGCGGAGCTGTTTGGTTTGCTGTATTCCTTTCTGGCAACACTATCACTATCTGTCATTTATATATTTTCCATTGAAGTTACTTGTAAATCGCTTGTTTGCATGTTTGTTATTTATATTCTGGGATGTAGTTACAAGTTTTAGTCCATTTTGTGGTGAATTGTGAACAAACCCTTTTCAAAATATTGCTGCAACATTCCCTATTGTTCTCTGAATGCCTGCTGAGAAATGCTGGTCAAAGAATAAAAATAGTTGGATTCTGAGATGTAGGTGTAGCATTCAACAATGGAGGGACATCTGAATGCAAGCTTGTAGTTAATAGTGGGTGTGGTTTAAGTAAACTAGCAATCGGAGAAGTCCGGCGTATGTCAACCAAGAGAAATCTATAAATTTACCGGAAGAGCACTAGTTGCCATTGATATCAATGCATTTTCAGCATTGTCTGAGAAATTTCTTATAGAATGTTTTTATAGTTCTGATTATTAATGTTCTGTTAAAAAAATGCTTGATTTAGTGATGTTTTTTTTTTAAAGTTTATTGGTTATGCTTTTAAATTATATCACATAGTTAAGAGCCTGATAAAGTTTATATTGATTCCACACAGATATTAGTAACATACAGTGCTGCTTGAAAGTTTGTGAACCCTTTAGAATTGTCTATATTTCTGCATAAATATAAAACAAAAAATCATCAGTTCCCTTTCATGGGAACTTCGAACAGCGTCCTCTAGGGATCGCTATGGGGGAACGCCTCGTCGTGACCCGTGTCTGAAGCATACATTGAAAAAACACCAACTCGTTGGCCGGCGACAGCCATGACGTCACTACCGGTGCGACTATAGTATAAATAGGCGCCGGGAGCACACATCATTCTCTTCTTCGTCTTCATTGACTGTTTTGTTTGAAGCGTGCATTTCTGTGGTAAGAGCGATCTCTATTCATCTCATTATGGCGAGCACTAGCAAAGCATTTAAGGATGTGTGCATCCGTGTTGACGTTGTTTAACATCTGATGACACACACGATCTATGCGTTATTTGTTTGGGCAAAGAGCACACACGTGATGCATCCGAGGGGGCAATCGGTGTGCACTGCGAGTGTTTTTTCCAAGGGAAAAGCTCCGCTCTCGTTTGTCTCTCTTTTCGAGGAAAGAGGGGCAGCCATCTGCTTCCCGCGATTCAGGACCCGCCGCTGCTGAGGCACGGAAGGGAATGAGCTCGTGGGGATCGCAGGTGGATCTGGCCGATGAGTTTGAAGAGGGGTTTTACTCAGCACATATCAAACGATCTGTAATAAAAGACAAAGCAATAGTGATCACGTAATAAAAACAGTTACTAACACTTGTGTGGTGCGACATTAGCCTACTGTCGGATCCAATATATTCGGCACAGCATCATCATTAGTTTCAGCCTTTCTGAAAATCCTGCGTCGAATTGTGCCTTGTTTGTACACTAATCCGCGGTAAAAATGAAGTGAACAAAGGACCGAGTTCTTACTTACTCATTAAAAATAAACTTCCTTTCCTAATGTTGGGATCAGAAGGAAGGCGATGCAAAGACTTTGTTTTTCCACAGCTTGGCTCTGATTTCTGCGTAGACCTGCGTTCGTCTCTCTCGTTATTTACACTACATGCGTGAATCGGTGGGAGGAGCTAAACAGACAGTGATGTAGAAGCAGGTGTTGATCTTCTTCTGTGGAGGCGGGGTTTAGCCACACTATTACGTCATAGAGCGGCACATTCCACAAGCTGTCGTTTTGGCAGATTGGCTTCAATATAAGCTGTTTTAGACTAATGAGTAAGTTCTGAAACTTACAGGATGTTTCCCTTTCATGGGAACTTCGAACTGCGTCCTCTAGGGGTCGCTATGGGGAACGCCTCGTCGTGACCCGTGTCTGAAGCATACATTGAAAAAACACCAACTCGTTGGCCGGCGACAGCCATGACGTCACTACCGGTGCGACTATAGTATAAATAGGCGCCGGGAGCACACATCATTCTCTTCTTCGTCTTCATTGACTGTTTTGTTTGAAGCGTGCATTTCTGTGGTAAGAGCGATCTCTATTTATCTCATTATGGCGAGCACTAGCAAAGCATTTAAGGATGTGTGCATCCGTGTTGACGTTGTTTAACATCTGATGACACACACGATCTATGCGTTGTTTGTTTGGGCAAAGAGCACGCACGCGATGTTTCCGAGGGGGCAATCGGCGTGCACTGCGAGCGTTTTTTTCCAAGGGAAAAGCTCCGCTCTCGTTTGTCTCTCTTTTCGAGGAAAGAGGGGCAGCCATCTGCTTCCCGCGATTCAGGACCCGCCGCTGCTGAGGCACGGAAGGGAATGAGCTCGTGGGGATCGCAGGTGGATCTGGCCGATGAGTTTGAAGGGGGGTTTCCCTTTTGCGATCGTCGGCTTTGCACGAGAGTGAGCCGCTGGAGGATGATGTTATTTCATTAACATTGTCTGATTCAGGGGCCAGTGCTCTGCTGGGATCAGCCCAGCAAAAGCAGGAAGTGTCTGAGGAGGGCAAAGAAGCTGAGGCTGAGCCTTCCCAATCCTCCTGTCCTGCGTATGATGAGCTTTTGGAAATTATGGATCGCGCCACGGCGAGGCTTTACTTGCCGTGAAGCGGGTGAAGAAAGTGACGTCGCAAAGTATCTCGATGAACGTTATTTTTCTGGCATAACCCTCCAGCTCAGGTGAGCCTTCCTTTCTTCCTGTTTTCCATATAAAGATTGGGAAGGAATGGAAGAGGCCGTTCGCATCCATCGCATCCATCGATTCCAGCATACGAGTTATGCCAACATCGAGGCGATGCGCAAAAGCGGTTTGCCCCTATAGCCCCTATAGAGAGACGCTGGCCAGCTATCTCTCTATGGGTGAGACGTCCTCTAAGACTCCCCTCCTTGACATCTCGCTCGGATGCCAGGGCATACGCAGCAGCAGCAGGTCGGGCTGTCGCTTCATTGCACACGATGGTGATGCTCCAAGCATATCAGGCTGACCGGCTGAAAGACCGGGATAGAAGTCCAGGTCTGAGCCCGAACAACCCAGGGGTCCTAGCCCGTCTCAGTTTTGAGGATCAGAGACTGGCTCAGAAGGCTAGTGTCGCGGCTCGCGCTCCTCCCCCGCCCGCGGGTAGGGGTAGGAAGAATCGCGGGTCAAAGGAAGGCAAGTAAAAGACTTAAAGGATGTGATCCAGACAGGGCGTCAGCGCTTTTGTTGGGATCAGAGTGATACCTCAGTATCTACTCATTTCTTTCGGGGGTCTTACATCTGCCCTTATCTTCACCTTCCTAATTCCCCTGTAACCACCATCTCTCCACCTGACTGCATATTAGTGTCCAAATTTCCTGCATATTAGTCTCGCTTTGCCCACTTTTCTAAAATCCTGCATGGTAAGAGCTACGCGCAACGACTTCGTGCTCTTTTTGAGTGGTTTAAAACCCCGGTTCCGCCTTGGGCACCACTCCTCCTATCCTCTGGATACCTACTTAACAGGGTGTTGCTACTAAGGGTCTGTTGAGACAGTTCCTTCAGCACATACAAAGAGAAACGTGCGGTAGCCCCTGTGTGACAGGTCTAGACTAGTATGATTCTAGGCTCTTGGTCGTATTCCCTTAAAGGAATCTATTCCTGATTCCAAGCCTTGAGCTCTACCCCGGGCCCAGGAGTCTGGCCCTAACAGGTAAGTATTTTGGGGTATGTAGCCTAGGCCTTTGGCCGTAGGGGATAAAGTCACGGACAGCCGTCTGACGTCCCAGGGGCAACTCACCATGAAAATGGTAAAGTTGGTACTTAGTGCTCGCCATGGTTCTGGCATGCACTCCCCTCAGCATGGTGGTGTGGGTATACCGTTCCCCATAGCGACCCCTAGAGGACGCAGTTTGAAGTTCCCATGAAAGGGAACGTCTCAGGTTACGTATGTAACCATGGTTCCCTGAGGGGAACGAGACACTGCGTCCTCTAGGTTTCTTGCCATGCTGCGGACGCAATCTTCAGACGAAGAAGTGAATGATGTGTAGCTCCCGTCGCCTATTTATACTATAGTCGCACCGGTAGTGACGTCATGGCTGTCGCCGGCCAACGAGTTTGTGTTTTTTCAATGTATGCTTCAGACACGGGTCACGACGAGGCGTTCCCCCATAGCGACCCCTAGAGGACGCAGTGTCTCGTTCCCTACTCAGGGAACCATGGTTACATAAGTAACCTGAGACAATTTTCATGCAAGTCCTGAAAGTTGACAAAGAGAACTCAATCAAACAAATGAGATGAAAATATATACTTTTTCATTTATTTATTCAGGAAAATGATCCAATATTACATCTCTGTGAGTGGCAAAAGTATGTGAATCTCTAGGATTAGCGGTTAATTTGAAGGGGTCCATCTGTTCAAAGGTGTTTTTAATCAGTGAGATGACTATCAGGTGTCAGTGTGTGCCCTGTTTTATTTAGAGAACAGGGATCTATCAAAGTTTGGTCATGTTTGTGGAAGTGTATCATGGCACAAACAAATGAGATCTCTGAGGTTCAGGAATTTTATCCAATATTACATATCTGTGAGTGGCAAAAGTATGTGAATCTCTAGGATTAGCGGTTAATTTGAAGGGGTCCATCTGTTCAAAGGTGTTTTTAATCAGTGAGATGACTATCAGGTGTCAGTGTGTGCCCTGTTTTATTTAGAGAACAGGGATCTATCAAAGTTTGGTCATGTTTGTGGAAGTGTATCATGGCACAAACAAATGAGATCTCTGAGGACCTCAGAAAAATAGTTGGTGTTGCTCATCAGGCTAGAAAAGGTAACAAAGCCATCTCTAAAAAGTTTGGACTCCAGCAATCCACAGTCAGACAGATTGTGTACAAATAGAGGAAATTCAAGACCACTGTTACCCTCCCAAGGAGTGGTCCACCAACAAAGAACACTCTAAAAGCAAGACGTGTAGGTTTCAAAGGAACCCTTTCAAAGACTGCACCTCTAAAGACCCCTCTGTCAAGCTCCTAGAACATCTAGGCATAAAAACAGTTTTTTCCCCCATGCCATCTCCAGCTTAAACAGCTAACATATGAATCATTACCTGCGTTCTGTAATTCATTTCCGTAATTCATCATTCTACATCCTTAATTATTGCCTCTTTCTCAAGTATTATGTAAATACATATGCATATCTCTTTATTTATACAGTTCTATATAGAGTAAATAATGCCCAAATCTGTACATAAATCTACTGTTCCAGGTTCATACACATTATTTATTGTTAAGTTTTTACTATTTAAA
>NW_015646463.1:4384-20226 GCF_001515625.1 Sinocyclocheilus rhinocerous | reverse complement strand
TAAAGCCAATTTCTGAGAAGTACATAAAAAGTAGACTAAAAGTATACTTTCCTATCTTTAGTTTAAAAGAAGTATACTAATAGCACACTTGAATAAACTTCTTTTTCGTAAGGGGTAGTTATCATGGTTTGGGCCTGTTTTGCTGAATTGAAATTTTGTGGAAGGACCTGAAGCAAGCAGTTCTTAGGAGGAAACCCACCAACATCACAGAGTTGAAGTGGTTCTGTACTGAGGAATGGGCTAAAATTCCTACAAGCCGTTGTGCAGGACTGATCAGCATTTACAAGAAACATCACTTGCAGTTATTGCTGCAAAAGGGGGTCACATAAGATACTGAAAGCAAAGATTCACATACTTTTGCCACTCACAAATATTTAACACCGGATAATTTTTCTCAATAAATAAATGGCAAAGTATATATTTTTGTCTCCTTTGTTTGATTGGATTCTCTTTGTCTACTTTCAGGATTTGTGTGAAAATCTAATTATGTTTTGGGTCATATTTATGCAGAAATAAAGTCAGAATCAATATGGCCACCGAGAGCAGGGGTGGTTTGTTAGGCTCCACACCTGCTCTTTTGTACCAGCTTTTTTTGCTAATTCTGGTTGGAATGATCTACATTCTTCAACAGTTTTACTCAAATTGGAATAAAAAACGTTTATTCATGGTAAAACTCAAGATTAGCAAGCCATAACATGGGATAAATAGGATGTGACTGCACATGGCTGAACTGTTTGTTAGACTTCTGCTTTACCCTCTGTGCCAGCTTTGTTTACCAACTCTGGCTGGTTTAGCCTATTTTTTTCAACAGTTTTATTCTGAGGAGAAAGAAATCAACAATTTTCTGGTGAAAAAACACAGGAATTTCAACTCTAAACACCAGTTTTGGAGACAAAGGATATGTTGGCACATGGCTGAGTTGTTTGCGATTTCTCCAATTACTTATGAATTATGCATTTAAACTACTACCCCACATGAAAAAATACTATAGTAATTTATAGTAAATACTATAGTGTTTTTGAACCACTATAGTAAAGTGTATTATACTGTATATATTATAGTATTCACAACACTTTGTTAATTAATGCTACATCATACTGTAGTATTAACTATAGTGAACTGATAAACTGTAATAAATACTGTATTATTATTTAGTTTTTACTACAGTAAACTGTAGTGTATTGTAGTATAATACACCCTATAGTTGTAGAAAACTAAGTACAGTATTGGGTAAAGTAATTTGTTTATATTACTATAGTTGTTATATTACCACAGAAACTATAGAATTACCACAACAAATTAATTCAAGTACTTTCCTATAGCATGGTTCAAAAACACTATAGTATTTACTATAAATTACTATAGTATTTTTTCATGTGGGACATTTCAACCTAAAGGACAGATACTATCAACAAAATCAAGACCAAAGTGAAACACCAACTTCAGAAATAAAAGGTATGTCTTCATATGGCTACTCTGTATGTGGTTTATTTGTGTCCCCTTTGCTCATTGCTTGAGCCCGACTGAAGATGAAACATCAAGTATCCCTGTCCATGCTTCACCTATGACTAGTATATCAACACTGAACTTTTATGGGCATGGATATCATGTTGTCTATTTAACTTGTTGGCAATGTGATCAATAACTTTACATTGCAAACAAGATTAAACAACGTATAAAAGGCAGAAGGAAAGGACATGCTCTGAAAGTTCTGTTCTTTTCGCTCTTGCTAAGTGGTGATATACAGCTAAACCCAGGCCCTTCAACTAACATCAAGTTGGGTTTGTCTGTGTTCATGGAGTTTAATCAGAAATCAGTCATTGCTGGAACAGCAGAAGTGGAGAACAGTGATCTTTTGTTGGTATCTTTACAGGAAATCATGGGAAATGGCTCACAAAACTAGCCCTAAACTCTGCTCTCCACATTGATCGAGCACATATAAACAATTTGCCTAAAGTGGAAGAATTTGCTAGAAAGTCATCAAAACAACATGCTGGTAAAGGACTTTTTGGTTATGCAGCATGTAAGCAAAAATAATTGCAATACTTTCCAACTGTGAATCATGCAAAAGTGATCTGGGACTTAAAGTCAAAGCCAAAAGGTATTTTTGGAGGTCATCTTAATATACGTAGTGTTTTATCAAAAAAAAAAAGAAGAAGTTCAACAATTATTGAGTGAGTCGAATTTGGACTTCTTAGCACTGAGTGAAACTTGGTTAAACACTAATATTTCTACAAATATGATTGATGTCCCTGGTTATACATGTTACAGGAAAGATAGATTGTATGGTAAAGGAGGTGGGGTACTGGTTTATATCAGATATATTTTTAAATATTCTGTGATTGGAGACTTTTTGGTTAGAATGTTTCATTTTAAATGTAGTATTATCAGCGATAATTAATTGTAATATTATGGTGTTATATAACCCTCCTTCTCATAATGCTTCATTTTAGCATGATTTTGATCAACTGTTTAAATTGTTTAATTGTCACACTAAAACATTTTACTGGGAGATTTTAATATAAATTGGTTGAATAACAGTAAGAAAAAAAAAGTAAAATTATTGCATCTAAATATAAATTGCATCAAATGATAACAGGCCCTACAAGAATCACTCGAACTAGTAACACTGATGGATTTAATTTTTACAAATAAACCAGAGCAAATTACTAAAATGTATAATTTGTTAACAGGTCTGTCTGATCATAACTTGACCTTGATTGTCAGAAAATTAACATAACAACGATTTCAAAGCCGTTTTTTTTTATCCAGAGTTAATAATTCACAAATTGGAATTCCCAAGCAGAAAATGTTTCAGTTTGAAAATGAGTTGAATAATATAAATTGGGAGAGTATGTTTCAAATTGATAATCTAAATGAGTGCTGTGATTTTTTTGATGGACACACTTGCAAATACAATCCAGGGGCCTCATTTATAAAATGTTGTGTATAAACCGTCCTAAATTTGTTCTAAGATCATTTCTCAAAAGTGCGTAAGTGCGATTCAGAGAAAACGAACGTGCGCACAAAAACACATGCGTACGCCTCTCTTCCAGATGTGACATTTATAAATCGCAAATGATCTTGAAATTGTGCGCAGATGACTGGTGTCAAAATCTGACTACACTGCACAATTAATCTCTTACTCTGCATCTTTGTTGTTTATGATGAATTCGGTGCTTTTATTATTATTGCAGCTTAGATGTTCAAATAGCTGCAGTACTCTGACTTTGCCTCAAGAAAAAGTGCGTACGCCTGCTCAGACCCTGACGTGACGGTAAGTACTTTTCCACGTCAAAGACCGTTTTTATAAATATGAACGTTGCCGTGGATTTTAGCATACGCACACTCTAAGATCAAATCTGTGCGTACGCACATTTTATAAATGAGGCCCCAGAAGTTTACATGCTCCTTTAAGAGTAATAGGAGAAACGTTTTTTTTGCCTTGGATAAATAATGATATTCATCAGCTAATGAAAAAGAGGGATCTGGCATTGAAAAAAAATCTATATCTACAAAACAACAAACCGATATATTGATCTTTAAAGGCTTAATAAATAAAGTGGTTAGTGAACTTAGAAAAGCAGAGTCATCTTATTTCATGCAGTTTTTTGCTGAATCTCAGGGCAATAGCTCACTTATTTGGAAACGTATATGAATAAATTAACCAATCAGAAATGTAGTCAAAGTAAAAGCATATCAAAGCTGAATATAAATGGAAAGGTTAGCACTGATGCTTTGGAAATTGCAAATTAATTTGATACTTTTTTTGTTAAATCAGTAGAAGAACTCGCAACAAATTTAAATTCTGTTTGTATATCAGATGATGTAGTAAGAAATTCATCATCTTTTTATATTTCACAGGTTGACAAAGATAAAATTGGTAAAATTATTAATCTATTAAACAGTTCAAAAGCTAAATATATATTTGGTTTAGATGCTTCTTTTATTAAAAAACATCAGTCCAATAGCTCATTTGGTAAATTTATCTATTAAAACTGGCGAGTTTCCACAAAATTTTAAAACAGCTGTGGTGACCCCCATTTTTAAGTCTAGGGAGACTGATGCGGTGTGTAATTATAGACCCATCTCAATTGTTCCAGTAATTTACAAAGTTTTAGAAAAGTTAGTGGTTGAACAATTAATGAATTATTTGGAAATAAATCATCTGCTGAACCCTAAGCAATTTGGATTTCGGTCAAAGTATTCAACAGAAATGGCTATATGTCATTTTATAGATAACATACAAAGTAGTTTGGATCAAGGAAAAGTAGTGGGAGCAGTATTTTTAGACTTTAAAAAGGCTTTTGATACTGTGAATCAAGAAAGTACTTTCAATAAATTGAAACAAATGAACTTTTCTCAACAATCTCTAAACTGGTTCAAATCAAAGCTGGATTGTACTGCTAAAAATGCAAAGCAATGTGTTAAAATTAATGGTGTGAAGTCATCACTTCAAAAATGCAAACTAGTGTACCACAAGGTTCAATATTAGGTCCGTTGCTCTTCTGCTTGTATATAAACGATTTACCTGAAAGTTGCAAGGAGGTTGGTTGTCAAATGTATGCAGATGACACAATTATTTATGTAACAGCAGAAACTTCTCATATGGCTGCAGAAATGCAGTAGCCCCTCACTGCAGAACACAATATCCAGGGGGCGTGGTTGGATCCACATCTAGGGGGTGGAGATTGGTAGATTTAGGGGTGGAGATGGGTGGGTTTAGGGATCAGGGGGTGGAGACGTGTAGGTTTAGGTATATGTAAGGTGGGAGGAGTTGGATCTGGATCCAACCACGCCCCCTGGATCATGTGTTTTGCAGTGAGGACTATCTCCAGAAATGTTAACCAGGCGGTCGGTCTGTGTTTCCCAGTGGTTGCAGGATAACTGTTTAACTTTAAATTACAACAAAACAGTTTCAATGTGTTTTTCATTAAAGAACAAAGCACTGGATGTATTTAAAATCAAAATTGACCAAAAGGAAATCAAGGAAGTGAGTGAATTTAAATATTTAGGTGTTATAGTAGACTCTAAGCTTAAGTTTGATGCCCATATTGAGAAAATGTCTAAGACTATTAAGACAAATTTGAACTGTTTTCGTATTATAAGACCATGTATATCTCTTAAAGCAGTTCAAGTGTTTATGCATGCTATGATATTATCACATATGACCTATTGTGTGATAATTTGGGGTCAAGCTTCTCAATCAGTTAAGCCTGTAATGTCACTATACAAACAAACCTTAAAAGTAATGGATCAAAAACCAATGAAATGGTCAAATTCTTCAAAAAGTATAATTTGTTAAGTTTTGATAATCTTTTAAAGTTTTAATTTATAAAAACAGTATTTAAGTGTATACATGGCCTTGCCCCCGATGTAGTCTGTCAGTTGATACAAAAACTCAGTAGTGATGGGACAAAGACCAGAGGGGCAGTAAGTGTAGAGTTCGGAGATGCAGAACTACTGTGGGTCAATCATCCTTTTCAGTGAAAGGTTCACATCTATGGAATACCATGCCTGTTGATTTAAAGTTGCAATCAGAACTCACAGTTTTCTCTACAAAGCTGAAACAATGGCTGAAATCTTTACAGCGATGTGAACATTGAGTACGTACCTCAGGCTTATTCAGACTGGTTTAGTCTACATTTTCTTTCTGTATGTAGGTTAATTTACATTTTATGTTTGTGACTTTGTATAAAGTTGCATATGGGCTTAGGTATGACAATATGTACAACATAAACACACACAGTTATCTGTATATATATGTTTATTTGTAGTCGTTTTGTTTCTTGTGATGATTGTGTTTGTTTTTTATTTGGTTGTTTTGATTTTATGTAAAAGCCTAACCAGGGACGAGGGCTGCAAACTAACTTTATGCTAAATGCCCTATGTACACGGCATCGGTTGTCTGTGTGTAACAATGCCTAGTGTATTCTCCCTGTTAAATAAACAAAGAAATAAAATATAGAAAATTCTAAAGGGTTCACAAACTTTCAAGCAGCACTGTAATTGTAACAATATATCAAAATATAATACAAATCAAAATGTCACCAATATGTATGTAGATGGTTGACCACGGTAATGTAAAACTATTTATTTTGTGTTTGTCTTCCCATGATGGCTTTTTTAGTGTTTTTCTCTGGATGTAAAAGGATGATGTAGCACTTTGGGGCACATATGGCCACCAATAATCCAAAACTTGAAGCCAGCATGGCAAATATCTCCAGAACAACTGCATATTTTCTGGGTGAGCTTACATATGCTGGAACAAATGCAATCCACACAGAACAGAAGATCAACATGCTGAAAGTGATGAACTTGGCTTCATTAAAATTATCTGGCAGATTTCTCGAAAGGAACGCTAACAGGAAGCGTACTGCTGCCAACAGTCCAATGTATCCCAGCAGCATAGAAAAACCAGCCACTGAACCAATAGCACATTCATATACTATTTTAGATCGGATATACTGGTTGTTTTTATGGGGTGTTGGAGAGGCAGTTGATAGCCAGACTGCACATATCACAACCTAGAGGGCTGTTAGGACCAGAACTGTGCATCTTTGTTGATCTGCTCCAAACTATTTCATTGCTCCTTTGCCCTCTGGTCGAGATGACTTGAACACGGCTACCACCACCATAGTCTTGACCAGGATGCTGGAGATGCACAGGACAAAGCTTATGCCAAACACAGCATTTCTTAACTGACATGTTCACAGCTGTGGCTGGCCAATGAAAAGTAGCACACATATGAAACACAGTTTGAGTGACACCAGCAGCAGGAAGCTGAGCTCTGAATTGTTGGCACATACTATGGGAGTGTTATGGTGAAGAGCAAAAACGATCATCACAAGACCACAGATGAAGTTGCCAAGCAGGGGAATCAGTGGTAAGAAAGATGCCTTGATGATCCTCATAGGATAGAAACTCTACTTCTTTGGGGACACACTGATCCTTATCTGGATTGGACCACAACTCATCTGGACACGTTGTGCATTCAATAGCATCTTTGAGTAAGAAAAAGACAGAAGGTGAGGTTTTGAAGAGGAAATTACTATACAATTATATTCAAATTTTGCCAACAACAATTTCCTCACCTGTTGTATTAGAAATATCTCCATCTCCACAAGGCAAGCAGTCAAAACAGCAGATAGGAAGGCCCTTTCTCGTGGCTCTTCTGGTTCTTGGGGGGCAGCTCTCACTGCATACTGACCGTGGGGGCTAAAAGAGACATCATCTGCTATCAGTCATGTGTTTGTCTTTTACATAGCTTGGCTTATCCATTCATTTGTTTACATCTCTCTTATAATAGCTTTAACTGCTATTTAGACTTTATATCCAGGGCTGGAATTGAGGGGAGGGGTGTGTGGCATCCCCCTTGTTATAAAAAATGACAAAAAGCATCCCCTCTGTAAAACCACCACCCCCTTACCATCCCCCTTTAGATTAATAATGTTGTTTATTATTTAAAAACGTATCATGCAAATTAAACATTACAATTCTCTACGTATGATAAGTTATGAACATAATAACAGCGATTGGCCAATCAGAACTCAGTAGCTCCGCACAAACTCACACAAGGTTTCCCCATTTTTCGTGCAAAATGGTTCAAGCTGACTTTTTTAATGTTCTCAAAAAGATGACAACAGAAGGTTTGATATTGATTAGAGTTTAAAGACATCCCCCTGGCATAACGTTATTGTGCTGTATGTGTGACTGTGAGGGATGGAGAGACCAGCTTAGAGACCGGGCCTACTGACAGCTGAGTGTGTCACTGCCTTTGTAATAAACAAACAAAAACACGTCTTGAGAGTCGAAGAGCATTCATGGCATGATGAATTATTTTAGAATGCAGTTAGAATGCCCTTATAATTCAAGTTACGAAAGGGAAAAAAAACCTATATGAGTTATTATTATTATTATTATTATTTATATATTTATCACACAAGCAAGAGTGCTTTCCTGAATATCAGCTCGTCGCGATCGCACATGTGCTATTAATTTTATACGGCAGTGCAGAGCAACACTATGGTGTTTCATTCCTGAAATAATCTGTTTTCGAATGAATTAGTGAGCAATTCAATGATCCATTCATAAAGACGGTCACACTTGCTTCGTTTCTAATTGAATCAGCCGTTTTGAACAAATGGCTTGACTGAATGAGTCAGTGATGCCACAGTGAGACTTGATGCCACCTACTGGCAGTTTTATTGTCATATTTAATTATCCATGACATGCCTAAATCAGCCAAGGTACCAGCACAAAAACACATTCAGCAAAATATAATTAAATTATCTGTCTTAAATAAATTTAAGACCTCCTGAAATCATAATTAAAACTTTCTTGTACAATTTAAGACTTTTTAAGGACCCTTCAGCTTTCCTATTTTTTTTTTTTGAGAATGTTTTTCAATCACTTAAAGTTTCATCTGTTTGTGCGCTGTTCTTTGCTCTCTGCACTGCATGCATGACCGCACATATAAACGTAGCAACAGTTAACTCTAGTAGCAACCCGTGGACCCAAATAGCTCTACAGAGCTGACCTTGACGTGCTTGATATACATTTGATTTTGTTAGAAAATAGTGTTTGACAGTTATTTATTTCATTATGTCAAAAGGTTTTGTGGTCCGGATGGACGCAACTCGCAGTCCGGATTTGGACCGGAGTCTGCCAGTTGGCAACCCCTGAACTATGGCAACAAACGTGGACAAAAATGCTGCTTTACAGTAACTAAATATATTATGTCTGTCGCGAATAAAATGAAAATGAAATTAAAAGTGTTGACTATAGCATTACATTTAGATCTGCTCAATGTTGCATCATGATTTTTTTTACAGGTTTTTACAGTGTTGCGCGTTATAACCAATCACACACGAGTCTGTTGAGATTATGAATGCAATGGCCAATCAGAAGCGTTCAGATGAGTCATCGCTGAAACACTGAATTCTGCTCTCTCGCAAATTCTCTCATCATAAATAACAAAGTGCAGATGTATGAATAGTGTAAGTAGGAGATTCATTCATTAAAGAGCTTTACTGATTATAAGTGGAGTTCTTCGAGAGTGCTTAAACTCGCGCTAGACTGAAGTCTGTTCCTTGACAATGTACATGTTCTTTGCTCGCTTTCTCTGTATAATTTATTCACTGTTTGAATAACTTTGAAAGGTACAGGTGAAACAAATAAAAATATGAATACATCCGTGAACACATTCAGTACATTCAGACATCTCTGGATGGTGAAAACGACATCTCCCATTGTTCCACTCTCCTTGATAGCGTCATCAAGCTTCGCCTTTGTTATTGTTTTGAAAATGCGACCTCTAGCAGCGAAAACTTACATATTGTGCCTTTAAGTAGAGAATTACGCATGTCATGCCAATGCCACTTTTCACATGTTGGTGGTTTCTTTAAATGAAAAATATTTTTTTTAGAGAGAGCTAGGTCACAAATGTTTTTATAACTGTTACTGTGACCACGTTTACACATGTATGTGCATGTGTGATTGGACAGGTCATCGCTAAATACAGTGCAAACAGGGTCAAAATTTTGTGATCAGATCACTGACACCACATAAGGAGAAGCATGTAGAAATGCATGCAGAGATGCATGTTACCACTTTGCATGTATAATGTAAGAGCTTATGTGTCCCAGACCACAGTGAAGAAACATCTACTTGCCATCAACTCACCTAACATGTGACAGTTCTATGGTATGTTGTGAAAGAGCACCAAAACAAGCATTTCAAACTTTGTTGTGTTGTACAAAAATAAATAAATAAATAAAATAACATGGATTATGGTGGAAATTGCAGCTGCCATCCATTTCATTTGCCTTCTTTCCTGCTCAATTATAATCTGCATATTGGGTTAGTTCATAGTATTTGTGAAAAATCATCACTCCTCGAAAGTGATGTAGGGTTTGATGAAAAAAAAGAGGGTAGGGTCATGACAAAACAAAATCCAGTGATATGAGATGTATTTAAAATGAATATTAATATCAGGTGGAAATGGTAGTGTGGTTTGGCTGACCACCTGTGACTGGATCACTGAAAACACATTTTTATGTCAGGTGGAAAAGATAAGAGAGACATCAAAAATTTGCAGTCTTGGGGGTTCTCCAGGACAAGGATTGGAAACTACTGATCTAGCACATTTAGGCCCCTCTGGGCCCAAGTCCTGCCATGGAGTCTATCCCTGAGGTTCCTCCCCAGCCAATCTTACTGTGAGAGCCACAGTTTCCAGCCAGTGAGCGCCAGCCTCAGACTACAATCCTTCTCCATCATAGCACTTCCTCTACCTTTAATGCCCAGAGAGTCAATAACCAAGTCACAATGAATTGCCCCAAACAAGAACTATATCATTCAAAAGGTATCTTCCTCTCCAAGTGGGTTGTTGAGAATAAGCAGCAATGGGCCATACCTTATGAAAGTCGCCAAAAATCTAACTCTGGGAAACTAGAAGTGGAACTTTCTTTCATATGTCAAACGCAGGTCTCTATGTAATGTCCACATTCAAAATTCCAAATGATAAATATGACATATAGACAGGCTTTATTTGAATAACATTTTGCAACAGTAGGATACCAGTTTTAAAATGTATGTATCCCATTGATTTACATGACAAAAGTACACATAACAAGTGCCATCTGAGGAAAAAAAGAAAAAAAAAAAGATGATGCTAGATCTTCACTTTCTTAAGTTTCTAAAGTCATCTGTGCAATGGCATTAACCCAGTGGTCTGGTCACAATGTATTTTACAAATCAGTTAACTTTAACTCTTCAATCTAAATAAACATTTCTGAAAAGTTTGCTTGGATTTTTAAGTGTATTTATTTATTTTACATGTGGGTGACGTGTCCAAATACTTTTGAATGCACCATATTATTAAGGACAAAGTTTTCTAAATACCCTAATTGTAATTTGCAATTGTCATTGTAACAAAGTTCGTAGTTCGGGAAGGAGGCGGGAACCGGCGAACATTTAAACCAAACTTTAATCAAATAAACAAACACAAAACGAAAGTAAAGCGGCAGCCCCTCGCAGGACGACTGCCGCACACAAAACACAAAATAAAATCCAGGCCTGGTCCTCTCTCGTTCGACACTGTTGTCACTCCTCCCTTTTATCCTTCCGGAGCTCCTCCGTGAGACTCGAGACCAGTGAGTGGTGCAGGTGTCGCTCATTATCAATTACTCCACCGGCCTCGCTCCGTTCCCATGGCTCTCGGCCCCGCCCCCACTCGTCACAGTCATTTATAAAAATATATGAATTATTAACAAATATCATAAATATAGAATCTTAAAGAATGTAGAATGTTCTTTAATATTAATCTTAAATAATATAGAATATTACAGATATAATTTGGTTATTTGGTTTCCACAGTTATGTATTTCTTAAAATTGTACAGTTTTTTCACGTTAATTAAGTCTCAAACATTTTATCGATGCAATTAGACAAACTTATTTTATTTTGTAACTTTTCCCATTAAATGTTGCTTTGTATTCTTCTCAGGCTTTAATAAAATAATGTAACATTTGGGGGTGAACAAGCAGAAGAGCAGGCCAAAACTAGAAGCTAAAATAGCAAAAATCTCCACAGCAGTAGTAAATTTACCAGGTGAACTGACATATGCCGGTACAAATGCCAGCCACACTGCACAGAATATAAGCATGCTGAAGGTGATGTATTTGGCCTCATTAAAATTGCCTGGCAACTTTCGGGCCAGAAAAGCCAGAAAAAAGCAGACACAGGCCAAAAGGCCTATATATCCCAACACACACCAGAAGGCCAGATCAGAGCCCACACTGCAGTCCAGGATGATCTTGGACTGTTGATATTTAGTGTTTCTATAGGGGAAAGGAGGGGATATTGTAAGCCAAGCAGTACATATGACCACCTGGACCAGAGTGCAGCAGAAGATGATTATTCTCTGCTGTGTGGGGCCCAACCATTTCATTATATTGCTACCAGGTCGGGTAGCTGTAAAAGCTGCCAGCACCACTAAAGTCTTGCCCAGGATGCAGGAGATGCAGAGAGAGAAAGTGATGCTGAAGGCAGTGTGCCTCAGCATGCAGGACCAGGATGTAGGTTCCCCAATAAACACCAAAGCACAGAGAAAACACAGAGTCAGTGATAACAAGATGAAAAAACTGAGTTCTGAGTTATTCACACGGACTATAGGGGTTCCTCTGTTGTATAAAAATATCACCAGAACTGTGACAGTCAGAAACGCTCCCACTACAGCTATCACAGTCAGGGTGATTCCCATTGCATCATGGGAGAGAAACTCAACTGCCTTCGGGACACATATTGTTCCATTCACATTGGACCAATAATCTTCAGGGCATGACAGACAATCTATTGAATCTAAAAAGAATGGAAAAGACAAATTTAATAAGAGCATGAAGAAATTATGGGAGTCTATATTTTCTTGTCAATAGGAAAACATACAGTAGGGTGCTTTCACCTGTCTGATTACTGATCTTGCCAATATCACATGGAACACAATCAAAGCAGCACAGAGGTTGCCCACGACGGACAGCCTTCCTGAATCCTGGAGTACAGCTGTTACTGCATACAGACATAGGAACCTAAAAAAACAAACAAACAAAAAAACAATATATATATATTGTTTTTTTTTTTCTTATAAGAATCTGAGTCCAAACAACAGAATAACCTTTTTTAATCATTCACAATATTATTGTGCTAATATTGGCTCAAAGATCACATAGTGACAGTGTTATTAATATAACAATAGATGGCAGTGCAGTGCACAGTCAACACCTTGCCTTCTTCTGTTGGTTAGACCACATGATGGCCTGCTCCTCAATCACCAGTTCGCTCCCAGTTTGCTGAGCACCATCATAGAGGCCCACTTTAACAAACTGAATATCTCCACTTGCGTGTCTTTGCCAGTTTATCAAATCATATGATGGGATTGAATCTCCCTTAACATCAAAATTGACTTCTTCTCCAGAAACTGAGAAAGAAATTTCCTGTAAATAATGCTGAAGCTTTGGAGTAGAAAAAAGCAACAAGAAAAAACAAATGGAGGGAGAGGGCGGACATTTATTATTAAAAACTTATTTTAAGAAGAAAAAGATATTGTATTTATGCACAATATAATCACTATTCTGTGTGAAAATCAGTTCTCCTTAAACCATTAGGCACTTTTACCTGCCATGGAAACACATTGTTAAGGTTTGCACATGAGACATTCTCAAACGGTCCATTTCCAGGTTTACAGTGAATGAGATTATGTAGAGAATGAGCAAAGGCATACACTGCTTTATATACATTGTAGGCCACACGAGGGCTGGATGTGTTCATGTAGGCAGAGTGTTCTTGTCTGAGAAGTTCCTTTCCTGTGCAGGAGGGCAAATGACTGTTCAAGCTGGATGTGGAGGGGGAACAACCATAGAGTGCTTCCCACAACTCCTTAACTTGAGGGTTAGAAGGGTACCTATCTGGGGTCACTGTTTTGAGGTAATCCTGAAAACCTGGGATGTGTCCTTGACGTACTGCAAACCCAAGTGTGCCATCTAAGAAAGGATATGTTTCTGCTAATATTGAGGCTGTAACCCAAGCCTCACTTGCAATCCATTGAATTCCTGTGATATTTTGAGTCACAAACTCTCTTAAGAAAGGGTAAAATTCCCCCTCCCCTGAAAAAACAACCACCACCTTAGCTGTTGATTCCTTCATTACTTTAAGAATCCTCATGACCTGTTCCTGGGTATAGTCTTTAGGAATCATTTCATGATAGGCCAGACAAATATTAGTATTCTCAATTTCCCGCTTTAAACCTTGTAAAGCAAACCTTCCATAGTCATGGTCTTCAGTCACCACACCAATCCATGTCCAGCCAAACCTCTTTAAGAGTTGTGCAATAGCTTTGACCTGGTAATCATCACTGGGAACCACTCTGAAAAATGTTGGGAACTGCTTTCGATCACTTAAACAAGAGCAGGTTGAGAAATAACTTATCTATAAATTAAAAAATAATAATAAAAAAAGAAACAGAAAAGCAACAAATGTTAGCCAATTTCACATACATATATAAACTGAAATTGTATAGGCATCAGTACAAAAATCCTTCAAATGTAGTTAACATACTTTCATAATGAGACATTTCACAATTAAATGAATAATTGTTAAGTTAGATTTATTTTATTTTTATTTTTTACCATGGGTATTCTGAAAGGCTCCAGAGTTCTGGAGACAACGATGGATTGTGAGGATCCAGATTCCCCTATTAATCCTAATAAAGGGCTAGCTCCAGAACATATAAAACTTTGTACAACATCCTGTCCATTCAGCACTGCTAGGACTGCTTTCTGAGCAGTCACAGGTGTAGCACAGGAGTCAAAGATACTATAAGCCAGATTATGGTTTGGTAAGAGATCTTTTCTGTTGTTTATTTCCTCCACAGCAAGTGTCATAGTGAGAGCCCAGCGGAAAGCCCTTGGATCAAACCTGCATACAATTATGTTATGAAAATACATTCTTGTAAAACAATGGATGGGTTTCTCATAATTATTCTTCAGAAAATGAATAAAAAGTGAACAATAGATTTAAAATTACAGTTTGGGAAAGACGTAAAGAACATATTAGACATGTTCTTACCCTCGACACTGTGCTGCCAAAGGTCTCTTTATGTAGTCTGTTGGAGGAAGCTCTACTCTATAATGCAAAGGAAAAATTCCTCCTATTGTGAAGTCTCCACTAGTCATGAATACTGGCAAATTAAAATCACCCTGTGGGTTGCAGCTTGAAGTTACAGCTGCACTGGAAAGATGAAATACAGAAACAAAAATATGAATCATTATCCTGTTAACCTCCACAAGAAAAAAGGCGAGGAGATGCTTCTCTTACCTTTGGTTTTATATGTTAATCATGCATATCATTATGCATGACGTCGTCCTGAGTTGTATATCGAATCAGGTGTGCTTTTATGTTTCCCAAGATGCCTCAAACTGAAACAATTATTAGTGTCTGTGTTAGACATTATTGCACATTACAATATCAATAATGCTTTACTTAGTAAATTATTGTGATTAATATGGTGATTAATTAAATTAATATTTTGATGAACATATGGTGATTAATTAAGCAAATTAACCATAATCCAACCCGTTCTCATCAATCTGCGTATAAATAACACGACTTTACAAATCATGTTGTGACATGGGTCTTCAGCTTTTAGACATGGCTGATGACAGCACAACAAATCAACCAACCCGGTATCGCGTGATGATCGTGATCATGTAAAAAGTCCACACATTTACCATATTTTTACCATATGGTCGAGCAACAGTTAGACTACTGTCATGTGTCATGTGCACAGTAACTACAACATATTTACCATGCTTCTCCCACCGTAACCGTAGTTTTACTGTGGTATTTGTAGTTACTAAAGCATAATAATTACAACACTTACTATGGGCTTAACCTTACCTCAGTAATCGTAGTTTTACTCTGGTATTTGTAGTTACTAAAGCATAATAATCACAACACTTATTATGGGCTTAACGTTACCTCATTAATCGTAGTTTTACTGTGGTATTTGTAGTTACTAAAGCATAATAACCACAACACTTACTATGGGCTTAACGTTACCTCAGTAATTGTAGTTTTACTGTGGTATTTGTAGTTACTAAAGCATAATAACCACAACACTTACCATGGGCTTAACGTTACCTCAGTAATCGTAGTTTTAATGTGGTATCTGCAGTTACTAAAGCATAATAACCACAACACTTACCATGGGCTTAACGTTACCTCAGTAATCGTAGTTTTACTGTGGTACTTATAGTTACTAAAGCACAATAACCACAACACTTACTATG
>NW_015646463.1:3523-4184 GCF_001515625.1 Sinocyclocheilus rhinocerous | reverse complement strand
CATTTCAGCTGAAAGGGAAGACCAAAGGAAGGCCTGTCATGGGATTTGAATTTGACCATCTTGTGCGTTTATGGAGAAGACCAAAAGCTGCAAAGGCAAACACTTCCAATGGTACGTCTGTGTTGGTCTGAGCACTTTGACTGAACTTTACGGCAGAGACATTTTTCACAGCAATTGATGTTTCTTAAACTTTGGTTTACATACCCTACGGCCCCATCAGGAAGAACCCCCAGAAAAGTGTCATGTCGAAGTAGTAATAATAATTCATACAATTTACCAAGTCAGCAAATTCATATGATATTGTACAAGCATACTCGTAAAAAATTCTACGACTTTTACTCCTACTGCTGTCATTGGCCATTGCCTCAACTCATGCAGATTGTGCCCATTGTAAGTAGTCAGAGTGTTTATATCATAAAGTTTATATTAAGTCCATTGTATTCTTTATTAATCTTTACAAATTGGCGCCGTCTCTTCCCGTTCTAACAGTACATGATATCTGTCCACACCTCACAGTCTGCCTTTCTTTCCATGTTGATTTTATCTAAGAAGCAAGAGTCTGGAAATGCTAGCTTAACTTGTCACGTGCTACAAATCAGATCTTCAATTAATTTGGCCAAATCAGATCACTTAAAGCTGTTCACACCAAGAGCAATAACTA
>NW_015646463.1:966-1176 GCF_001515625.1 Sinocyclocheilus rhinocerous | reverse complement strand
TTTTTTGTTTATTTTGTTTAGTAGACAGACTTCCAAAGCAGACATAACAACTTTTCCTGCTTGCCTGATTGCAAGATGGGCAAGATGGGCAGGGCCTGAATTTGGGCCTTGTCATAACTTCACAAGAAATATACAGTAAAAATATACACAAACTGTCGGGTCTCGGGTCTGATCACCTGTTTCTTGTTGTCTCTGTGTTTGTGTGTTGTT
>NW_015646463.1:0-955 GCF_001515625.1 Sinocyclocheilus rhinocerous | reverse complement strand
CATTAGCTTCCCCTTATAGCTCCTCGTGTTTCTCTGTCTTTTGTCAGATTGTTGTGATTATTCCCTTGCTCTGACTGTCAGTGTTAGTATCGCTTACCAGTCCTGTCTTGTCTCGTCCAGGCTCCAGTGCTCGTAGCTGCCTGTTTATTTTCCCACACCTCTCTGTGCGTTCAGGAACCCGCGGGCTTCCTCTGGCATCCGCCTACCCCGGGACTCTGCGGTCTCGTTGTTGGGCTGCTCAGCCTCTCGCTCGGATTAGCGAGCTGCCCCTCCGGCTTTGTCTCCACTGCCGCTGTTGCGGCTTGTTCCAGCCGCTGCTATTTCTGTAAACAAATTCTATTTTTATTTTTGAATATTAGACTGTTTTTAAAGGGGTTTTCTGTTGCAGTTTTCTTAGTTACCTCTATGCAAATACATTTTTATAATCAACTGCTTTTTTTGTTTTCATTCTTTTCATAGTGGCACAAACTGGAGAGAGACTGCTGTTCTGGGCACTATGTTTATCTGGGAAAAGTTTGACATATCAATAAACATTGGAAAATGACTACAAAATGTGTGATTCGTGATGTTTTTTGTTTGTTTGTTTGTTTTATTTCTATAGTTCAACTGGCAGATCTAAGAATGGCATGTTTGTGGTCCATTTCCAGGAAACATAGAAGTGATTAATTGTTTACCTTTAATACACTATAAATACACTGTAAATGTTACAGAAGCAAAATTGAATAGTAGAAAAATACTGCATGTTTGAATAATCACTACGGTTACTGTGGTAAACCCATAGGAAATGTTGTGGTTATTATGCTTTAGTAACTACAAATACCACAGTAAAACTACAATTACTGAGGTAACGTTAAGCCCATAGTAAGTGTTGTGGTTATTGTGTGTTAGTAACTAAAAATACCACAGTAAAACTACGGTTACTGTGGTAAACCCATAGGAAATGTTGTGGTTATTA
>NW_015646462.1:643010-650852 GCF_001515625.1 Sinocyclocheilus rhinocerous | reverse complement strand
CGGGCACGCTCCGAGGAGTGTGTCCGTGCCTGTGATCTTGCGATCCCACTGCTGCTGAGGCACGGCGGCGACTGAGATCATGGGGATCTAGATCACTGGGGGCTAGAGCAGCTTGTACGGCCATCTCCTGCCGGTCCGCCGCTTCAGAGCACCGAGCTAGCTGCTCTAGGTCCTCTACTTTTGGTTCACACCGCATTACACGGTGCCCGTCTCCCCCCAGTGCCATCGGGAGATCGTTCTGCCAACCCTGTCGGTGTTCCAGGGCGTAGCGGTCTCCAGCGAGCTTTTCTTTCAGTTACCGCCCGGCAAAGTAGTGGCACTGAGAGGCTCGCGGCCTCTGCGGAGGCCCCCAGAGCAGCTAGTTCGGCCGTCCCCTGCCGGTGTGCCGCTTCAGGGCACCGAACTAGCCGTTCTGGGCACACCAGAGATCAGTCGCGAGAGACTTATTCCCCTGCAAATTATTTTAGGAAATCTGTATACACAGTATGTACACAGTAGCCAAAGCAAGAGATACAATAGATTTATTTTGCATATCTGACAGTGTAACATTAAGCAGAAGTATTTCGAATGAGTTAAACCTGTATCCTGTCTTCTGAGTAACATTGAGAATATCAATGTTAACCAAGAACATGGTTGAAACACGAGGAGCCGAATTTCACAGAAAGGCCCAAGACAACAGGATGTTCCTAAATCAGATCCTAGCGCCAGCCAGTCTGAAGCAAGCCTAACCAACTCTTTCACAGAACAGCTTGCAACATTAACACAAAAGAACAACTCAGGAAGGAGATTGTCAATTTTAGGGCAAGTAATCAAGATTGAAAATCATTAGTAGAAGCTGCGTTGGTTGGTTTCGCCCACCTAGAAGACAAAGACCAGACTGAGATTCCTTATGAGACCTTTTAACCTCTGGTCTTCACAGAACATGTCCTTATGTTCAAAAAATGGCACAGAAACTGTCTTTTACAGATGTAGATGCACCAAAATGAACTCAAAAAGACTTATAAACGAATATCAGTCCATTGCTTAACTCCATATTATGTATGTAACACACACATTTGACTATCATGTTCTAATCACTTATTGTGTATGTCTTTTTAATAACTATTGAATAGCTTAAGGGTTCATATTCATGTTTAGTATGTGTGTGTTTGAATCTTCTTGCTTGAAACGTTTCTTCCAATCAATTCTTTGTCAAATGTATCATATTCTTGTTATAGAAATCATGTCCAAAATTATACTCTGCAAGAGCGGGAAAATTCGGACCATGTGCCTGATGAGATGACATGTTGATTTATGTATTGGGAGGAGAAACACCCCGAGCTAAGACATTGTCTAATTGGTCAAGACAAGATTTGGGATGTGTCCAAAAGCCCAGTTTAAATACTCAGGACACCATCAAATTATGCTTCTAGCGTTTTGGCCATCGCTTTTAGCCACCGCGTTTTGATGCTGCTTTTTAGTGCTCTTTGAGTGTGCTCTTGCTTACACGCCAGCTGCTCCTCTAAAACCATGAGGGGAAATGCTTACTCTTTTCGTTCCTCTAATTTCTTTTCTTTTCCGTTGAGAGTTTTGTGTTCTGAGTTAAGTTTTGTCTCCGAGTTCACCCCGAGTCTGCGACTGCCTCAAAACTTCAACCAGCCCACAGCTCTGCATCTTCAGCAAACGCCCAACCATTAGCTTCCCAAGACATCACTTCAACAACTACTGAACTTCCAGCCAATCAGCAACCTCAGGAAACCCCCCTTTTCTGCAACAATGACAAGGGAACCCCCCTACACAGGCAACGCAAGTACCTCCAGATCCTAGCTGAACTGGTGCATTTAATATAAATTTAACCTCATTGAGGAACTCAATTCGAGGGTTAATTAAGTGATTGATGGTTGTTCAGATCTATGCAATTGCACATATTGCTGTAAACTTGGGATTTCACATTTTCATTCTCTTAAACTCATTATTTCCTCACTTTCTCTCTTTCTGCAACCTGTGTGAATGCGTGTGTTCATGTGTTAGATTAGTCTATATGTCTTAGATTTATCCAATAAAGCCTTATTCATATATTGAAAATAGTAGTATCTTGTGTTTTGTGCTTACAAGTTAATGTCTTAAACTGCCGATCTTGTTACTGTGCTAATAAATAGTGTTTTCACTATACTTTGGATATTAATATCCATTGCAAAATTGATGTTATACGGCTCGTTCAATGAATCGCTGACTGACTCAGTGATCAGCCATAAAACAGTGATTCTGTCCAAATTCCCTATAAAATCATAAATGATTCCCTTTGAGCTAAATTGACCTGTTTCCCTTACAGGAGCCTCCAAGCTTTGGAAGAATGGAGAGCGCGCCAGGAACATTAATATTTATAAATGAATACATGCATATGTTAGATTGCTCTGTTTGGGCAAATGAGAGAGATACTATATATTTCACACTGAGGGAGACATAGAAAGGGAGATTAAATGAAAGGGATGAGGAGAGAGATCTCCTACAGAGAAAACACACTGCCCAGTCCCTCATCCGTTGCCTGAAATATTGTGATTTGTAACTGCCACTGGGAGCTACAGTACAGCCAAAAAGCCACACGAATCAATTCAGTGCTTTTAGTGCTGTAGGCTTTAACTTCAAATACAAAACAGCCAGATTTATTATCTAAATCAGTCACACATGCAACCAATGATTTCATTAATTTGGTCAAAAGCAAATAAATAAGTACAAGGTAACCAGGATAAATACTGCTTCACTGTCCTAGACCCATATACTCACAATCCAGATGGGACCAGCAGCAGGTCTTAAATTAAAAAAGAGAGAACAAAGAAAGACCAGCTCTGTGAACATTAGACTTATCTAGAATTGATTCTGTGGGACCAATTAAATCTGCTAGATGCAAAACACTTTGTACTTCAGTGAATTAAAACAGATGTGATAATGCAACAACTCATTTTAAGAGGTTATGGGGGACAGAGGTGTTAACAGCTAAAGCAAATTATTTTGAGGATCAGGCCCTTAAACGTATGCTTTGCTTAGCAGTATCAGTCTGAACTTTATATTGCTGAGGAAATGTGCATGCGTAATGCTACTCTCAAGACATTTCACAGAATTATATTTAAATGAAAAAAATGAAGCGTTGTGTTTTAGGATGCATGCAAATTATGGCAACTTTTTTGAAATAATTTTCTATGTGCAACCTTGTCGAGGTTCAACTTGTACTATATTTGTATCAGTGCAGATAACTGAATTTCAGTTTTTTTTTAAATTGGACAAAAGAGGGTTTGTGTCATGAAATAAATCTAATAAAATGATAAATAATGACAATACTTGTATATTTACCCATTACAGACAGTGTATTTCATTGATATACCACATAATATTGAACATAATAAAAAACTATGAGGCTTATTGTTGCTATGGATATCAATCAAACTTCTGTTTGCGAGTGTCTATTTATCAGCAAGTGAAAATACAAGCTTGAACTTACTGTATAACGTCTCCAGGTTACAAATGTAACCATGGTTCCTCGAGGGAATGAGACGCTGCATCGGAAACGCTTTGGGAACGCCCCCAGCGTGACCATGCTTTGAATCACATATGAAATCAGTCCAATAGACGGGCGAGGTGTCATGGGCGGGTGCCGTTGCGACCAGGAAGCTATAAAAGCACATGTGGTGGTCAGTTTCTAGGAATGAAGCAAGCGCTCACAGGGATGCCGGAAGTATGGCACTGAGATGTGTGAATGTGTGAGTGCGTGTGTTTATGTGTTAGACTAGTTTATATGTCTTAGATTTATCTAATAAAGCCTTATTTATATTGAAAATAGTAGTATCTTGTGTTTTGTGCTTACAAGTTAATGTCTTAAACTGCCGATCTTGTTACTGTGCTAATAAATAGTGTTTTCACTATACTTTGGATATTAATATCCATTGCAAAATTGATGTTATACGGCTCGTTCAATGAATCGCTGACTGACTCAGTGATCAGCCATAAAACAGTGATTCTGTCCAAATTCCCTATAAAATCATAAATGATTCCCTTTGAGCTAAATTGACCTGTTTCCCTTACAGGAGCCTCCAAGCTTTGGAAGAATGGAGAGCGCGCCAGGAACATTAATATTTATAAATGAATACATGCATATGTTAGATTGCTCTGTTTGGGCAAATGAGAGAGATACTATATATTTCACACTGAGGGAGACATAGAAAGGGAGATTAAATGAAAGGGATGAGGAGAGAGATCTCCTACAGAGAAAACACACTGCCCAGTCCCTCATCCGTTGCCTGAAATATTGTGATTTGTAACTGCCACTGGGAGCTACAGTACAGCCAAAAAGCCACACGAATCAATTCAGTGCTTTTAGTGCTGTAGGCTTTAACTTCAAATACAAAACAGCCAGATTTATTATCTAAATCAGTCACACATGCAACCAATGATTTCATTAATTTGGTCAAAAGCAAATAAATAAGTACAAGGTAACCAGGATAAATACTGCTTCACTGTCCTAGACCCATATACTCACAATCCAGATGGGACCAGCAGCAGGTCTTAAATTAAAAAAGAGAGAACAAAGAAAGACCAGCTCTGTGAACATTAGACTTATCTAGAATTGATTCTGTGGGACCAATTAAATCTGCTAGATGCAAAACACTTTGTACTTCAGTGAATTAAAACAGATGTGATAATGCAACAACTCATTTTAAGAGGTTATGGGGGACAGAGGTGTTAACAGCTAAAGCAAATTATTTTGAGGATCAGGCCCTTAAACGTATGCTTTGCTTAGCAGTATCAGTCTGAACTTTATATTGCTGAGGAAATGTGCATGCGTAATGCTACTCTCAAGACATTTCACAGAATTATATTTAAAATAAAAAAGGAAGTGTTGTGTTTTAGGATGCATGCAAATTATGCTAACTTTTATGAAGGAATTTTCGATGAGCAACCTGTCGAGGTTCATCTCATACTAAATTTGTTTCAGTGCAGATACCCAAATTTCAGTTTTTTTTTTTATTGGACAAAAGACTGTTTATGTCATGAAATAAATCTATAATAGAATCTATAATAAATAATGACAATACTTGTACATTTATCCATTGCAGACACAGAGTGTGTATTTCGTTGATATACCACATAATATTGAAAAAAAAAAAAACTCTCAAGCTTATTGCTGCTATGGTTGCCTCCTTAATCTTTTTGCGATTATCTATTTATCATCAGGGGCGGATCTACCGGGGTTGCATGCGGTGGCAACTGCCACCCTACGAAAAAGCTGTGCCACCCCAGAATTATCACAGAATAAAATATAAATGTAACCAGTGCTTTATGTGCTACTTTTCAGATGCGGCGATGACAGAGTAATGCAAAATAATGGCAAAAACACGTCTTTTAATAAACTGTGCACGATGGTTGCACGCGCACGCAGCGTTCCAGTGTAGTTTCCAGTGTAGTGGGCTTCATTAACAAATGAGTCGTATGAACCGGATCTTTTTGAGTCAAAACCACAAAGCGCGGCCCAGTTCACTAACGAATTGTTTTTACATTTGTTCGTGATAATTACTGCTTTTCAAGTAACTCAGAAGTCCTCTGAGAAATCTAATCCCGTCCGGATATGTCTGAGATTCATCGCGTAATTGTTTGGTGATCCAATTCTCCAACTGCTCGCTCCACTTTCATCATATAAGCCATAACAATAACATGAAATCAATAAGAAGATGCCGATCACAGAAACTATAGGTGCATCTCAATAAATTAGAATGTCGTGGAAAAGTTCATTTATTTCAGTAATTCAACTCAAATTGTGAAACTCGTGTATTAAATAAATTCAATGCACACAGACTGAAGTAGTTTAAGTCTTTGGTTCTTTTAATTGTGATGATTTTGGCTCACATTTAACAAAAACCCACCAACTCACTATCTCAACAAATTAGAATACTCCATAAGACCAATAAAAAAAACATTTCTAGTGAATTGTTGGCCTTCTGGAAAGTATGTTAATTTACTGTACATGTACTCAATACTTGGCAGGGGCTCCTTTTGCTTTAATTACTGCCCCAATTCGGCGTGGCATGGAGGTGATCAGTTTGTGGCACTACTGAGGTGGTATGGAAGCCCAGGTTTCTTTGACAGTGGCCTTCAGCTCATCTACATTTTTTGGTCTCTTGTTTCTCATTTTCCTCTTGACAATACCCCATAGATTCTCTATGGGGTTCAGGTCTGGTGAGTTTGCTGGCCAGTCAAGCACACCAACACCATGGTCATTTAACCAACTTTTGGTGCTTTTGGCAGTGTGAGCAGGTGCCAAATCCTGCTGGAAAATGAAATCAGCATCTTCAAAAAGCTGATCAGCAGAAGGAAGCATGAAGTGCTCCAAAATGTCTTGGTAAACGGGTGCAGTGACGTTGGTTTTCAAAAAAAACAATGGACCAACACCAGCAGATGACATTGCACCCCAAATCATCACAGACTTCACGAAGTGTGTGGATGCAGCCCTGGCTCCGTTGCGACTCCAGGGCATCCGCATTCTGAACTATATCGACGATTGGTTGATTTTGGCTCAAGCAGAGCAGACGGTGGTTCGACATTGAGATGTCATTCTCGCCCACCTGAGAGAACTGGGGTTGAGACTAAACGCCAAGAAAAGTGTGCTTTCTCCATTACAGAGGACCACTTATCTAGGCGTGGTGTGGGATTCGACCACGATGCAGGCACGTATGTCCCCTGCTCGGATCGAGTCGGTCCTCACCGCAGTCGCGAGAGTCAGAGAAGGCCGGTCACTCACTGTCAAGCAGTTTCAGAGACTGCTGGGTCTGATGGCAGCTGCGTCCAACGTGATAACTCTTGGCCTGATGTACATGAGACCCCTACAGTGGTGGCTCAAGACCAAGGGGTTCTCCCCGAGAGGAAACCCGCTTCGCATGATCAGGGTCACGCAGCGATGCCTACGTGCCTTGGACATGTGGAGGAAACCTTGGTTCTTGTCTCAGGGCCCGGTGCTGGGAGCTCCCTGTCGCCGCGTAACCCTAGTTGTTGAGACCATCCTCCAATCCAGAGCTCCCTCAACGAGGAAACTGTATGACTTGAAGTGGAAACTTTTAACTTCGTGGTGCGGAGACCGCAAGCTCAACCCAGTTAACTGCCCGGTTGGTACAGTGTCGTGTCCCCATGTGGGACTTGGCTGTGGTGCTAGAAGCTCTCTGTAGGCCTCCCTTCGAGCCTATCGAGGAGATCTCTGATCGCCACCTCACTATCAAGACTACTTTCCTTCTGGCGATATCTTCTCTCAAGAGAGTGGGGGACCTGCAGGCCCTCTCAGTGGCCCCTTCCTATCTCAACTTTGCGCCTGGTCTTGCCAAAGCTTTTCTGTACCCTCGAGCGAAGTATGTTCCTAAGGTCCCCTCCTCTACACCACGGCCTGTCGTACTCCAGGCCTTCAGTCCTCCTCCCTTCGGGGAACCAACCATGGTTCCTCGAGGGAACGAGACGCTGCGTCTCGGGGCCATACTTCCGGCATCTCTGTCAGCGCTTGCTTCACTCCTAGAAACTGACGTTCCCTAAGCGTCCTCCGACGCAGCGTCTCGTTCCCTCGAGGAACCATGGTTACATACGTAACCTGAGACGATTTGTGTGTAAAGTTTTGAAAAAAAGAGGTAAAGTTTTGAAAATGTGTGTAAGCAGTTGAAAAAAACCTGTAAGAAAAACTCTAACAACTAGATTGAAAGGTTTAAAAAGACAAATTTATGCTGGCTTGTCTTAAAGCCTTGTTTAAAAAAACGTAAATGGTTTGGTCAGTTAGATGTTCTAGATGTTTGCTAAAGTGTTGCTAGTTGGTTGCTAGGATATTCTGGGTGGTTGCTA
>NW_015646462.1:642638-643000 GCF_001515625.1 Sinocyclocheilus rhinocerous | reverse complement strand
AACAGTATAGATGATTACTTAATGGTAATACAATATTTGTGAACACAACTGTGTATGTCAGACTATAAATCGCCAAAAACTATGCATGGGGGCTTGCTTTGGTGTTGCCACCCCTCGTAGACCCCATGCTGTCAGACTCTGTTCTATGTTTCGTGTGTGTCCTGCTCCCCATGTGCCTTCCCATGCCCTTATTTGGTTTGTTTCCTGTTCCTGTCCTAATTTAAGTTGATTCCTTCCCAGGTGTTTCCCAGGTTTAATTTCCATTGCTCCCAGGTGTGTCTCGTCATCCCCTCCTCCTGTGTGTGTGTATATAAAGTGTTCCCAGCCCCTAATTCTCTGTCCGATGTTGAAGGTCTTCCTGT
>NW_015646462.1:634085-640588 GCF_001515625.1 Sinocyclocheilus rhinocerous | reverse complement strand
GCTCCCAGGTGTGTCTCGTCATCCCCTCCTCCTGTGTGTGTATATAAAGTGTTCCCAGTCCCTAGTGCTCGGTCGGATGTTAAAGGTCTTCGTGTGAACGTCTTCCTGTGTTCGTCTCCCTTGGTTGAGAAATAAAGTCCTTTCAACATATTCTCCAGCGTCTCCTCGTCCCTCGTGTGTGTGCACCCGTGACACATGCCACCCCTTTGCCAACCTAAAAATTATTTTCTAGATCCGCCCGTTTATCATCAAGTGAACTAACAAGTATACAAGCTTGAACTAACTGTATAAACATACATAACATAATGTATATAACCCTCTTTTACACATTTTTTTTAATGCTAGCATAACGGTGATTGCTTGATGATCTGAACTTAACTAATTAAAATGAATTAAATCATATCCTTCAGAGACAGAACTATTTGTTTGAGATGTTAAAGTGAACACAATTATCTAATAACACTGAATGTTCAACAGATTCAATGTATGAGGAAAGTCCACTGATTAGGGCCCTATGAAATCAGTTTTATTCTTTCCCAAGTTACATTTTTTTCTTTTTAAAATTGTCTGGCTTCTAATGGAGCGTGTGTATATTCTGTTTTAATGGTTAACCACTGATGGTTAAATGTAATTTTATTGATCAAAAAGCATGTCTTGAAATCATGAAACTTACACAAGTTGACAGCAATTTATTAAAAGTTTTAAAAATATTTTTAAAAAATTATGAAATAGGTTTTATTTTTTTTACCAAATTCAGTTTTTACCAAAAATATCTTTTTTATTTTTTTTAGTTAGAATTTTTCTGGATTCCATTTTAATGGGTTAATTAAATTGTAATAATCACATTTTTTTAAACAATAATAGGGTCCTAGTTTTTTTTGTGTTATGTATGTAAATTTTTATGGTAATCAAATTAAGGCATAAAACATTCATTTAATTTATCTTTTAATCAAATGAAAATTAAACAAACCCTTTTTGGCAAACAAAGTGCTGCACAACAGAGCTTTACTGTTAAAATTAAAACATGGAAAAAAATAATTAAATTAATTACTCCTTAAAAATAATAAAGTTTTCATAATAATGTTATTATTAGTACTAACAGTAGTAGTAAGACAGACATTCTACAGTACAATAGTAATATATTTCTGTCACAATTTCATCTAGTTAAACTGAACTTTTATTTTGACAGGTTGCCGTGAAGAATTTTATTTGTGTCTACAGTATATATGATATGCTGGTAGTTTTTCAAAAAATTCTTATGAAGTGACTCTCAGATCAGTTCTGGTGATGTTGTTCATGTAGTTATGTACTCATTTAGTGAGACAGACACTGAAAACCATAGAAATGTAGTGGAGTGAAAAGTACAATATTTGTCTTTCAAATGTAGTGAAGTTGAAGTCATAAGTTCCCAGAAAAAATAATACTCAAGTAAAGTACAGATACTCAAAAAGTGTACTTAAGTACAATACTCAAGTAAATGTACTTAGTTACTGTCCGCCTCTGTTCATATTTAAATAGTCTTTTCTGGTTTAATGTTCACAGATACTAGTCCATATCGCCATTTGATTTAAGTGTACTGACCTACTTTTTATTTATTCATTCAAAATTTGGCAATTTCTGTGACATTCCGTGTTATACAGTAAATTCCATTTGTATGACTTGATTTTGTTAAAGTTTTCTGCACCGCAGAAATCATAAAGCTCTAATAAGCCTATGTGCCGGAGCTTAGCCCCGGCCGGCCCCGGCCCAATTAAAACCCTGATGATAATAATAATAATAATAATTGTACATTATTTTAGCACAAATGCAAGTGGAAAACTTCCACTATTGCAAAATGTGAAGCACAATTTAGAGTTCAGAAATACATAGTAGTACACAGGTAAGTAACATTCACACAACAAGAGCTTCCGATGTACTCTGCATGTGAAAGATGTTCAGACGCATTCGCCCAGCTACTAGAGTACTTATGGAATAATACAGAATACTGAAATAATTTAAATTACACCAGCACCAATTTGTCACAACACACTTACAGCAAAGCAAACTGTTGCTCTCGTCAAAGCAGCAGGCTGAGGTAACACATCCTCCACCCACACAATTCTATAGCAGCGATCTCGGTCTATACTCAGCTAGCTAACTAGCAGACAAGCTCTTTGAAGACAAGATATGTAGCAGTTTTCAGGGAAAAAAATGCATGGGTGAGGTGTCTCCATATGACAAAGACAGGGAAATGTCTACTGCAGATATTTCTGAATAACACATAAAAGGCATATTTAACTTTATATGGAGTATTGATTACCGATTGATGTATAGTTTCAAAGGGAAAAAACAAGCAGCATCCCCAGAAGACCTTCTGAACCACATTCTAATGCCACAGGATCTGCCACTGCTAGATTTATAGGCCTCCGTTACAAAATTATAAAACAATCAACAATGTTTGAAAAAGTTACTGGAGTAACAAGCAGGCAGCACCTGTGACATTGCTTTCATACAACAAACAACTTAATATTTAGTTACTTATGTATTAGACACAATATTGGTTACTTTGTTTTTGAACCTGCAATGAAAATAACTCCAAACTGGACTGTCTGGAGAAGTGCACTGATACAAATGTATATTGTATATAATATTGGACTGTTATATCAGCATTCTTGGAACACAGCTCAACCAATCAAATTCAAAAACTGGAACTAACTTTTTGGCTACACTGGCAGTTTAAAAGTTTGGGGTCCGTACAAATTTTTTATGTTTTTGAAATAGGTAACTCAACAAGGCTGCATTTATTTGATCAAAATACAGTTACAAACTATAGCATTGTGAAATATACTCAATTGCTCGAAAGCCTCAATACTTTTTAAGTGACAATACTGTGGCTTTACACTAATAAGCACAAACTTGCACAGCTCAACTAAGAGACAGACAAGAAGAAAAATGATATAATGATGGCATGACTGAATGTCACACCATCTTCTAAGGATCAACTCAACCAGCCTATTTCACCTAGCACTATCAGTCGAGCAGATGGATAAAGATGTTCCTTTCCTACTTACTGCAAAACTGCCTGTATAAAAATGTATTGTAGCAAGTCTGAAAAAGTGTGTTATGCTGTCAGGTGTGATTTAAGTCAAATATGTTCTGTTCCTGTGTTTTGTGTTCTTTTTGCATGGGGGCTTTAAGGGGTGGGTGTTCTTCTGAAGAACGAGTCTGCGCACTCGTGTGTGGGTGGAGTCTGGGGGAAAGGTTCTGGAAGTTTGTGAGTTCAGAGAGAGAGAGTAGAGCTCAAGCGTTGGGTTTGCCTCGGGCGCTCTCGTGAATAAAAAGCAAGCTAAAAAACCGTCAAGTTGTCGTTTCACAGACTGGATCGCTACACTGGTGTCAGAAGTTACCTAACCGAATCCAGTTGGCGCACCGGTGGTCATGGTGCCTAAGAAGGGGGGTCAGTGGAGATTTTGTGTTGACTGTAGGCGCCTTAATGAGGTCACTAGGAAGGACTCGTATCCCATCCCTCGTGTGGATGAATCACTGGACCTTGTAGCTGGGTCGTCGTGGTTCACTTGCCTGGACCTGCGTACTGGCTATTGGCAGGTACCACTTGCTCCGGAAGCCAGACCAAAAACTGCTTTTTGTACAAGTAGGAGGTTATGGCAGTTCAGGGTGCTCTGCTTTGGCCTCTGCAATGCGCCGGCTACTTTTGCCAGGTTAATGGACAGGGTGTTATCAGGTATTCCACGGTCAGAGTGTCTGGTGTACCTGGATGACATCCTGGTCCATGGTAGTTCTTTTCTGGCCTCTCTAGAGGCTCTCAGGCGAGTGCTGAGTTGCATTAGAGAATCTGGCTTGAAGCTACACCCAGAGAAATGTCACTTCTTTAGGAGGGAGGTGACGTTCTTGGGGCACAAGCTGGGAAGGCAGGGGATTGGCACAATGGAAGAGAAGGTGCAGGCAGTGAGCGGGTGGCCCACTCCTACAACGTCGCAGCAGCTCAAGGGGTGCCGTGTTTAGCATTGGTGGATACGGGATCGACTGTGACAGTGTTGAGACCAGATGTAGTTCTGGCAAATGTCAAGCTGGAACCCACCACTGTCCGACTACGCACAGTGACGGGTGAACTAGCGCCCATGAAGGGTAAAGGAGAGGTGGGGCTGACGGTAGGGGGAAAGACATTACGCCATTCGGTGTGGGTGGCTACAGTACAAGACCCCTGTATTCTTGGTCTGGACTTCCTTAAAAGTGCAGGTTGCCAGTTAGACTTAAGGGGTGGCCTGCTCCGGTTTGAAGGGGGTCCTGAGGTTGTCATGTCCACTGAAAATAACGTTGATATGTCTTTTACAGGTCTGTTAGAGGCAGCAAATGTTCCTGGGGACTCTAGGTTGGAGGGCCACACATTGCATTTGCAATCCAGCCCGAGTGCTGATACCAGACCACCTCAGGTAGATGATTCTTCCACTCCCTTAGCCCACACCCCAGCTGACCTCTACCCGGGGGTGGCCACACAACCCTCCTCAGAGCCAGTTTCAAGTCTCCCTGGCAGGGATGGGCAGGAGGCTGGCTGTCTGTTTCCACCTCTGGGAGAGGGGGGAGGGGTGGTTGCTTTGAGGGAGATGTGGCTTAAGAATCGGTAGGGCTTGGATACAGGAGTCAGCAGGAGCAGTTGTGGGATTTGCTGGTAGATTTCCAACATTGTTTTGCATTTGGGGAGGGGGATGTGGGGCGAACACATCTGGTACAGCACGAAATTGAGACAGGAGATGCCATGCCCATCAGGTTGCGGGCCCGGAGCCGTCTGAGAGTGCGTGGGCCGCACCGGTGGTCATGGTGCCTAAGAAGGGGGGTCAGTGGAGATTTTGTGTTGACTATAGGCGCCTTAATGAGGTCACTAGGAAGGACTCGTATCCCATCCCTCGTGTGGATGAATCACTGGACCTTGTAGCTGGGTCGTCGTGGTTCACTTGCCTGGACCTGCGTACTGGCTATTGGCAGGTACCACTTGCTCCGGAAGCCAGACCAAAAACTGCTTTTTGTACAAGTAGGAGGTTATGGCAGTTCAGGGTGCTCTGCTTTGGCCTCTGCAATGCGCCGGCTACTTTTGCCAGGTTAATGGACAGGGGTATTCCACGGATTCCACGGTCAGAGTGTCTGGTGTACCTGGATGACATCCTGGTCCATGGTAGTTCTTTTCTAGAGGCTCAAGGCCTCTCTAGAGGCTCTCAGGCGAGTGCTGAGTTGCATTAGCGAGTCTGGCTTGAAGCTACACCCAGAGAAATGTCACTTCTTTAGGAGGGAGGTGACGTTCTTGGGGCACAAGCTGGGAAGGCAGGGGATTGGCACAATGGAAGAGAAGGTGCAGGCAGTGAGCGGGTGGCCCACTCCTACAACGTCGCAGCAGCTCAAAAGTTTTTTGGGATATTACAGGTATTACAGGAGGTTTGTGCAGGGTTTTTCTACCATTGCAGACCCACTTTTCTGCCTGCAGAAGTCCTTCAAGTCCTTCACGTGGACTGAGGAGTGTCAAAACTCTTTTGATGCCCTGAAACAGGCTCTGGTCACAGCCCCTATATTGGCTCCCCCTGATTCGGCTCTTTCCTTCATTCTGGACACAGACGCCAGCAATGTGGGTATGGGGGCAGTTCTCTCTCAGGTGGGGTCTGGGGGGGAACGGGTCGTGGCCTACTACAGCAAAACGTTCAACAAATCTGAACGCAGATACTGTGTCACCAGAAGGGAACTTGCTGCTGTGCTTTTTGCAGTTCGGCACTTTAAGTATTACCTGTGCGGGTTACCTTTCACTGTACGTACTGACCATTCCGCTCTCCAGTGGCTAATGTCATTTAAAGAGCCGGAGGGCCAGTTGGCACGCTGGATTGAGGAACTTCAGATGTACGACATGAGGGTAGTACACCGGGCAGTTTACCGGGTTCAGTTGCCTCCAAGGGGTAGGAAGGTGGCCGTGCACCGGAATAGATTGGCACCTTACAAAGGAGGTGCCGCTGCAGCCGTGACGCCGGCCTCCACTTCGCATATACCTGCTCCAGAGGGCGAAGCAGGACCGCAGCCGAGCACTGCCAGTCCTCTGGGAGTTCCCCATGCAGCCACACCGGTTCTTGAGCTGCAACCGTTGCATTTAGATAGCCCGGTGACAGTAACACAGGTGGGGCAGCTGCGGCCTCAGAGAGTCAGAAGGCCGCTGGGACGGTTCCGGGACTTTGTTCGTTCCCTCGGGGTCGAGGAACTCAGTGAGGGGGGGGCAGTGTAGCAAGTCTGAAAAAGTGTGTTATGCTGTCAGGTGTGATTTAAGTCAAATATGTTCTGTTCCTGTGTTTTGTGTTCTTTTTGCATGGGGGCTTTAAGGGGTGGGTGTTCTTCTGAAGAACGAGTCTGCGCACTCGTGTGTGGGTGGAGTCTGGGGGAAAGGTTCTGGAAGTTTGTGAGTTCAGAGAGAGAGAGTAGAGCTCAAGCGTTGGGTTTGCCTCGGGCGCTCTCGTGAATAAAAAGCAAGCTAAAAA
>NW_015646462.1:628530-634045 GCF_001515625.1 Sinocyclocheilus rhinocerous | reverse complement strand
AGTTCCCCATGCAGCCACACCGGTTCTTGAGCTGCAACCGTTGCATTTAGATAGCCCGGTGACAGTAACACAGGTGGGGCAGCCGCGGCCTCAGAGAGTCAGAAGGCCGCTGGGACGGTTCCGGGACTTTGTTCGTTCCCTCGGGGTCGAGGAACTCAGTGAGGGGGGGGCAGTGTAGCAAGTCTGAAAAAGTGTGTTATGCTGTCAGGTGTGATTTAAGTCAAATATGTTCTGTTCCTGTGTTTTGTGTTCTTTTTGCATGGGGGCTTTAAGGGGTGGGTGTTCTTCTGAAGAACGAGTCTGCGCACTCGTGTGTGGGTGGAGTCTGGGGGAAAGGTTCTGGAAGTTTGTGAGTTCAGAGAGAGAGTAGAGCTCAAGCGTTGGGTTTGCCTCAGGCACTCTCGTGAATAAAAAGCAAGCTAAAAAACCGTCAAGTTGTCGTTTCACTGACTGGATCGCTACAGTATTTATGCTCAATGCATTGACAATTGCTGGTCTATAACTTTTGCTCATGGAATGAGTTTATGAGGTAAACAAATGATCAATATTGTCTGAAAATTACTAACAAACCTCTACAATGTGAGTAATCACTTGCTTTTGCGACTAAATCTTCACTCTGGGCGACTAAAAAAATGTCTAACTAATAAATTATTAGATTTTACTCGCCAGTGTGTGAGCTGGAGGCTAAGTAGGCCTACACGTTTAGAACAGATATATTTCCACTCGCCGAACAGCCTGACTGAGCGCTTGAGAGTTTCATTCTCCATAAAACGATCTGTGCTATTTCTCAAGTCATCTCAATGGATGAGCATCATACCTGTATTTGACGTACCGTAAACCCTAGTGTGAAGGCGCACAGCGCCGTGCTGTTTAGTTACTTCGATTTTACCTCGTTGCTGAGGAAGATAATGTAGCGATCTAATATCTATGCTATTTTATTAATAAAAGTTGCGGGGCAGCACCGACAATAAGTTTCTGTGTGTGCGCAGCGCGATCTGCGATCTGCAATCTCTGACCTCTCTCCCTCTCACTGGGCCTCATTTATCAATCTAACGTAGAAACGAGTGCAGATCTGTGCGCACAAATCAACTTACAACAGAGTTCATGTGTGATTCATGAAACATTCATATGCGCACATCTTCAGCCCCAGAGCCAGAGCCACTGCTGCCTCCAGGAATACCAATGAGAGTTTAAGGTGCCAGCAAGTGAAATCAAAGGCAATGAGATGCAGCCTATCTATGAAACTGCTATGCTGTACTGCTTGAAGGCACCAAGACCAAACCAGTCCAGTAAGAGCTTCATCTGTGACCACAGTTATCATATATGCTTTGAAAGGGCTTACACACTTCAAACATTAGTAGATTCACTTCATTCATTAACATCTGTGATAACTTGCTGAAGGAAGAAATGGGCCTGGCACAGATGGGCTTATCCATTTTGAGTGCGGCCCAGTGGCTTCACACCTGAACATATGACCCAAATAGGTCGGTCTCAGTTTAAACTTCATAGCAGGTGTAGGTGACACATGAATGACTCCTTGGATATCAGCCGACTGCCTCCCAAGTAACTGAGTGGGTGGTAGACAAACTGCTCCATCAGGCAGTGGGAATAACGAAGCTGCAGACATCTATGAAGTGATCTATGTGGTGATACTTGCAGAAGTTGTCCAAACAAGAGACACTGAGAATCACAAAGCAGTGCAAGCCAGAGGGCATCAAATAGTAGCCAGCTGCACTGGACAATCTAGCATCAAACACACACACACACACACGCATGCACGCACACACACACACACACTACTGGGCCTCATTTATCAATCTAACGTAGAAACGAGTGCAGATCTGTGCGCACAAATCAACTTACAACAGAGTTCATGTGTGATTCATGAAACATTCATATGCGGCCAATCTCATCGTACGAATGATCGCACGTTGATAAATGTGGCGGCAGAAAACAATCGTCATTTGAATATCACGGCCATAAAAACACCCCGGTTTTGAAGCCTAGCCCCTAGAGTTTACGACACGGAGAAACGAAACCCGGCCAAAAAGAGGAAGTTATCTCATGAAAGAGAAATGTATCTTACTCCAAAAACACCCATTAACCTTGTAATTGCAAACACTTAGGCTACATTAATATATGTATATTAAAATACTGGTAAATATGCAGCCTATTTAGTTCCCCTCACTCTACAACAAATATTTTAAATTTAATGATATTCAGAACAGAACAAGAATGAAAAATAAGTAGTTATAAAATTATATATTAAACTATAAAATAAAACACAAATTAGGCTATAGTGGCATTCATTATAAACAGCATACAAATGTCAAGCAAAACTGAAACGGCATTGGGCTCACGAGCCTGTCTCATACCACAAGAATCCAAATGTTTAAATTTTCACACATATATACAGTATATATATATATATATATATACATACATACAGTATATATATATGGAACAAGATGATCCCATTCAAATCAATGATAAACAGCTTTGGTCAAATGTAATCTAAAAGTAATCAAAAAGTTAGACTATATTACCTAAAATGTGTAATGTAATAGCTTACATTACTACGATTTTTATCATGTAATTTGTATTCAGTAATAGACTACAATTTGTAAGTAATCTACCCAACACCATCTATAAATGAGCTAAGAGTAACTGCAAGAAAGAAAATGTTTCCAGTGTCTCTTCAAACTAGTCATCTTGAAAAAGATTTCATATTTCAAAATGTGCTTCTGCCTGGATTTGTTTCCATTTTTGCCATATCCTATTTGTAACATTTGTTTGCATAACTAGGCCTATTATTCATTATGTAGCCTAAACACGGCTTTATACTTCACTCATGTTCTAATATCCGTGTAAAATCCTTCACATGCGCAAAAATGTTTGTGTGGGCGCTGCACGCTGATTTACAGCGGACCTTTTAAAATTAACAGTGTAACTTTTATGTTTGGTTGACTGCATTTTAGCTCCATGTGTCCTTGCCCCGAGCCAAGTCAACAGACAACGGACTGTTCAGTCACCTAAACACAAATGCAGGATCTCTCACGCTGATGAAAAGAGCACAGTATATTCAAGATGCACAGTATAAATGCAATTCAGAGCACTATACTGCTTGTTGAGATGAATAATTTAAGTGATGTACCTTATGTCCTAATTACATAACTTATGTTTGGTCATTTTTATTTAACATTTATTTCAGTGTGACAACAATTGTGTCTCCAAAAGACCTTTGTCCACAGAGATCAACATGTCCTCCAAGACGTTTACCTTCCCTCTGACTAATGACTAACCGAGTGAAGAGATTTTAGAGCTCAGCCCTCTTACTTCCCACCTATAGAACGTCTCACTTGAGATAACAGTGGCATCTGTCCAAAAATCCATTTGCATAAGCATCAGCTTGTGTGTTGTGAGGAGCTTAACACAAATTTCATTAACCTATGGGTTAAAAGAGTCTGCTCCCCTAATTTCTCTCCCTGTCAACTTCAGCCACAGAATTCACAGCAACTAGCTTCCATTTATAAATCTCAATCAGTGGAAAACCAAGGGGGAAAAAACCTTGAGCCTTTATGCTATAATTAGAAATATACAAATGTATTCCTCTCTCAAATACAGTCATGGTTTATCACCTAATCCGCAACAATTACTTTACCTCCAATAACAAAAGACATACAGCTTCAAGGTAAAAGCTAAAAGCTAAAATCCAATTTAGTTGGACTAGAAAGCTAAATTAGAAATTGTTAAAAAAATTTCCTCAGAGCAAGCATGAGGAATTGCTGTCATTAATTACTCACCCTCATGTTGTTTCAAACCCGTAAGACCTTCGTTCATCTTCGGAACACAAATTAAGATATTTTGGATGGAATCTGAGAGGTGTCTGACCCTGCATAGACAGCAACACAACTGAAATGTCCCCAAGTCCAGAGACATAGCAAGGAGATCTGTAAAATAATCCATGTGACATCAGTGGTTCAACCGCTTTTCCCTTTTGTTCATCTGTTAATTATATTATAGCCTATTGTATACTTTTTATTTTATTCATTTTATAGACTTAATTTCTGTTTTCTCCTTTCACAGAAGCACAGCAGGTGCATGATGCGAAGATTGAATCCTCATGGTCTTGTTTACGCTGCTATTCGCGCATATAAAGCTAAAGCCCTGCATAACCATCCTGCATAAAGACATTCTAATCTTACTGGTTAACGATCGACTAATGAGCTTCGTTTGACAGTCAGGAAAATAAAAATGAACAAAATGCTGTCATTGTACTATTCTCCACCATATTTACTATGCTGCGCGCAAGTTCAGGTAACTCAAAAACTTGCACGTGCTGAGACCAGACGTGAGATTTGATCGTAGCCACCGCTCCGTACGCCTAACATAACATATCCTTGTTAACATAACATATCCTTACATAACCGTACGCTCAATTTTCTGTCGTACGATCGTTTCGTAAATGAGGCCCACTGTGTTTATGTGCGAGTGGTGTGTGTGCATCAGTTAAAGCAGCGCATATAGGACAGTGATTAAACTGACTTGGAACTACCTGTGCATTCAACGGTTTTAATGCATACCTGCCAGCTAATCAAAATCGAGTATTCAGACAGACCATGGAATAAATATAAATAAAAAATATACAAACTACAAGATTTTTATATAAAATATTACTAGCCAATGGTGAGTCTATTGCCAAGGTGTGCATAGAGGTTTGACTAATGAAACAGAGCATGTAATTAAACATACCATATTGAAATAAATACTGTAATGTTTAAGATTCCAAACTGTGCCTAGCAATATGGTAACTTCCCACAGTACAAGCAAATTTGTTAAAAATTTACATGTAACCTGCAACCTCCCATATAGTCCCTAAATAAAAGAGCCATGAATAAGGAATGATAATGGCTCCTTTACAATTGGACTGAGGCCATGCAGAGCACATCTTCAGCCCCAGAGCCAGAGCCACTGCTGCCTCCAGGAATACCAATGAGAGTTTAAGGTGCCAGCAAGTGAAATCAAAGGCAATGAGATGCAGCCTATCTATGAAACTGCTATGCTGTACTGTAAGACTTTCGTTCATCTTCGGAACACAAATTAAGATATTTTGGATGGAATCTGAGAGGTGTCTGACCCTGCATAGACAGCAACACAACTGAAATGTCCCCAAGTCCAGAGACATAGCAAGGAGATCTGTAAAATAATCCATGTGACATCAGGGGTTCAACCGTAATTATACGAAGCTACGAGAATACATTTTGTGCACAAAAGAAAAAAAAAACGACTTTATTCACGGATACGGATTTACCAAAAACTGAAAACAGCATCCACCCACAAAAGATCGGAGGGATTTTGTGCAAAAAAAAAAAAAAAAACTTTATTCAACAATTTGTCTCCTCTGCATCACCCTGTAAACAGCGTATGCTGCAGGAATCCATGTGACAACCACTGATGTCACATGGATTTTACAGATCTCCTTGCTACGTCTCTGGACTTGGGAACATTTCAGCTG
>NW_015646462.1:607938-628520 GCF_001515625.1 Sinocyclocheilus rhinocerous | reverse complement strand
GACTTTATTCAACAATTTGTCTCCTCTGCATCACCCTGTAAACAGCGTATGCTGCAGGAATCCATGTGACAACCACTGATGTCACATGGATTTTACAGATCTCCTTGCTATCTGTCTGGACTTGGGAACATTTCAGTTGCGTTGCTGTCTATGCAGGGTCAGACAGCTCTCAGATTCCATCAAAAACATCTTAATTTGTGTTCCGAAGATGAACGAAGGTCTTATGGGTTTGAAACGACATGAGAGTGAGTAATTAATGACAGAATTTCATTTTTGGGTGAATTATCCCTTTAAATGTTGGAAACCAATGTAGAATCTATGCAAACTCAGCTAAGCTTTTGATTAAGTTTATTAATTAGTGAATGTGCTGATTATTTGATAACATGCATGTCATAACTTGTCCAGTTCAACATCTGTATTATACTGAACATTGGAATTAAGATCTAAATACTGTTGTTGAAACATCTTTGTATATCATAAATGTAAGACTTTTTTTTCTAAGTTAAGGCAGTGTTATTCAGTCGAGAGAAGAAAAGCCACATCATAAGAGCTAGATAAAAATCTCTGAGTACTGACATTCATTATTTCTAACTATATAATAGACTTTTTATGCATATTTTCTACTGTATAAATAACACTGTGGACGAGTAAAAAGCATTTTACATCAACCTCTCCAGTGCACACGCACACACACACTACCAAGTTTAACAGGGAAATGTGTAAAAGGCCACTTGTGCTCTTAGAATTGTGTGTGGTAAGTGATTATTCCTGACAGTAATTAAAGGAAGGGGAACTCTTGTCACTGAATTGGTACCTTTCAGGACATCCATCAAATTGTGCCTGTGGGTTAGACTTAATTTCTCTTCAAAAAGCATAAAGGAAAATCATCTTTGCACAGAGCCGCTTTGAGTCTTATCTGGAGTACTAATGGTTGTACAACCCAGAGCACAAATTAGTTTAGGAATAATCAGCAGTTAGCTGGGCAGAAATAAGCAATAATTAAACTTTAACCTAAAGGAAAAATCATAATTTAGATCATACACTTTAGCAATGGACAGCTCAATTTTACTGCACTGCCTTGCTCATTAACCTGCTTCTGAAACCCAATAGAAAGATTCAGTTGATATGCAAGAATAGTCTAATTTTCACATTCAACTTCTCACAATTGAATTGTTGTGCACAATCCCATTTAAAGATATTGGAGATATGTTTATTATGGCTTCAGTAGCCATTACAGTCTTTTGATGAGAAATGCTCCATGCTCCATTCAAGGCTATAGTGCAGTTTCATTAATACTGACCTTTCCCATAGTTGAAGTGGAGTTTGATGGCTTTGCCTTGGTTGATGTGAAGATACGTGAACCCAATGGCAAACATAAGCAAAACAAGCAGCAGAAGGAGTTTGAACTGCTTGCGGATCTTCTTCAGAGGAAAGCGCATCCTCATCACAGCAACATCACCCACTCTGTGGAAAATTCAGACTTGTGCCCCTTCAGCATTGATCTTGTACAGCTAGAAGATATTGAAATGATGTTTCAGACTCACAATACTGATAACAGTTTCCAGATTAGAACAGATTTAGACTTGCTAATGAACACCTAAAAATTGTTTTCTTGATGAGCATATCTTTCAACAATGACATTCTAAACTTCTGAGTCTGATGTAGGCTAGCTGCTGAAAGGTAGTCTATTTTTGTTTTTATAAATGACATTTACACAGCTACATGTAGCCTACATTCGCCATAAATGCCACAGGCAGTTATTATTGCTGTAATAATCGTGGATACTTACCGCAGACGTGTTTTTCTCAGTAAAACTGGCATGTCTAACCGGTGTCACCATAGGAGATGTGTGTGTTGCCTGATGCTGCGCTGTCCTGTGTCTATCTTGACTGCTCACTTATTGAGTCCACCCAGAACAATATTTGGTATAACAAGAGGGGCAGTTCATCATTTCTGTTATTAGAAGTGTCAATACAGGAAAAACACACACATTACCAAACAATAACGGGTTTGGTGATGCAGCCGTCAAACTTACTGTAACACACTCATTTCCTTTTCGATATGTCTTCATAAACAGAGGCTTTCATCTTAAAGTCCCGTTATTGCCATAAGAGTTTTGTCCAAATCCTTATTCCAGGCGCGTTATGTGATAAGCAGACAGTGGAAGTGTTGAATTATTAGTTTTTCACGGTTTAGTCTCGTGTTTATTGCAAAAGAGCGATGAAGACAAATAAAGCTCTGTAAACAGAAATGAAGCATCGCTGTTTTCTGGTTTTGTCTCGTGTCTCTCGCGCTGGTATTCACGAGCACGCTTTTGTTTCTTCGGTCTGTTTCACAGACGAAAAAAACGACTGCAAACATATTCGAGTGTTGTCATCTTAAATCCCCGTGTTGAGTGATTTTCGTTTGTCTTAAGTCCTTTGTGTTTTGGTATTCTCATCTATGAAAGAAAACTGAAATATTTTCCTCAGCAGCATCAGCGCACTTGTCCGACCGCATCCCGTAGTTGCATCCTGGTCTTCATCTGATGGATAGAGGGAGCTGTTACCTTCCTGTGCGCACAGCCACAGTGCTTTACCTGAAGGGCCGAGAATGATCACTGAACAGTGCTGAATGCTCCTTCATTCACTTTACACTTGACGTTTACGACGCACAAGCTCTTAAAAGACGCTAATTACACTCGTTTTAACAAATTACTAATAGGGTAGCCTAATGGTATATAAGGTTCTGAAAAGTAGTGCAGAGGCCAAGTGAGTTATAGGTTTCCTTCAGACTGAGACTGCTGTTCATTAGAGTAATGAGTCATTTATGTAATGATTTGGGCTATAAAACATTTAAGTTTATAACATTATCCACACTGTTATGGGCAAATACAGCCTAATAGTCTTCTCATATAAACTTGAATACTTTTAATCAGGTGACAATGTGTCCCCTGATCTTATTTGATACCATATAATTCTTCTATAATATAGGCCTAAGTGTAACTTCATAATATGTCGAAAATCTAAATTCTTGGGTCAGATCTTGGTTTTAAAGGACACACTTAAAGCATTATTTTTGTCATTAATTTACATTAAACATATGCATATTCATTTTATTACTAAACTATGAATAAAATATCCCTGCATAACAGGCTGAACCATTTATTTGTGTATATATTTTATTTATAAATATGTGGTATTTAAAGTGCTTGAATAAAATTGTGTATTTCAGATAATTTTGGATAACTCCCATCATCACTAAAATTGGACCGATCCGAAATGAAAAACATAGCAGTTTTTTGTGTGTGTTAAAATATTAATTGTAAGACCGTAATAGCCTACTTGCATGTAGCAAATCATACAGTCTTATTGTGTAGGCCTACAATACAGTATCCTAATCACAAGTTTGTTCATCTTAGGATTTATATAAAGGGAGACTATCTCTTTGTATGTTTAAGTCTGTTTTAAGTATGTAGGCATGATGATATTTACAGCAGTTTCAGTTTTAAACCATGCCTAAATTTCTACCAGAAGAGTCTACTATTAAAGGCTCATGGAGGAGGGCTGGATAACACTTCGGTCCGAATGAAGCATCCTTTAGAAAAACCCTGAGTAGCCTACGTTTGGATTAAAGGTGCTCCCTTTGGAAACAATTATTTTAGGCGCCTAACCTTTGAAAACTGATGTCTGTCTTCCTTGTTTTGGATGCTGAAACACCAGTGGTCTTTGAACAGATAACCTCAGGCACAAAGCAGGAGACAGAGAGGTAGGTGTAATCGCAACTTTTCCAAGTGTGTGGTTTGAGTGCTAATGTTCAGCTTGTAATGGTTACAAACCCTGAGAGTTGACTGTCTCCGTTCAAAGGAGCTGATAAAAATCAGATCAAAGCTGAAAATGAACTGACAAGCTTTAAAAAAAAATTTTGCCAGTCCTGCTGCTTTATATCTTTGTCTGCTATCTTTTAACCCGATCTAAAGAGAGAGAGAGAGGGAGAGAGAGATTTTGTTTTTTCTTCAGATCAAACACTTAAAGGCCAGTCACACTGGCTGAATAGATCACAGTGTAGTCTGATAGTAGTATGAAGTGTTGCATTGCAGAACTCAGCACAGATGAGCACATCAATACCTGCTCAATTATGATGATGAGTGATGATGTGTCATCTTTTTTTTGCTTCTGCTCTATTTCTGTCACTTTCTCCCTCTCACTGAGGCTCAGTCATGATGTATGGCACTCACAATCTGCCAAAGCGTGGCATCCATCACCCAAACTTGTGTCACCACATGCTGTCAGTGTTCTCCGAGAGCAGGAAAGAAACATGAAAGATCCTCATATTACAGGTAGTCTGATGATGCTAGCAAATATCTCACTGAATGTTGAATCTCTCGTGTGTTCTCACTGGGTAGGAAATCTAAACCATTGCTGTTTTTACTCTATAGTTAACCAGAAGACTTTTCCATTACAAAATAAAAATTATGAATAATACGAACGTTTGCTGAGAATATGACAAGGAACTAAAACGTGGCATGTAGTGCGAATGATAGCGAATCAGAGAGGATCTATTGTAAACAAACTGTGTGTTTACAGAGCCCTCTTGTGGTCACACGGAGCATTGCCGTGATCTGTTGTGTCTTGTGTATTTCGAAATAAATCTGCACAGTTCAAGGAAGATTAGAAAACTTCTATTTATGCAAATCTAATTCAAACATAGAATAACAAAGTAAATAGGTATAGCCTATATTTACTATATACAGACTGAATAAAACCAAAGCCTTTTGGTTGGAGTTCTCAAAACTCCTTAAAAAGGAATGTACACTGTCCATAACTCAAATACTGCGCTGAAAACATATTTTGAATTTACAGAGGCATCTGAAAGAGTCCATGCTGTAACATAATTTAAAACCATCAATGTCTTAATACAATGGCATAATAGCAATACAGTGCTCGACTTACAATAGGTTTACACTGTTATTCTGAGAGACAATAAAGGTGCTTGAAAAGATGCTTAGATAACCTGTTTAAAGATGTGTTAAGTAATTAATTTATAATTACCTGTTTAGAATACCTATTTTCACTGTTTCCCAGCTATTCTCTTTTAGATTAAAATAGCTGTACTGGTTTACACATAGTGATGAGAAACATGGTTTGGCAAAACAATTCAGAATCTGCAGAATCTGATCTGTCAAACCAGTTGAAATCGTAAACCTGAAGCACATCCTGGGCACAGCCTTCTAAGACCAGTTAACTGTTTATAAAAAGTAAACCTATGCTAGATGCGACCATCAGAAAGCAAATCTGACATTTAAGTCATTTATGTTACAAATACAAAATCCTAAAAGCATTAAATACAATACTTGAAAAAGCGAAATGTACAAAATGTTCACACAAATGAAAAACAAGTACAAATACCAAATGTACAGAAGGTTGTGTTTAGAAACAACCAGAAACAATATTGTTTAATCTTATTGAAGGCCATGTTTAATATTGCCATCAGCTGGGAAGTTAAATCATAAAGACACTGCAGTTGTCTCAATGAAACTGTGCCAAATAATTTTGAGACAAACATACTCTGACAGACTGCTGCACATTCATTCCATTAAACTATTTTGTGATGTTTTCTATCAGAATAATAAATATTGGCTTGTGGACACTGCAAAATTGGCATCCTACCATAAAGCTGGTATCAACAAACAATTTACATCACAAACTGAGCCTATTTGATCATGACCATTCAAATGACCACATACTACATCCCTCTACCTTCTTATCAGAAAGGATAAGCTACTGTATTATTTAACACGGAGTGGTTTGTGATATTAACAAATAATTACAATATTCTGTCAAGTCATAGCATATTAACTAATGGTTGATTTGAATTTGAATGTGGAAAATCGCTGTAATGAAAATAAGTCATATTGCAGAGCGTGGTTCAAAATATATCTTTTCATTACAGCTATCACCATTTCATTAAATTTGCAAAGACATCAGCGGTGTTGTGGTGTAAGTGAGTGGCGGTTCTGTACAAACCCGAAGAGTGCGAGAGAAAAGTTGGAAGGCAGTTGTTCATAAAACAATTGTCTATATGCTGAGTTGTGTATTAAACAGTGAGCCTGCTCACTTTTGTTATGAAGACTTTATCTCTGTCATATGTGGCAGCTTGAATAAAAGTCAGTTGGCAGCTTAAAATGTCTCCGATTTGGGCAGGTGCTGGCAGGAATGAGGTGGGTGCTGAAATAGAGGGTCTGAATGGACTGTGGGGATTCGTTTGGCAGGTAACTGTGACAGCTCACAGGCTGTTGAGGAGATCTCACGTGATATGGAGAGTCTCTCTGAAAAACTGTCCATATTCTGACTTTCAACATCCCCTACCTGTCCCTCATAATTTTCAGAACTGGAAACACCAGAAGGCTGCATGGAAACAGATTCGAAATTGTCTGAGGGTAAATCACCCGCCACACTGCCTCCTGCTGTCTCTGAAGTGTCCTGCTCTAAGTTCTGGGATGTTCGTGAAGGCTTTTTATCATCCACATTTGGAGGTGAAGTAGGCTCATACATCTCCGGTTGGTTTTGGGTCTCATTGAGCTCAGGTACAGGAGGTTCGTATGGAGGAGGCCATTCTCCGCCGTCCTCAGGGGCTCCTATCATTCCATCAGGTGAGAGGGGAATCTGGCTGTGCACTAGAACGGGGTCGGGTGAGGGGAGGGGAGACATGCTGCCAGTCCCTCCATCTTTGTAAGGCTTCTTTTCCTGTGAAAGGCTGTCATCCAGCATGATGGACTCCTGCTGTAGAGAAATGTGCAGAGAGGCAGGTGGCCGTTTGATGAGCTGGGCTTTGTTGGGCGTATCTTCTGAGGGGCTTGGTTTGGGCCGTTTGACCGGAGTCAGAACAATGGGCAGCTCCAGACCCAGAGGCTTCCGTGGAAACTCATCAGGCTTAGCTGTGAATACAGAAATAATGAATTAGACTGGACTGAAAATGTAGGTGACCTTACACGAACTCATTAGCTGTGGCCAAAAAAATATAATTTATGCTGTGAGGTGGATGTTTGTATGCATTAATGTTAATATACAGTATGAATAATGAGTATTTTACTGTTAAAATGATCAACAACAACTATAATTGGTCATTCTATGACACAGGTGCTCTTTGGACTTGATTTTAGAATTAATTTCAGAACAAGTTTATTAGGTAAACAATTTGTTAAAGTGCTAATAAATTGCATTTTGCCATCACAAAAAAATATAGCATTTTACTATATGTTGTGATATAATTATGCCTTGTCTTAAGAAAGGTAACATACAGTTAATTTGACACTTCTGTTGTATAATAATATGTTTATTAGAAAGTGAATTTAATAGCAAGAAGTCTCTTATGCTTACCAAATTATTTAATAAAAATACAATAATAATAGTATTATTGTGAAATAGTATTACAATTTGAAATAACTGTTTTCTATTTTTATGTTTTAAAACATAATTTATTCCTGTGATGCAAACCTGACTTTTTAGCAGCCATTACTCTAGTCTCACATGATTCTTCAGAAATCATTATAATATGCTGATTTGGTGCTCGGGAAACTTTTCTTATTATTATTAACACTGAAAAAAGTTGAGCTTCTTTTTTTTTTTTTTTTTGGAAAACCATAACACATTTTTTTCAGGATTCCTAGAAAGCTCAAAAGAACAGCATGTATTTAAAAATAAAAATCTTTTGTAACATTATAAATATCTTTACTGTTACTTTTGATCAATCGAATGTGTTCTTATTGAATAAAAGTATTCCTTAAAAAAAGGTATTGTATCATTCAATATTATCTTATAAAATGATGTAAACTAAAATCAAACAAAATATTTTAAGTAATTTCATATGCATATGTAGGATACAAAGGGGGTAGATTCCATATAATGATTCACAGTGAGATTTCCTAATTGATTAAAGCATTCAAATAACAACACAAGTATACAGCTTCATTCAGTTACATACAGTATCATGTAAAGAAAATGGCCGAACCTGGTGGTGGGAGGTCAAGCTTCATTTTGCGGAGTTCAGACATGGAAACCTTAAGTTGCTCTATGACAATGTCATCATTGAGGTAGATGGACTCTCCTATCTTCTCCTGCAGGAACTCTCTTAGGTCCTCCAGAGACATCTTAAGCAATCGTTCTGAACATGATTAACTTCAGTTAGTCATTTTACACAGAAGAATCTAAAGTCAATAGATTTCAATAATGTGCTGAGAGGGTTTAATTTATGTCAAGGCAATCAGGCCTATTAGCATTTGAGGTAAATGGCACTATGAGGTTGTCATTAGACATGGTGTAGATTTTGTAAATTGTTGGATTAAATTATTGTTAATTTCAGTATTGTAAAAAGAGGAACTCACTTTTGTGGAGCTGAAGGATGGTGTAAGCCATAGCTGTCAGAACTTTCTCACCCTCTAGGATGAAGATGTCCCACAGACGTAAGGTCAGAGTGAATGGGGTCTGGAAAAGGTGACAAATCCGTAGATAAACTAAGACCGACTGCTCAGCACAAAGGCCCTCATAGCATAAAGGAAAACATAAATGTGTAGAATATTTTCATCCTCAAATCCAGTTTTAAACCGGGGCCTCTGCTGGTCTAAAGCTAATCTCCCTCAGCGAGAATGCTGCCAGGCCACAAGCACAGCTCTGAAACTGAGCTGGACCGAATTCTGCAGTGCTGACAGTGTCTACTCTCTTTCCTCCTGAGCCAAACCCACAGAATTGTGTGTATGCGCAGAGTAAACATTGAAACACCCTTGTCTGCCTGCTGTTTGCACACTACTCCCTCTTTCAAGAGTCACTGACAAAGAAAGAGAGAGGAAGAAGTAATTTTAAACTATTTAAACTATTGGAAACTATTTACCATGTCTTCATCCTTTATTATTTTTTTTTACCACTTTTTACTTTATATAGATTTTAATGTTTTACCCTTATATTCAATACCTTTAATATAATAATATGAATATCTATTATAAAGAGATGAATTATTATGTAAAAATAGGTCAAATAAACCTAAATAATTTCAGTTTATATTTAATTATATTTTATAATAGCAATTACAAAGACATTTTAATATCATTATATAATTATACAAAACATGTAAATTGCTTATGTATGAAGAAGACATTCTGAAGAATGTAGAGATCTAAACAACATTTGGACCTTAATGACTTGTGGGGGAAAAACACTATTTTTCAAAATATCTTCTTTTGTGTTAAACAGAAAAAAGAAAGCTATACATGTTTGGGACGACATGAGGTTGAGTATTTACAGAATTTTCATTTTTGGCTTTATATTTTTCAACTAACCGAGTGGACATACATACATAATTTATATACATTACAAATTAAAGCATTATCACACAATAAATAAATAATGACAGAGTTTTTATTTTTGGATGGACTATATGCCTAGTCTATTTAAATAAACTAGTGAAAAGTGTGTTATATGTGAAGAAACACCCAATGAACACAAAGCTAGAAGAGACGGTCATATATTGTAGTTTCTCCAGGTTAAGCAGTTTCTTTCCTCACAGGTGCCTTCTTATACGGATCAGTGCTTGGCTTCAGACTTTTCTGTATCTACATCTGATCTTTTATATTAAACACTTATCAGTGCTTTGCTGTTGACATCCATTTCCAGTTCCCCCTTCTGTGTCCACATCTACAATATGAGTCAAAATCTCTGCCTGCATAAACCTGAATGTCCACTCAACACCTCAAGATAAAGTTTTTAGCTGAACAAGTCTGAGCAAGTCTCACTGCCAGCATCTCTTCATATAAACACCTTTCACTTGAGCAGATCCAGAAGTGCTTCCATCCCTCGATGGTTGAACATAATCACAGTTACAGAACAGCTGACTCAACAGTTACATTCAACGAAAGCCAAAACTTCACCTCCATTCAGCTCATGAATCACCACTTTTAGGATTGTTTGCAGTGACCTGAACCAACACTATAAAACACACAGTTGATGTATAATTTCTTTGGCTTTGAGATCTAAGCTAAGCATATGATTGAGCATGTATACCTATCTACTAATCATTGCTTACATAACACCCTTGTCAGTTTGGTTACAATGCATCTACTCAGATCAAACACTTACCCTGTCAATAAAACATTGGAGGAACCATTTTGTGCTGTAAATCCCACTGGACATCTGCTCCTTATCCTGATGCGAGTGCATATAAACAGAAAAAAAAGGAATGAGAAGGGAAGAAAACTAAGCATTAGAGAAACGGACACACATGAAGTTAATAGCTGTATTTACTGTAACTTAACTAATCTTATAGGGTCTGAGTTCATTTTGCAGTCTTGTGTGTGCCACAGCAATCTTACCAAATGCTTCTTTAGTTTGGGTAAAAGTTTGGAGAGAATCTGGTCGTGGTGGTTTTGGAAACGCTGAAGTTTGGGAAAACCAGGAACAAAGAATCCTGTCATGGGTTGAAAATGTCAAGGCATGATAAAAATGTCACGTGTTTCCCAATACTAGAACTACAACAATAACCTGTGTTAAATTCACAAGTGTTATGTACACTACCATTCAAAAAGTTTGGGGTCAGTAAGACTTTTCGTCTTGAAAGAAATCAATACTTTATTCAATTGTTTAAAAGTGACAGTAAAGGCATTTAAACCGTTACAAAGATTTATATTTCAAATAAATCCTTTAAAAAAATCTTTTAAACTTTCTATTGATCTAAGAATCCTGAAAAAAATTTGAGCATGGTTTCCACAAAAATATTAATCAGCATGACTGTTTTCAACTTTTATAATAAGAAGAAATGTTTCTTGAGCAGCAAATTAGCATATTATAATGATTTCTGAAGGATCATGTGACACTGAAGCCTGGAGTAATGGCTGCTGCAAATACAGAAATAAATTGTGTAACCATTTTTTTTTTAATTGTAATGATATTTCACAATTTTATTGTTTAACTGTTTTTTTTTTTTTTTTATCAAACTGAACGTAGCCTTGGACTTCTTTTAAAAACATTAAAGAATACTGACCCAAAATATTTGAATGGAAGTGTATCTGATCTCGTAAATGGCCTCATGAAGCATATATAATACGTTAAAAGAAATTAAATAAACATTAAAACTCATAGCCAAGAGCAGAATAAATGAGGAGGGCTCACCATGCATGGCATGTTTCTGATTGGTTAAGAGCTGTGACAAAGCCCAGAATGCATCTTCTTCATTCATGAACATTAACAGTATGGCAGCAATCTGACTCATGCCCTGACAGTAACTCACTTCCTGTGGACAAGAGCAGACAAAGTCAGCAATTACGTAACATCTCTTTATTAAGCATGGATGTGATTGCACACTTACCGTATTGTAAACAGAGTACGCAGAGAGCACATGGAACAAAGACTGTTGCCTGTTAAGAGAAGAAAAGTGTTGTCAGGCTCAAACTGTCTTTTACTGAAAGTACAATGAAACAAACACACATCAGAAACACGTGAAGCAAACATCCATATTTTTCCACAAAGATGCATTCGTTCTTTCAAATTAAAGTTAAGCCCCATGTGTGAGCATTAATGACACCCTTCAGATGAGCAAGACTTTCCACTTGGCTCTGTAAGGCCTGCAATCTATTAAATCCTCAGTGACAACACTCCCTTTTCTGGTCTGCTTGGGGACCAAGCTATCAAGATTGAGAAACCAGCTCCAGAGATTGTCTGCAGAAGCAGTGAATAGAGACTAAGATGTTGATGAACATACACTCTGGCACTTTCATAAAGCACATACACAGCTGATAGAATAAATCTTTGAGCAAATTTGTGAATTCATTTAGCAATAAACACATGTACTGTACATGTGCTGGTTCTGTAAATCTGTTTCTGTATTTTATGGTCTTATCGGTCACACTTTAGTTTGGGGACCAATTCTCAGTCTTGACTAGCTATTAACTATGACTTTTGCTCCAGTAAACTCCTAAATTGCTGCTTATTAATAGTTAATAAGGTAGTTGTTAAGTTTAGGTATGGGGTAGGGTTAAGGAATCTAAAATACGGTCATGCAGAATTAGGCATTAATATGTGCTTTATAAGTACTAATAAACAGCCAATATGCTAGTTACTAGTTAATAGTGAGAATTGTTCCCTAAACTAGTGTTTCCATTAAAGGATGTTATTTCCTTTAAATTGATTTCCAGAGACATTTTTTTAATCTTTATAAGGGCAAATTTTCGAACCTTACTATATTTACGCATCAAATTTCATGTGAATTCATATATTTTTTTAATAAATGCAATTAGAAAAATAAGACACTATAGGGGGCCGTTCACATATCGCGTCTTTTGCGCGCTATTTCAAATGTAGACGCGCGGCAGGCGCGCTCATAATGGAAGCGACGCGGTCGCGACGCGCACGCGGCGCGACGCGCTCATTTTTTCCAGGCGCGACCGCGCCGCATCGAGATAAACACATTTCAACTTTTCAGAATGCCGCAAGCGCACCGCGGGTCATGTGACAAGAACCAACCAATCAGCTTCATCCTTTCCCGTAACAACATTGAAAGCTCAGCCAAGATGAAGGAACAGCTGATCATAGCTGTACAGGGATAGCCATTTTTTAAATAAATTTAGTAGTAGAGCTACTGCAAGCGATTTTTAGTGCTGCAAATCCATTTACACTTTGCTGAAACTTCCGCGTCTTCATGGACAGCGCAGGTCAAGGTTGCTTAGCAACGGCAGACGCCTCCGGAGCGCAAGCTGCTCAGAGATTCCACAGATGCATTTACACTGCAATTACAATAGCATAAAAAACTTCTGAAATCAGTCCAAGGACAAAGTTTCCTACATGACAACTGTATAAAAAAATGATATAGGAAGACAATACAATCTATATACTCACTAACAGGCAAAAAGTGGAAGTGGACATTTTGTAACAGGTTATATGAGTCATTACTCTCATGTGAAACTACAACAGCTAAATGACTTCAACTGGTCAGAGTAAGCCTGATAGCATGTCAGAAGAATCTGTTCAAATTGTGGTTCTTTGCTAGCGTGCTTACAGATAGTAGTGGTTTTTGTTGCACATGTAGGAGAGCAACAGATCAGAGTAGAAGCAGCAAGTGATGTTTAGCACAAGTATCTGTAGAACACACATTCTATCTGTAATTTTTATTTCTATGAATTTTATTGCAGAGCTGCAATGCATCAAGGCATATAATTACATTTATTTTAATTATAACACATTTTAATGCATGCATATGTTACTTACTTTACACCGAATCGATCCATAAACATAACGTGGTTTCGAAAGGTCCTGTTGATATCAAGGTCAATCTGTTTGATTTCTGGAGAGTACAGCTGGGCTTGCTCCTTCATTCTCTGTCAATCAAACAAATAGCTTCATCAAAAACAGATTTGATGTTGACAAGCTACCGTGCATTAATGACATTAGAAGACAACCAACCATATATAGATTTAATTATGTAATAGTATACCTACAATACTGAGTGGGTTTATTTTGCCAAAATGAACAGCTGACTTTACATGATCTCATTTATTACATACTGTAACTACTTTTATTCTCTTATGGTTTTTTTTTCTGCTCATGATATATACACTACCTGGGTCAGATTTAATGTTTTTGAAAGTCTCTTATGTTTACCAAGGCTACATTTATTTGATTAAAAACAGTTAAACAGTGATAATGTGAAACACCATAAACAGTGAAAATAACCAACAACCCCATAATATAAACACAGGGCAATATATACCACCAAACAAGACACAGGTAAAGAACAGTTACTTTGGAAACTAACTAGGACATAATCAAAACCCAAGACAACTAAAGAAAAAAGGAAATAAACACAGGAAACACAGGGATCAAAGGAAGCAGAAATATATAACAACATAAACGTCCTCAAAACAGAACATAAATGTGACAAAGTTTAAAAGAACAGCATTTATCTGGAAATATAATTATTTAGTAACATTACAAATGTCTACTGACACTTTTGATCAATAGTAGCAAATTTGAACATTAATTTGAACAATTAATGTGTCTAAGCTGAATAAAACTATTATTTTCTTTTAAAAAATCTTACTGTCCCCAAACATTTGAACGGTAGTACAGTATATATATATATATATATAGAGAGAGAGAGAGAGAGAGAGAGAGAGAGAGAGAGACCAATCAAAGGGACCAATCAAAATCAAGTATTCAAGACAGCTTTGTAATTCATTCACGTAAAACATGCAATAAAAGGTATCACCACCAGGGCACCTTGCTCAGAGACAAGGTGGATGCTACAAATACGTTTTGCTTGTTGTAAAATCTCAGCAGCTCTGAAGGTTCGTTTTGCTTGTGTTTTGTTCTCTTCTATCTCTTTCCATGCCTTGTATCAGCCATCAGTCTGTTTTCAGATCACACTCCTAATCCCTTTCAAATAGCTCTACCACAACAACACTCCAGTAATCCCACTCTCACCAAACAGCCGGTTTTTGGCCAGCGGAGACATGCGGCGACATAGTGTCCATAGGTCACAGCTAAATCTGCTGAGCTATTGTGTGTGAATGTGTATGTATGCATGTTTTTATGCTGTACCTCATATTTTCCTGCATTGTCGCTCTTGACTTTCTCGACGTCCAGTAGAAGGGTCCAGGCCTGTCCTCTCAGCTGTACTGGGATGCCTTTATACACCCTCTTAATCATCTGCACAAAGACACTAGGAGTAAGTGCACATGAATGCAGAGGCGGACAGTAGTGAAGTATTTTTTACTTTACTCAAGTAAATTAAAAAAGTATCAGCTGTTTATCAGTGTTTTTCTTTGGAAAAATTTACTTCACTACATTCCAAAGCATAATGTCATACTTTTTACTGCACTTCATTTCATAAATAAAAGTTGTTGTTTGTTTTACCTTTAATACTTAAGAACATTCAAAATGTAGTACTTTATTGTACTCAAGTAAATCTTTTAATTACTTTTACTTGAGTAAAAGTAAGAAAGTAATAGATTTCTAATGTAATTAAGTATTAAATTATGTTTAATATGAAACGTAGCGCAGTAAAAAGTACAATATTATGCTTTGGAATGTTGTGAAGTAAAGTTTTCTAAAGAAAAACACTCTGATAAAGTACAGACACCTGAAAAGTACTTTTACAGCAGAGTAAAAATACTTCACTACTGTCCGCCTCTGCATGAATGTGTTTTAAGCATCACTCTGGTTCTCCATGGAGCTACATCACAGTTCTCTGTCTGGTTTTCAGAGAAATTATAACAACCTCTCAAGGTGAAGCTCACCCGGTCACTGTTCCTGTACTTGCTCCAGTTCTTCAGCATCTTCAACCATTTCTGCACTCTCTCAATCTCCACCTGTTTTTGCTACACAGGAAAAAAACAATTAAATCTGATGAATGATGATTTGAAAAAACAAAAAATAGATTTGATTAAAAAGTTAATTTTGTTTAATTTTCATTTTTTTCCAGTAAACACAAAATAATCATACACCAATCACCAAAAACATCAATAATAATAAAAATAACTATAACACACTCATACCAAATAACCATAATGCACTCATCTTATGAAATAATTGCACTTTTTTAGCTGTGCCAAGTTTTTAGCCTGTCCTGTCCTGAAATATTTGAGAATTCATTTGCAGGTTATATATCATTTCAAATGAAATACACAACCTTTCAAAGGGTTGGGGTCAGTAGGATTTCTTTCTTTCTTTCTTTCTTTCTTTAAGTAATTAATAGAAAAAAGCTGAAAGAATATGGTGCATATCACACAAGCTTACAATTCTCAGAGACGATTAACAGACAGGCAATTATAAATATCTGCTACACGACATAAAAAAACCCTCTTGTGTTTTTGTCTAGGGAAGAAATATTTATTTCCTCGTTTGTACAAGTACTCTGGGATTAGATGCAGAACAGGCATTCAGATCACCCTGATGCTCTTAATATCTGTTCTGAGGACAGCTTTCACTCTTTCCACCCCTAGTCTTTAACCTTTATGTGCCACAACACAACTGCACAAATGTCAGCTGGAAAATGCATCAACCACCTCCAAGCTGTGAATATGTCACATGAGAGCACACCTCCAGACAGCCCAGCTGTGTCTGCCACACACTCTTGTATACTAAACGCTCATGTCTGAAGGTCACCATAAGCCTGTTTACAAAAGAGTCTCCACACTGCTACTGATTCAAACTGTGATCCTTTGTGATTTCTTTTGTGTTTTTGTCTGTGATTTTACAAAACACTATTTGAATAGTATATTCACATGCTGTTTAAATACACATCACCTGTACAGTATGCTTCATTTGTGTGTGTCTCCATTACCTTCTCTTCAAGTGCACTGGGTGTGGGTAATTCTTCTTCACTGTGGGAAAAACAAATAAGTTGGAAAACAATACAATTCTAACATACCATAACAAACATTCCTGTCTGGCTGGGATTAGGTTTAGACCCTGAGTTCCCTTTCCCTTTCGTTTTTTTGTCGGTGACCGACAAATTGGGAATCTCGCTAAAGAGACCAATCTACTTCGAGTGTAAACTAAACGAGCCAATGCACACTGGCATGCGATGATTGCATCCAGCTGCCTATATTCATACTCAGCTTTTCGCTTCGGAGCCGAGCGGTGTGACTGTTCTGCTCCTGACCTTGTACTGGAGAGAAGACGAGTTTTCAGCACGCTCTTTGGAGCTTCTTTTGTGTTGGTGGCACGGCGCTACAGTGGTGGTGGTTTCCCGTGTCGAGTGGGTTGCACACATCAGGCTGTACTACCCCCTGTTTGTGTTGCACGCGGCTATCTCCCCTGTGCGCTTCAGCACTTATAAGAGCAGTTTCATAAAAGAGCATACACAGGTGCGTCTTTGTAAAGACGACGGTCCGTCTTTTTAAAGATGCCGTTTCACCCGTGCTTTTCTGAATGCGGTCTTTACCTGGCGCCGGCTGATGGTCACGATCACTGCCTCACGTGCCTGGGCATTAAGCACGCTGAGGTGACGTTCATGGATGAGTCATGTTCTCATTGCGGGAAGATGACCATCTCGGAGTTGCGGGCCAGGCTCTGTTACCTTGAAAGGGGCGGAGTTCCGGTGCCTCTGCCGTGATCTAGTTCTCTTACTGGCAAAAGTCAGGGGAGGACTATTTCGGGCAGTAGCTCGGGCGGTCTGAGGACTACAGTGGGGGCGACTCCTCCGAGGAACCAACTTCAGAGGATTACCCACTCCTGGGCCCTTTACAAAGAGCATACCAGCCGTATCCTTTGGGGCTCTTCCCGACGATCGGATGTCTATCGCTGCATCGGAGGGTGAGCCAGAACTCTTTGGAGAGGAAGATCCAGCGATTCGGATCCAGAGATGATGGCTATGCTTTCCTGGGCCGCAGATAGGGCTCGAGTGGACACCTCCACCACGTCCCGAACCCTCGAGGTTGGATGATTGGTTTCTTGGGGTGGCCCACACTGGTTCTCAGCACTCCACTCCGGTACCATTCTTCCCGGAAGTGCATGAGGAGCTTACCAGGTCGTGGATGGCACCTTTTACTGCCTGAAACCGACCTACTAGCTCCTCCTCCCTCACCACCCTTGACGGTGGTGCAGACAAGGGGTATTCGGGGGTCCCCCCAGTGAAGCGGTCGGTAGCGATGCAGTTGTGTCCTAATACCGCTTCCACCTGGCGGGGCAAACCGTCCCTTCCCTCCCGGGCCTGTAGGTACTCGTCTGGTCTGACCGGCAGTGCTTATGTGGCCTGTGGAGAGGCTGCATCCGCCTTACACGCCATGGCGTTACTGCAAGTCCACCAGGCTAAGGATCTGAAGGACCTGCATGAGGGTGGTCATGATCTGGAAGTTCTAAAGGAACTCCGAACTGCAACTGACCTCGCGCTCCGAGCGTCGAAGGTCACAGCGAGTTTTCTGGGTCATGCGATATTCATGCTTGTGGTCCAGGAACGCCATCTATGGCTGTGTCTGGCCGACATGAGGGATGCCAACAAAGTGTGGTTCCTCAATGCCCCCATGTCCCAGACTGGCCTCTTTGGCGACGCAGTCAAGTGCTTCGCCCAGCAGTTCTCGGCTGCACAGAAGCAGACTGAGGCGATTCGTCACATCCTGCCCCGGCGGGCAGCTGCTCCCTCCACCTGTCCGCCGGCCACAGCAACTCAGCCTGCTTGTCGCCGAGGTCGTCCCCCTGCATCCGCAGCCAAAGCAGCCTCCAGCTAAGCAGCGCCATGGAGCCGGTCGCAGCCGCCCTGCCCGTCCAGGCCCCCGCCAAACCTGGTGGCAAGTGTAAGAGCAAGAGGCCCTGAGACGGGCGACCCAGAGATGGAGGGAGCTGCTCTTTGGGAGATGGGGAATGCACCACTCCCTCCCCCGGAGGAGGGCCGGGTGGAGAATCTTTTGTTTCATTTTGTCCCACCGCTGACCTCACAGTCAGTGGTACCCAAAATCTAGACCAAAGAGCAGTTTCCTCTATCTCTGGGTCTCAAGAGGGCACTGAGAGTCGTGGACGTGCCAGTCCCGTATCTCACTCATCCTCCTCTGTCGCCAGCGAGCAGCAGTGGACCGTTCGAGAGTGCTATCAAAGGCCATACTCACGCACCCTCTGCCCAACCATGGAACCAGAAGACGGTCCAGCTGATTTGGAGACGTTTCGGAGCCGTTCAGGTAGACCTTTTTGCCTCTCCAGAAACCTCTCACTGCCAGCTGTTCTGCTCCCTGACCGAGGGAACACTCGGCACGGACGCACTGGCACACAGCTGGCCACGGGGCCTGCGCATATATGCGTTTCCCCCAGTGAGCCTTCTCGAACAGACACTGTGCAAACTCAGGGAGGACGAGGAGCAGGTCCTGCTTGTGGCAGCCTACTGGCCCACTCGGACCTGGTTCCCGGAACTGATGGTCCTTGTGACAGCCCCTCCCTGGCGGATTCCTCTGAGGAAGGATCTACTTTCTCAGAGTCGGGGCACCCTGTGGCACCCGTGTCCGGACCTCTGGAAACTCCATGTCTGGTCCCTGGACCTGGACCTCATCGAGAGGACCCCCGAAGATGTCTGATCAGAGTTGTGCTCTCCTTCTTGCAGCAAAGGTTGGAGCGAAGGCTGTCTCCATCCACCCTTAAAGTTTATGTCACTGCTATTTCTGTCAACCACGACCCTGTGGAAGGGAAAACAGTGGGGAAGCACGTCCTGGTCATCAGGTTCCTTAGGGGGGCAAGAAGGTTGAACCCTCCTCGACCTCCCTCTATACCCTCTTGGGATCTGTCTCTGGTGCTCAGAGCGCTACAGCGGGTCCCATTTGAGCCTTTGCAGTCAGTCGAGCTAAAGTTTCTTTCAATGAAGACTCTGCTCATGGTTGCATTGGCCTCCATCAAGAGGTTAGGGGAACTGCACATATTTTCGGTCGATGAATCGTGCCTAGAGTTTGGGCGGGCTGACTTCCAGGTAACCCTGAGGCCCCGGCCCGGCTATGTGCCCAAGGTTCCTACTAGTTCCTACTACTACTTTCAGGGATCAGGTAGTGAACCTGCAAGCTGTAGGGATTTGATGAACAGGACTGTGATATGCCACTGAATCAACTCATCATGAGGCTCTGGATTAATCTAATCAAGAGATGCCACAGAGATCTTTTGTATGAGGACTGAAAATACCGCGTGATGCCTCGTGATCCAATGAATAGAAACCAGTGTAGACACAGGAAGTAAATTAACGAGTGCCCTCAGGCCTGTGACCACGGGAGCCAGACGTGACTAACTGCCAAAAAGATCCCTTGCTTGCTGCCTAGCTCGTAGCTTACTCATAATAATTACTATAATAGCTTACAAATTATCATAATTGTGTTGACCGTGGCCAGGGAAATACATATAGTCAAATTGGTAATATACACTGACATTAACTTCTCGCTGGCCGAGTAGCTGATAGAGTGTAAACCATTTAAATTCAAAATCAGTTTAATCAGGTGGACCTCGACTTTTTCAGATCCGAGTCCTTTCAAAACCTGAATGAATTAATAATAATTAATTCCCTACAATTACAAATGAATTAAGTAATCAAAGTCATTACAAAGCGCTGCCCCCAGAGGAGGCAGACCCAGCCCTATCTTTGCTCTGTCCCCTCCACGCTGACTGTACGTGGACAGGACACAAAGCTTCAGGACCTCAGAGCAGCTCTTTGTCTGTTACGGAGGTCTCTAAACAGAGGATGGCCCACTGGATAGTGGATGCCATCGCCCTGGCTTATCAGGCACAGGGCGTACCCTGCCCGCTCAGGTTGCGAGCTCACTAGAAGTGTTGCATCCCCCTGGGCGCTGGCTCGTGGCATCTTGCAGACAGATATTTGTAGAGCTGCAGGCTGGGCGACCCCCAACACGTTCGCTAGGTTATATAGCCTTCGTGTTGAGCCGGTATCCTCCTGTGTTCTCACCTTAAATGGGTAGAAGCACTGAGAGGCCCCGGCTTAGTGTCGGCTTGCTATGTCACAAATAGTGACACTTACTCCAGAGAGTCTGTACTGTAGACCCTGTCGAGCTCCTCCATCCCCTCGGCAGCCAGATGTGGCAGAACGTCTGGTGCCAGGGCCTTATTCGATGAATCCGTGAGAACCGGTAGAGGGCTGGGTGA
>NW_015646462.1:593300-606937 GCF_001515625.1 Sinocyclocheilus rhinocerous | reverse complement strand
AGACAGTTATTGAAGTGCACAGGACAGACTCAATGACGGCTGAGTAGAACTGTTTCAGCAGCTCCTGTGGCAGGTTAAACTTCCTCAGCTGGCGAAGGAAGTACAACTTTTGTTGGCCTTTTTTAACAATGGAGTCGATGTGAGTATCCCACTTCAGGTCTGGGAGATGGTGGTTCCCAGGAACCTGAATGACTCCACTGCAGCCACAGTGCTGTCTATGATGGTGAGTGGGGAGAGTGCAGGGGGCTTTCTCCTGAAGTCCCTGATCATCTCCACTGTTTTGAGCGTGTTCAGCTTCAGGTTGTTAAGACTGCACCAGACAGCCAATGGTGTTGAAAGCCGAACTAAAGTCCACAAACAGGATCCTCACATATTCTAATACGGGCTCTGTAATTCAGAGCCCGTGTTTTCCCGGCAGACTTGCATGCCATTTCCCAAGAGGGTTGCAATCACATCTAATTCTTCCATATGCACCTAAACAGTTTTCCATATGTGTAAGTGCTTCCAAAAACTCCTTCGGGAAGGATGGGGCCTCCACACTGTACCTGTTCCAAGTGGAACGGGTACGTTTTCCCAGGGTTATCTAATCTCACTGAGTGGGTAGTGCTAAGACAAACAGTGACTGGCCTCCTGCTGCGAGCCCTGGCCTATACTCAAAGGGGCGCAGGAGGCTCACACAGGACACTGAAAGGGGCAGCATCCGTTGCGCTTTGGTAGGGATTCCCAATTCGTCGGTCACCGACATGGCGTCGAAAGTGACCGACTGAACAGGAACATCTCGGTTACGTATTGAGCGAAAACCTGAGTATGCGTTGCACCTGCTGCCTATTTATACTCCCGCTGCAATCAGCGGCAGCTGGATGCAATCATCGCATGCCAATGTGCATTGGGTCGTTTAGTTTACGAGGACACAAAGCTTCAGGACCTCAGAGCAGCTCTTTGTCTGTTACGGAGGTCTCTAAACAGAGGATGGCCCACTGGATAGTGGATGCCATCGCCCTGGCTTATCAGGCACAGGGCGTACCCTGCCCGCTCAGGTTGCGAGCTCACTAGAAGTGTTGCATCCCCCTGGGCGCTGGCTCGTGGCGCCTCACTCTGTACTGTAGACCCTGTCGAGCTCCTCCATCCCCTCGGCAGCCAGATGTGGCAGAACGTCTGGTGCCAGGGCCTTATTCGATGAATCCGTGAGAACCGGTAGAGGGCTGGGTGACCCAAGTGGATCCCATATGTATAAATTCCACGGTATAATCAGAATCAGAATCAGAATCAGAAAAAGCTTTATTGCCAAGTATGTTTGACACACAGACAATAAAAAATAAGATGAGAATAAAAAAAATAAATACAAATATGTAAATATAAATAGACAAATATTGAAAAATAAATCGAAAAATAAATAAATTGTATGTACAGTTGTGCTATAGATGATAGAATGGAATAGAATATAATTAGATGCAGGGATGTACTAGCATTGGTCTCTCTAGCGAGATTCCCAATTCGTCGGTCACCGACGTGACATCTCCATTCCCTCCTTCAGGGAACGAGGGTTACAATACTTAATGAGACGTTATAATTAATTAATTAACGAATAAATAAATAAATAAGTAAATAAAAACAATAGGCAATTGCTCTTTAATTTGTGCCGAGGTTGTTGTTTGATTCAGACATAATTAAAATAACAATGTACACTACCATTCAAAAATTTGGTCTCTTACGCTCCCCAAGGCTGCACTTGCTTGATCAAAAATACAGGAAAAAAATTGAAATATTGTAAAATATCATTGCAATTTACAATTACTATTTTCTATATGAATATAGATAAAATGTAATTTATTCCTATGATAGCAAAAGTGAATTTTCAGCAGCCATTACTCCAGTCATCAGTTTTACATGATCCTTAAGAAATCATTCTACTACGAAGAAACATTTCTTGTTATCAATTTGGAAAAGTTGCCTCTTTCTTTCTTCTTTCTTTCTTTCTTTCTTTCTTTCTTTCTTTCTATCTATCTATCACACCTGAAACTTTTGGATAGTAGTGTACATCTGTGTCCAAATTTACTGTACCTAACCTTGACATTGAACACTAATTCAGTTCCAATAGTGCCATGGTGCACTCCTAAAATCAGATTGCTTCATATGATTAAATGTGTTGACAGACAATCCATGTTGATTAAAAAAATATAATGAAAGAAAGACACTGTCATTATGAGTGACTGTTCAGACAAAATAAAAATAGTTTTACAGGGCTTTTAAAACAAATGAACAAATGCATCCTTCACCTGCCAACATGCCAAATGAGTGTTGGGTTTTACCCAGGACTTACTGAAGAAATCCAAAGCGATCTGTGACTCTGTATATGCTGTAGTCTGCATCCTCCCAAGGATCGATCTGAACTCCTGCGTCTCTACCCTGAAATATACACAAGTGAATACTTAATTTGACTCATCTGAACACAAATCATGTAGAGTTTATCAAAGGTGCAACAAATCATCCAGTTCCAGGCAAATTTTAAGCAACTTTAAATGCAGCAGTTCTGAATCAGATTTGATTTTCATGAGCCTAATGGTAATATAATAATATATGGTATGTTATGCTATATAATTATAAAAGAATAAAATTATCATCTTAATAATATTAAATTATTTATTGGCACATTTTCTAGTGATTATGGAAGCAGAAAATGCATTTATTCGGTGGTTGACAGATTTTCCACAAAAAAAAGTTATGTAATACACTTGGGTAAGTTGCAGGTTTTTATAAACTAAAAAAGAAGTTGAATTAAACAAATACATATATGAAACCAACACATTTTTGTTCAATGGAAGCAAATGAAATGTCTTGACATGTGGATGTCTGAATATCCACATTATCAATGTGTACTTCGGTGACCTAGATCAACGTCCCCATCACTTTTTGCCATGACTGATTTTGTCCATATCCCACTCCAGTGATGCATCTACTGTAATACTGGAAGGATTTCCAATTGTCGAGCAGAAGCTTTAATTTTGCCTGTGTGTTATAAATGGAAGTTCTCTGCTGAAACTCATTTTCAATGTGTTGCTGAGTGATTGATGCAGTTATGGAAAGCGTCAGCAGCAATATTCTCTCTGGCACACAGCTCTCCACATTACCCTTTCACTTTTCTGTGGCCTGCTAACCATTCTAGTGAAATTACAAAATGCAAACAAATGTGTCCCAACCCCTGTTATACGTCCAATGACATATAGCTGTAATTTTGACGTATGAGCAGAGAACATTTTAATGTTCAGCACTTATTTAACAGAATGTGCACCCTGTCAGTACAGCTGAAGTTTAAAAGCTTTTCCAGTCGGTGTGGATTGATTCCCTGAGGGGGGATGGCTGCTGCTCTCCTGCCCTCTTCTCAACCCCATGGTGGAGAGAAGAGTGGAAAGAAAGCAGTGATCCGTGTGACAGACAGTTGAGGATTACAGTCCCAGTATTCCCCTATTTCAAATGAGTCTGTAAGAGAATGTCATGATGTCATGTTCAAATTGATCACCATGGTGGCCATATATTTCACAAACACTTTGTTGGTTCAAAAATCCTCTGTCCGCTGCCCTAGCACATAAAACTGCCTTTAAGAGTTTTTACACATTTTAGGGAGTTTTTACTTGCCACAATATGTATTGCGAAAAAGCCCATACAAATAAAACTGACCTAACTCAACAACCACAAAGGCCACAGCATATTTGAACAACCTCCAGATGTAGACCCAATGTAAAATAAACAACATCCACATTAATTAATTAATGAAATGTCAAACTGTAATACAGCAACATACAGGACAATAATACATTTCCCCTGCTAATGATGAAAATAGGCTAACGATCAACATTACATACACTACAATTGTAAAGGTTGGTGTTGGTAAGTTTTTTTTTTTCTTTTATGCTCACCAAAGCTGCATTTATTCAACCAAAATTCAGTAAAACAGTAATATTGTGAAATATTATTACAATTTAAAATAACAGTTTTCTTTATTAATATATTTTAAAATGTAATTTATTCCTGTGATGGCAAAGCTGAATTTTCTAATATGCTGATTTGAAACATTTATTTATTTAGGAAACCATGACACATTCTTTGATGAATATAAAGTTAAAAAGAACATCATTTATTTTGACTTTTGATCAATTTAATGCAATCTTTGCTGAATTTCAAGTATTCATTTCTTAAAACATGTATAGCATACATACCAGTTCTAGCACAAAGTCATTTTTTAGTAACTCATTACCTGAAGGTATACATTAAAGGAAATAGGCAAACTTGAATAAGTTACAGTAACTATCACAGAATCTGTACTATTTCAGTGAACATCTGCACAAAGTGTGAGGGTAAATGGCACAATTTACCTTATTATATTTAGAGATGATCTCAGCACGTTCCTCTGCTATCAGCACCTCTATGTCCTTCTTCATGTCAATGTCTAGAAATACAGCACATAAAGAACAATTAATGACAAGGAGAAAAATGAATACTGACAAAAAGCTGAACAATCTGGAAGACAGATTTTATGTTCTGTTAAGGACTATACATTTGTACAGATGACTATTAAATAGAATCACTTTGTCCCTTGAAGATAGCTCAGCAACACAGGAAAAAAACACACACTAGTGCAACATATTCATCATGTTCAGACTGAGAAACTGGTCCAAAATCAGCTCTTGTTGGCACTGGGTAACCTGAGCTCTCATGTTTTGAAGATCCTGTTGGTCATATGAAGGCCTTGACTGTCTCAGAAACATTAGCCCCATGGGAACCACAGAGCCAAAAGAAGGGAACAAAGGTTCCCGCCAGGCTTCAACTGTCTGAGAGGACTGTGTGCCTACTGAGTCAGTCGCACACACAAAAATAGATTCTCCCACTGTGGGATACAGCCCTGCATGACACACCATCATGTGTCATATTGAATATTTCCAGTCCATCAAAAAATCATGCCATCTGACATTTAAAACTTCAATAAACAGGAGAGAATAAAAACACAGTGCCCTCACTACCAAATTAACAAATGCATTTGCTTTGTTTGTACAGTACCATTGATGGCATGTCCTGATGTATTTACACAGATGGACAAATAAACAGATACTGTCCTTATTGTCCTCACTATGGCCCTCTTATTATTTCTTATCTGTCCCTTTCCCTATGTTTCCATCACTCTCACTGTTTCTTGAAGATTACTCGTATCATAAGGCTGTCACAAAAGTACTGACACAAGGATTACAAGTGAACAGAAAATCTGAGCTATGTGTTTCCCAAAAAAAAAAGGATAATAAAGTGTTTATAGTCATCTTCAGTCATAATCATAGTTTGTGAGAGACTGTGCTTCCATGGCTTGCAAACCAGCAGAACCACAGGAAATAATTCTGTGCTTATGAATTTTGTACTACTCAATGAGAAAATCATTTACTGAAAACCCCAAACCACGGTTTGTAAAACTGAAGAAAAACAAGACTTTACAAAGCATTTTTCTCATCACCCACTGTCATTATATTACATTGTATATCCTCTCAGTAAAATCTCTCTTTAAGTCAGTTAAAAAAAAAATGGTTACAAGAGCTGCTGAGGTAGTCTATGGTCTAGCCATTGTAAGAAACATTAAAACCATGTTAGGTTAAATGTAATATTTCTGGCACAATAACACTTTAGTGATCTGAAAACTCCCAAAGCTTCCAAATAGTTCAAACGATTTTTACAGAGAAACACAATTTTTCATTGACGCTGAAATTTAAACAGGGTTTTGTAGTGATGCACCAACATTTTCGCAATAGAATATTTGAGTATTTATTATTTAATACATTTGATCAATTAATTGATTATTAAATAAACTTTATATTCAACTTTGATTTTTTTGGGGTAAATGAAAACTTTTTTTTGGTAAAATAATTTCTGTGCATAACTAGTTTTGTTGATTTTTGCCAAACCATACAAAAAAAGTGTCAACTTCAAAGAAACTGATCTGAAATCTGAATAAGCTGGCCTTATCCCAACATTACATAAATAAACTTAATCTAATCCACTTCCATAAGGATAAGCAAAATCCTTCCTTCTCCTAAGGAAATCAGTGTTGTCATCTGTCACCCTTGCAGTAAACGAGGCAAAAGGATTAGGTTATGCAGTCTTTGATGAAACCGCAGATTATAAACCTCAAGACTGTCATTCTGAATGTACAAGTGCTCAGAACAAAGCATAACTGAAAATATTTACATGTAATGATCCCATCAGTCATACCTTATACACTATAACATATACATATAACATGTGCTAATTTAGATGAATTAAGAGCTACCCAACAGGAATTCTGAATTCTGTGAGGTATTTCCTCTCCAAACCTCCGTTTGTGTGTATTTTTTGTTAGTCCAGTCTGTTATGCATGTCACAGAGACTCAGCCTATAGCTTTATTCTCATATCTTATATTCACCATTGCCTCTACATTCAATCCATCTTTGTATGCCTTAAAGGGATCACATCATACTTTTTCCCTTGACATCCACTGAACTCTTTTCCACCCCCTCTCTCTGACCTAAATAATGGTTTTCTTTCTTTCTTTCATTAAAAATCTTTAAAAATATCTTCTTTTTTTTGCAGAATCCCACAAGGCATTTTGTGAGAGTGTAACCCCCAATAATCACTACTACTTTTAACAGGATTTCTGAGAAATGCATTTTCACTGCCTCCCATTGTGTGGTGTCAACAAGGCAATGGCAGTTGTTTTCTTAGGGGCTTTAGGGACTGTTTGATTGACAGTAAATGACAGACCCCAAAAGGAGGGACAAGAGATCCTCAGAGGAACCTTGTTGCAATATTATTTATCTTAAATATAACGTTGTGAAGTGGAAACTATCTGCTTTTTAAGTTTGGGCTGCTGCATTTGACTTGAGATTGAGAGAAGAAAAACTGGTTTAGTAGCTCCGATGGTCGGTTTGTGTACCAACCCCCTTTTAAGGGGGGAGAGAGAGAGGGGGGACGCCTTGCTGAAGACAACGATGAACAAGCATTTCATACAGACCTATCAGCTCACAGTACATCATCAGAACTATTTTACAGAAAATATATACATTCTGCTGTACTTTATAGTACACTATACAGTCCAATTTCTAAACTTCCTTTTATTGCAAAAATCCTAGAAAAGGTTGTGTTTTGTCAGCTCTCTTCTTTTTTAGCAGAGATTTACATAATGGTTAAGTTTCAGTCAGGGTTCAGAACTTATTAGGGTATTAAATTATATTTTATTGGAAGTTGACAATGGAAATTGTGTCGGTCTTGTTAGACCTGAGCGCTGCCTTTGACACACTGGATCATACCATTTTGTTAGAACGTCTTGAGCGGTGTGTTGGGGTAAGTATGGTGGCTTTACGTTGGTTCCATTCTTACCTGGAGGATAGAACTTTCACTGTAAAGATTGGGAATAATTGTTCTTCTGTAAGTTATGGGTTACCTCAGGGCTATATTTTAGGGCCGTTGCTTTTTTCTCTATACATGATTCCACTGGGTTCTATATTTAATACATTTGGCATTTCGTATCATAGTTATGCTGATGACACGCAGTTGTACCTGCCTTTTAAAAAACAGGAAATAATGCAGCTGAAAATTCCTTGTTGAATTGCCTTGAGGAGGTAAAATGTTGGATGAACTCGACTTTTTTAATGTTAAATGATAAAAAGACTGAAATTGTGCTTTTTGGGGAAAAGTCATGCTACTAACTTAGGCATAATTTTTGATTCCGAGCTTACATTAAATCGTCAAATAAACACAGTAGTAAAAATAGTTTCTTTCAATTGAGGAGGATTGCAAAATTTAAGTCGGTTTTATCAAAGAATGATCTTGAAAAAGTTATACATGTTTTTATATTTCACGCTTGGATTATTGTAATGCGTTATGCAGGCGTTTGTCAGTCGTCCCTGTCGAGGTTACGATTGGTTCAAAATGCTGCGGCCAGACTGCTGACAAATACTAAGAAAGAGACCATATAACTCCAATTCTGGCCTCTCTACACTTGCTAACAGTTAAACAACTAATTGTCTTTAAAATTCTGTTATTCGTTTTTAAAGCCATCAATGGCTGGGCCCCAGAGTACATCAAGGATCTGTTAGTTATTCAGTCCTCCTCAAGATCGCTAAGATCTAACTTGTAGATTATGCTCATGGTTCCACGTACACGTCTTAAGTGTAGAGGTGATTGAGCATTTTCAGTTGTGGCCCTTAGACTATGGAATGATCTTCCTTTCTCAGTGCGTTCTTTGACCTCTCTGCAGATGTTCAAATCACGTCTTAAGACCCATTTGTACTCACAGGCGTTTGATTTGTAGTTTTGCAGGTATTTACGTATGTATTTTAATTAATTACTATTATTGTTTTTGACTTTCTTGTACAGCACTTTGGTATACTTTCATGGTTTTTAAGGCAATTAATAAATTTTAATCAATAAATAAATTATTGATTGTTTGATTGATTGACTATTTTTGAAATTTACAAAGTACAATATGGGAAATTTTCCTACCGGCTTGTATCCCCTGTAGTACTTGTGTATGTGCGATATCTGTTCATTCAAGTGAAATTTCAATAAGATCCGACCTAGGCTCATTGGAAGAAAGCACTTCTACCTACTGTACACTTTTGCACTCCAAAATCGTACTAATACATTTCACTGCAATTTCCAAATGAAATGACCACACAAATTATGTTTACGGGGCATATTATAATTTAATTTAAAAAAAGATAATTTGTAAACTAAAACATTTGCATCACATACTGTAATCAGCTCCATATTGTAATCATAATCCATATAATTAATATGAAACTATTTATAACATCTGTTGAAACAAAAGAAGCCTGAAAATCTAATGCTGTGAAATGTATTGAAAATATATAAAAAAGACACTTTTACATAATAATTTCTTCTTGTGATGAAACACAGAAAGAGTTTAGCAGAGGTAAATTGCTGAATTCATTGGATCAATCGGTTTAGTTTCAGTTATTCCTGAAGGACAAGCATGACAGAAATTAGGCCAAGACATTATGTTCTTGTTTGAATGGAGACTGGGTGGGTTTTTTATTTTTATCACTTGTGTCAGTGTAAAAGTGCCTATTTAATTCAAAATGACTTTCCATTTTAGGCCTGACTGTTGATCTCTTCCAACTCTGTTTATGAGTCAAGTACAAGGGAAAATGTTGACCTACGGGCATAGATCTTACACAAGGTGCCATAAATAGCCATTTCTCTTGAGAGCCAGAGTCTAACCATTGGCTTTCTAATTGTCTCAGTTCTCACCAGCATATGGAATGACAGGCCTTTCTGCTGAACGTCTTCCCAGCTGGATGTGAAACTCCATGCCTGACCTACTGTAGGAATCACTGCCCACTGGCCTCCAAAAATAAAGACACTGAGGAAAGAATAGATCCTCACAAAATCTATAGTATCTTTTAGAGCAGTGAGATGTTTTACTGAAAGTTGAAAGCTGAAACTTACTAAATGTTCAAAACAGCAAATTAAATAATGTAACATTATATAATAATTCTCCTTGATAAGTCATTAACAAACATTAAAGTCCATATTCTGCTGTACATTACACAATATAATGTAATAATCTTTGTTAATATTATAGACAGTTATTACAAAATGTCCATTTGGAATCAGTTTCAGCATGCAGTGATGTCACAGTGATATTTGTTGTTCACTCAACTGAAGAATATTTTGGTAAAGGAACACAATAACTTGTATGTATGGCAGTAAACATGAGTGGATCACTGTGGGCTGAAGCTATGAATTATTCATGTGTGCTGAATGAGGACAATGTTTGTTGGCAAACCTACATAATAAGAGGGGTCTTCAGCATTTTTAAAGAGCAATATGCATGCATGACATTTGAGCTTTTTGACATCCCCCCGGGCAGTTTTTAATGTCAAAATTTACTAATTTCAGATATTTTTTCTTGATATATTTGTGTGAAATAATAATTATTATTAATAATAATAATTTAACTCTAAAAACCATTACTTTTAGTTATGAACATACTGCCTTTATTAAAAGTGTCTAAAAAGTTGAAAGAATGTCAGACTTCTATTTGATAACGGGTCACTACATTTTTACAGCTTACTGGCCAAGAGTTGTAGGCAGAAACTTATATAAGGTTGTTTTTTTAAAAGCTTGTCACATATTCATTGTGTTAGTTTGGCGGAGGAGCTTAACACAATCACACTGGCTTCAAGTCAAATAGTTCTCATTCTCAAAACCTTTGAGACTCATTTCAAACTGTGACATCGGGCCTTGCTGGCCAGGCTCCTGGGTGTGCACCGAAATCTGAGGACCAAACTGAGTCTAGCGTGGTTATGGAAAAAAAGACTATGGCTCCCTTTATGCAAGAAAACAAAGAGCTCAAGGTTTAAGCAAAGCCAAGACTGGACGGTATGATGCTTTTTGTTAGAGGAAAGAGTTCTAATTTGGATAATCATACAGGTCTGCTCTGTTGACATTTACTGTTCTGACGTGAAAGGGAGACGGTAAACATTTAGAGCTGGGGAGAGTAACAGTCATCAGGGGGAGAGCAGTTGTCAGTGGTTGAGCAAGGACAACTGGCATCACTCGCACTGCCATCTGGGTGGGCCGTCACTGCCTCGTACTTGCTCACAGATGTAGAGCACTTCAACACACTGAGGGAGCCTTGTCCTGACTGAGAGTCTTCACACACACACACACACACACACACACACACAGTGTGAAGGCAACACTGAGACCAATCATTAATGTGGCAAGTTGTTTGGTTAATGTACATGAGTTTAGTGCTGTTGTTTTGTTTGAGCACAAGCATATGGCAGTAACAAGTGTTAACATCTGAGTGACTGGTAACTGAATAGCAGTATGCTGGAATGGTACCAGATCCCAGATTTACACAGAAAATGTTTTTTTTTTTTAAATAAACACAACATATATGGTATGATAACACCTCCCCACAGAGGTTTGAGGAAAGAATATATACCTTTGATGGAAAGCCAAATCCTGGAGAGGAAATACTAATAAGAATCTCCAAAACCTGAAGCATGCAAAAAACATCTGGTAACACTTTAAGTGGTCGAAGGAAGGAAATGTGCAATACCTACATTCATATGAACCAAACTGTAATGAAAACTGTCTCATGTTGGAGCCATGTCCGAGTGGTTAATGCATGTCCTCCACATGTAATATTAGTACAACTGGCTTCTGCACAAAATAATGCAATTAGACAACTTATAACAGGGCTGTAAAGTGCAGCATGTATGTCGCACATGCTACAAAAAAAACGGAAGAAAACATAAATTTACCACATTATGTGATACAGGTTTGCATGCATGTGAGGGACAGAGCTGCTTGTTTGTTTGAAGCAAGGATTTTTGTCTGCATGTTTGTGTGTGATGTTGAATCAATAATCCGCTCCTATTTTACTTGGTAGTCTAATGTGCAATTTAAAAATCATGTCTTGACAGCACTAAGTCCATACATCAACTCCATTTCCCACAATTCCTACTGGTTTGCACATAAAAGAGTTAAGTGATGTCTGCACATAGGGCTACATTTGTGCGGCCTGTACAACAAAACTTTCAACCTCTGTAGCACCAGTGCTATGTGCAAAAAAGTTAACATACAGCCCTGAATAATGTGTAAACGTATAAAATAATGCACTACGCATAATATTTTGGAGGAAAGCTTACATTTGTAAATTATTACAGCCTCTGAAGGATTTATTTTAGAGATGCACCAATTGCAATTTTCTTGGCCAATTTCGATTTCCGATTTTTTTGTAAGAGTGACCTGCCGATACTGATTTTTGCCGGATCAGATTTTCTTTCTAAGAGCTATAATTAACAGCATATTCAAACAAACATCTACTTTTTTTTCAATGCAAATCAATTATTTACATAATAAAAGACATTATTAAACATCACAATTCCCCCAATCTGGACTAAATTACAGATGCTCTCTCACTTAAATAAATCTCTAAATAAAGTGCTCTGTGACTGGAAAGAGGTAGAAATAACAATTAACTGAAAATGAATTCCTATGTATATAACAAAACAGATATCATTTGCCACTGTGTTTATAAATGGTCATTTTCCCCCCTAACCTTATTAAATGCGTCATCTTTCACATCAAATTCTTACATTGTTTAAATTAATTCAGTTAGAATAATAAGAAATGGTAGAGTTGTTTGTTACCATTCAAATGAAATCAGTATCAACAAACTCCATCTTTACCCTGCGGAGGAAACACAGAAGCTACATCTGAAGTGTGGCATTAGATGTATTTACACAGACTGTTTGATGAAGCTAAGGTGCCATAAATGCATTTACACCACACAATTGCAAATGCATAAATAATTGCATAAGATTAATGTTTTACATAATTTTTGACTGTACAAATAAGAAATGTTGGGAAAAATGCAATGATACTTTTAAATATGAAACCAAACCACCAGTAGGTGGCGGCATATGACTGTTTTAATGAGTGAGTCATTTAGTCATTCATTCTACCGATTCGTTCAAAAGGCTGATCATTCAGAAACGAAGCAAGTCTTTATGAATGGGTTACTGAATCATTGACTCACTCGATTCGTTCAAACACTGCTGTGTGTTGCTTGGAGACACACGACAGTTCTGCTGTGGCTTTGATTGGAACTATTATCGTTTGCGAAACTGAGAAAAATCAGTCAATATAGTGTCTCATTTTAATTTCTTGTTTATTGAACTACTATTGTACAAAATCAGTGTCACATTGCAGTCGTGTTGATAATCGGGGAAACTTCTTGGTCGTGTAATATTGCTTACCTACATCATTTATTATAATTTTTTTTCTACCGCAGTATGCATCTATAATTTTCTGTGAGTGCTGTTGCGCTCATTTGTTTTGGTTGTCCCAGACAACAAATCTACTTGTCCCAGACAAGTGTTAACCGAGCCCTGTGGTTCCCCCACAGTTTACTTTGGCCTACACATATTACTAATTGTGAACTTTGTATCTTCTTCACTTACAGTGAAGAACTTCCACGCCGATGACATGTTTACATGTGGATGTGAACTTAGCTGTGACGTCAAAACGGACCGGCTTGGAATCGGCAGACTGACCGGGTGGTCACCAGTCCAGGCTGATCATGCGGAAAATCGGCTAATTCTGGTCCCTGGCCGGTTGAGCGGTGCATCTTTTATTCATTCATTCAAATTGCGTTTATACTGATGCATTTGGCAGACGCTTTTTTTTTTTTTTTCCTTCATCCACACTGCATTAATTTTACACACATCTTGTTTTCCCTTGGCATCAAACCCATGACCCCTTGGCATTGCTAGCATGCTTTACTAAAGTAAGCATATCAGTGACCTACAGTAACTGTCTCTTTGCTTCTACAGTATTCACTGCACTATTCAGCACCAACCCTTGTGTGAGATCAATACAACGGGCACACAAAATAATCACTTTAGTGAATTAAAGGGGTCATATGATGCGATTTCAAGTTTTCCTTTCTCTTTGGAGTGTTACAAGCTCTTGGTGCATAAAGAAGATCTGTAAAGTTGCAAAGACTAAAGTCTCAAATCCAAAGAGATATTCTTTATAAATGTTAAGAGTCAGCCACACCTAGCTAAAACGTCTCGTTCTA
>NW_015646462.1:579481-593181 GCF_001515625.1 Sinocyclocheilus rhinocerous | reverse complement strand
TACAGTATTTGAAAAATAATGTGTTTTTTGAACATTAAAGCATGTCAACATATTCTGTTACACCAAATACACAAAATAATGATCTTTAAAAAAGCATGAGTCAGCTGTCTTAACTGTGGCTTGTGTACTGCAAACACATACCAGCTTCCTCACTGTGTCTGTCACGCGACTCTGTTGTCCTTTCGGGCTTGAACTGATGGTAAAACTAATGACATTATTTACTGTCTTTACATTTATTTTGAAAGATGAAGCTCGCGTTTATGGTAAGGGGCGTTACATTTCCGACGTTTTGCTTGCGGTGTTCGGCCAATCACAGTGCACTGGGTCAGCTGGCCAATCAGAGCGGACTGCGCTTGTCAAAGGAGGGGGCTTTGTAGAAAACTATGTGTTTAAGAGAGGCGGGGCATAGAGGACCTACAATAATGTACAGTATTTGAAAAATAATGTGTTTTTTGAACATTAAAGCATGTCAACATATTCTGTTACACCAAATACACAAAATAATTATCTTTAAAATAGCATCATATGACCCCTTTAAAAAAATCTAATGAGAGGTCAGAGTCATGGCCTAGCAGCCAATACTCTGAGCTATGTTGTTCATTCAGAGGATGCAAGTTTGAGTCTGTTGAAAGTTTGAAACAGGGAGAAGAGTAATTTCAACCTGTTCTCCCTTGTCATTTCCTGTCCCACTTCTCTACCACAGCTCTCAATACTAGAGGGAAAAAAACAAACATAAAACTTAATAAAAGAAAGACTTGAGATTAAACTAGCTTATTTAGATAAATCTCAGTGAATAAAGTGTGTTTTAACGTGTGTTTTAATTTTAAATGTTTTAAAAAGGCATTTAGGAAATGTTTAGTTTAATGAGGTCTGACAACAGAGTAGATTATCTCATCCTAATGACAATTTATTACTACCATTAGGCCTGTCGCGATAATTAAATAACCGTCTAATCGCGATTATTTGATCTAACCGCGGTTGTTTCAGACAACCGCGATTATGGTGCTTTTTATACGAGACAAGGGGGAGTCATACACCAAACAGTTATATGGAAACGAAAGTGGTTCACATTCAACCCGTTCTTTATCATAAGTAGTATTATTTGTGATTTGAATTTTGTGAGTTTTTCTTTTGCGATTATATATTTTTATTCAAATGTAGTTTTTCTCTGTAATGAGGAAATTAGTATTTAGTGGATTGCGTTTAACAAAGGGTTTAAAAGAGTTACCATTAGTTCCACAAACACAGTACTGATATTCTGTAGTGGTGTAGGAAAAAAATAGCGCTGGTGTTGGATCGGTATTGGCCGATTCTTAGAATTTGGAATACTCTATGTAATCTCACACTGCAAAATAATAACTCAAAAATATTAGATAACATTATAATTATTTACTGATCCCTTAAATTAATCACAATTATATAAAGGAAGCCATAAAAACAGACAATTAATCATGATAATCGTCATAATCGCCAAAGCCCTAAAACAGACAATTAATCGCAATAACCGTGACTATTTTTAGACAATTAATCATCAGCCAAATTTCATAATCGTGACAGCCCTAACTACCATTATTCTTAACAGTCAAGAGTGAACTGTTCAACAGCAGGAAAATGTGGTGCTTAAAAACATATTATTTGGCTTAAAGACCTAGTCTATGTTCATTTACTCACCACCATGTCCTTCCAACTTTGTATGACTATTGTTCCTCTTCAAAACAAAATGAACATATTTTTAGCAAAACTCGAGAGATTTCTGTCCTTCAGTTGAAAGTCTATTCCACTTTTGAGCTTCCATAAGAACCAATAAGGTCTGTTCTCGTGTATCAATCGAGTACAGTTGAGCTTCCGTGCTGACGATATTTGATGAGCTCCATGTATGAGTGTTGACCAATGTTTATTTGTGAATTAATTAAATCTGTTCATCATATAACATGATAGAATCTCTTCAAAAGACGTGAATCGCCCAATTCATATTGATTACTTTTATGATGTCTTTATGAACTTTCTGAAACGTCAAAGTTTTGGTGGAATGGACTTCAAAGGAGGGACAGAAATCTTTCATTAAAATTTCATTAAAAATATCTTCATTTGTGTTTCGAAGTTGAAAAATAAGTCTTAAGTGTTTGGAATGAAATGAGGGTGAGTAAATGATGACATAATTTTCATTTTTGGGTGAACCGATTCTTTACAGGCAATATATGTGAAGGTTTTAAGCAATGCAGTGATACAGCAGCCGGTTTTCATAGTCTGGGCTCAGTAAACGGATTTAAAAAAGTATGTTTTTAATGTTTCAGGACAAAGACTGCTAAACATACATCAACAGATTCATAAAAATAACTAATCCCTATGACATCAACAAAGAGCAACGGAAGATAATGTACAGCAGTATTTTAAAATACAAGACAATACAACAATTTACAGGTCGCAATTGAGGCTGAGAGCAGAAATGTTTGTTTAGTTATTCTGCTCTCACCTAATGTTACTGTAAATTAAATAGGCCAGTATGAGCAGAATATGGGCAAAATGACTGTAAAATACATCTATAAAGAAGCCCACCCAAAAGCTTACACACAGATCTGTCATTGGCCTACTTCCATCTACTGAACATCTGTGTGCGTAAAGGCAAAAGGAGCATGATTTACTCCTAAATATGTGTGCATGTTTGTGTATGACAAAAAGAGAGAAACGCTGACTGACCATGTTTTCTCTTATGGAAATACTGGAGATGTTGTCTCTTACAGTACTTCTCTGTATTTTATTAAGTTTGGATATTTTTTAATCAACTCATCAAATCATAAAAATATACAAGAATTGCAAAATGTAGGCCATGAGACCACATGATGTGTATTCCTCAGTATCTTGGCTTCGTTCTCACTGTCTTTATCTAATATTGACCAGAATTACTTGTTTTGATTTGCACAAATATAAACATTCAGTTATGGTGGATATTCTAAAGAACACCTGATCTCATTGTAATTAACACATCAGATTCTGATTATGTATCCAGATTAAGCCAATAGCCTACTACAGTTTCTACATTATAGCAATTTATACTGCTCTTGTGTGTTATTTTTAAGGACATGGCTGAGAATTAACGAATGAGTGCATTTCTAGTACCTCCAAATAATAGGAAGTTATTCATAATATTCTAAATTTTTAAGGAATATTCCTCTAAAATCATAATATTTCACTATAATGAATGAGTGCTTCTCTAATACCTCCAAACAGTAAAGCAGAATAAAGAAACCATAATATAAGCACCCAATCAAAATCAATAAAAGCAAAAGTAAATGTGCATGTGCATGTGGCCATTAAGAAAGAATAAAGAGAATGTTAGAAATGCAGACACAAAGGAAAAGCATCGGAGATATGTCTGGAATATGAAGATTCCATAAACGAATCACCTGAACTGCACCAGACTGAAGGACGCATTTCAGAGGTGTGATGAAGATGTTTGTAAACAGCTTCAATGAAAATCCGCTGAAAGTGAATGAGCTGTTGCTTTCTCTCGTGCATTTTCATTAACTGGTTCGTTACGTGCATTTTGAATTAAGTCGACGGAATTAAAGCAGGCGACAAGACATAAATAACCGAGATGTTGTTGAATATGGTGGATTTCAAATCGCTCTCAGTCCAGCTGCAAAATTATAATATAATTATAATACATATAATTTATTATAATGAGAATCACTTAAAATGACACTCTGTGTCGTTGCAGTTCTTTCTGTGGCTACATTGGATCTTGCATAATATCACTGTTATGGTATGCAACATTCAGGAGCAGTAAGAATAAACAGAATCGAATGTCATGATAGCGAATTCATAATAAAATATTCCCATAAATGAAAATATATGTAAATTACCGTTTATTGGAAAGACTCTTCATTCCTTCGTCGCTGGAAACATGGGAGGTAAAGCAAAGCGAATACTAAAATCCCGTGGATACAATAGCTGTATGTAACAGCATTGAGAGGAGCGCAAAGCAGCACGTCAGAGCGTACAGGCTGTACATCCCTATGACATCAACAAAGAGCAACGGAAGATAATGTACAGCAGTATTTTAAAATACAAGACAATACAACAATTTACAGGTCGCAATTGAGGCTGAGAGCAGAAATGTTTGTTTAGTTATTCTGCTCTCACCTAATGTTACTGTAAATTAAATAGGCCAGTATGAGCAGAATATGGGCAAAATGACTGTAAAATACATCTATAAAGAAGCCCACCCAAAAGCTTACACACAGATCTGTCATTGGCCTACTTCCATCTACTGAACATCTGTGTGCGTAAAGGCAAAAGGAGCATGATTTACTCCTAAATATGTGTGCATGTTTGTGTATGACAAAAAGAGAGAAACGCTGACTGACCATGTTTTCTCTTATGGAAATACTGGAGATGTTGTCTCTTACAGTACTTCTCTGTATTTTATTAAGTTTGGATATTTTTTAATCAACTCATCAAATCATAAAAATATACAAGAATTGCAAAATGTAGGCCATGAGACCACATGATGTGTATTCCTCAGTATCTTGGCTTCGTTCTCACTGTCTTTATCTAATATTGACCAGAATTACTTGTTTTGATTTGCACAAATATAAACATTCAGTTATGGTGGATATTCTAAAGAACACCTGATCTCATTGTAATTAACACATCAGATTCTGATTATGTATCCAGATTAAGCCAATAGCCTACTACAGTTTCTACATTATAGCAATTTATACTGCTCTTGTGTGTTATTTTTAAGGACATGGCTGAGAATTAACGAATGAGTGCATTTCTAGTACCTCCAAATAATAGGAAGTTATTCATAATATTCTAAATTTTTAAGGAATATTCCTCTAAAATCATAATATTTCACTATAATGAATGAGTGCTTCTCTAATACCTCCAAACAGTAAAGCAGAATAAAGAAACCATAATATAAGCACCCAATCAAAATCAATAAAAGCAAAAGTAAATGTGCATGTGCATGTGGCCATTAAGAAAGAATAAAGAGAATGTTAGAAATGCAGACACAAAGGAAAAGCATCGGAGATATGTCTGGAATATGAAGATTCCATAAACGAATCACCTGAACTGCACCAGACTGAAGGACGCATTTCAGAGGTGTGATGAAGATGTTTGTAAACAGCTTCAATGAAAATCCGCTGAAAGTGAATGAGCTGTTGCTTTCTCTCGTGCATTTTCATTAACTGGTTCGTTACGTGCATTTTGAATTAAGTCGACGGAATTAAAGCAGGCGACAAGACATAAATAACCGAGATGTTGTTGAATATGGTGGATTTCAAATCGCTCTCAGTCCAGCTGCAAAATTATAATATAATTATAATACATATAATTTATTATAATGAGAATCACTTAAAATGACACTCTGTGTCGTTGCAGTTCTTTCTGTGGCTACATTGGATCTTGCATAATATCACTGTTATGGTATGCAACATTCAGGAGCAGTAAGAATAAACAGAATCGAATGTCATGATAGCGAATTCATAATAAAATATTCCCATAAATGAAAATATATGTAAATTACCGTTTATTGGAAAGACTCTTCATTCCTTCGTCGCTGGAAACATGGGAGGTAAAGCAAAGCGAATACTAAAATCCCGTGGATACAATAGCTGTATGTAACAGCATTGAGAGGAGCGCAAAGCAGCACGTCAGAGCGTACAGGCTGTACAGTTCGATCCTGGCTGGCAGCTGGTCACGTGATCTGCCAGTAAAGCCTGCTGTCTGCCAAGGAAAGATTGGACCGCCACTGGCAGGGTAGGTCACGTGACAAGCTACCAACTATGGAAATGGTGACTGTCCATATAGGCATCTACTGAGCAAGCGCATCTGCACCTCTCAGTGTCTAAAGAATGTCATGCAAACTTTATACAAAATATCTAAACATTTTGGTGTGGTTTGTGTTGAGCCTTAAAGGGATAGTTCACCCAAAAATTCTGTCATCATTTACGTTGTTCTATCCAAACCTGTATGAGTTTCTTTCTTCTGAACGCAAAAGAAGATATTTTGAAAAATGTTGGTAACCAAACAGTTAGTATTTATAGTAACAGATAGTCCCACCACCCCCATACCATATGAGTCAACTTGTCAACTGTGTGGTTACCACTAGGCCTATTCTTCAGAATGTCTTCTTTCGTGTTGAACCGAAGAAAATAAACTCATACAGGTTTGAGACAACTTGACAACTTGTATTATTTTTTAGGTGAACTATCCATTTAATGTAACGATAAACAGAGAACCAAGACCCTAATCTAAGACCTAAACTAATAACTGAAAATTAATAAATAAATAATATAGGCTACTTTGAAGTAATGCCATGTGGGCTGAATGAAAATTAGGTGAAAACGTAAAATTAAGCACTTGTAAATAAGAGTTAATTTATTACTGAAATGCCATTTGAGGTTTTTAAGAGGCACTTGCTCTTCCCATGTTCAAATTTAAAACACAATAACCTTTCAAATAATATTCAGGATATGGGACAGACAGGCAAAAAGACAGACAGATAGCCAGAAAGATGTCTGTTGTCAACAAATCGAAGAGAGAAATAGTGCAATTGTGCCCTCTGCTGGTGATTGCGTGATAATGTAGCCTATCTGGTGGATTTTATTTAAATATTGAACATAATATGTTAAATTAGGTCTACTAATTTAAAAGCTCGACTATAGTGATGTTTTACATTTCATTGCAAGGTTCTCTCTGTTCTATCAGTGACATACAGTAATTTACTGAATGCCCCACTCAGCAATAGATAGATAGATAGATAGATAGATAGATAGATAGTACAATCCCATTCTGAATAGAGCTGTCACAGTTTGTCTCAGTTGCTTTCGCTTTTGACATTTTTTTTTTCGCTCAAAACAATAGGTTCAAATCTCTGAACAATTAGTTTCTTGTTCACTCCAGATTTGACTTTCTTGTTCATTTAAGCAAATTGCACATGTATTGTGCAAAAGAGTAAATACCAACTGAATTGTCTTCAATTTAAACAATCACGAAATGCACATGATTTGCTCAAAACTGATGAGCTGATTCTCAGTCAAATTGTCATTGCTTTTCAACAAGCTTCTAAACATTCTTTCTTCATGTGAACCATTACATGCAAAATCATCCATCAAAATCTGTCAGACACACGTAGCCTATATTCCATAAATATGCATGGAATGTTTTCGGTTTACATGTAGGGCCCTGACACATAAAATGTACAGAATTATTTCATTAATTTTGTTGGCATTGGCCAATTAACTGACACAATAATGTTTTTCAATAGAGCTGTAATGTTGCCTCAACACTCAACAGCTGTGATTTGTAACAAAGGCAGTTGCACAGTTTAGTGTTTATACTCAATAAGATAACTTCATACAGCAGATTTTAAATTGATCCCACTAATATTCTTTAGGCGGTGTAGTCGTCTGTAATAGGTTTGTGTGTCAAATTAAGCTAAAGTTTGATTGTGACAAAAGAGAATATGCTTTTGACTAAAATATTTGGCGAAGTTTGAGGTTTGTACAAGTTGGTGTGTAGTTTTGAGATTGTGTTTATAATTGTGAGAAAATGGTGAATTATTTCATGATAGTTTGTGCTAGCAATCAAGAAAAACTGTAATATGCATTTTTTTAAAATAAATAGATACTAGACTATTGTTTCAATGAAGGAGAATCAGGAGAATCTTACTATTATCATTATTTACCAGCAACGCTGTATGTTCACTGCTATCAAGATGCTAATGTCACATGTTGGTAGTAATAGAGAGCAATGAAAGGACACACTTGTAGATGTAATGTGGGATTATTAACAGCATGTCAACAAACGTATAGAAGATAAGTAGCAAAGGGTGGGGAAAAGGAGTGGAAAAGTAAACACAATCAATTCAGTCATTGTATCATAGACACTGCCCTAAACATGCAGCTCAAAAAAAAAAAAAAATGAAACCACTAAGAAAGAAAAAGGCATTGTAAATATACAGTGAAATATTGTATGAATGAAATTTTGCATTAAGGACATTAAGCAGATGTAGCCGTGGTCCAACACAGTCCAAATTCAGTTAAATTCATCCACAGTTATTCAGTTATCTCTGCAATACTTCTATGAAGATCAAATCATTTATATAGTAGCTTCATAGTCTGTACACTCCTGACTCCATATTTGCATTTAATTTGCAGTGAGTTCCCTTTTTGTCCACTAGGTGGCAAGAAATTACAAGCTAAATGCATTACCACAGATAATCTCAAAGTCCAACATGTGGACACACTGAAGGGTCAAAGGGTTGCATGAGTGTTTCCCTTCTGTTCTGTTTATGCTGGCTTGGCTTTCATCATAGATAGATGAGACATTCCCTTATAGTGAATGAAGCATACAAGGTTACAATCTGGAGTTTTTTTTATTTTACGTCATTAAAATAAACTCAAAACTGATGACAGAATCGATGGAAGAGGTCAATTCTAAACAATTACAGATGAAAGTTTTAGGAATCATGGCCATATTGCTTTACATATTATGGCAGTTGGTGTAGGACGTCTTTTAAATCCTGCCATTCAAACACTGTAGCTTTCAAGTTTTCTCTTCTGTGTTCACTGCAGGTGTGCCGTGCGGTTACGTAAGACTGTTTTTCTGAGGGGATTTGCTGTCTCTGGTGAAAAGCAAGGCACTGGAGTGAGGAGGGCAAGGGCTACGCCTTTTCTTTTGTTCTTTTACCTGTTTCTGAGTATCTTATTGCCTTGTATTATCCAACATACAAATAAAATCCATTCAAGGAAAGAGAAAAAACAGCAGATCACCTGAAATGAACCACTGAAAGTAAATGGAATGAGAAGAAAAATGGGAACACCAAAGACATATACAGTATGTTTAAAAGTTACTAGGCGTTCATGTGATACAACATGGAATTGTTTGAAAATTCAAATGTAAATTACTTTAAATATAGTGAACAAGTTTTCTGGACATGCTGAATACTTAGAGTGCTGTGCAATTTTGCTTTGAACCGACATTTTGTCATCTTCTACAAAAGTCTCTCTGAGGACTTTGGGTCATATGCGTTAGTCATCCTACTTTTTCAAACAACTGAGATGTGTTTGAAGGATGGCATTTCTTAATCGAATGACAACCATCCCAACTGCTAAGAACTTCAAAAGGGTAGTGGAAATCTGATGTGTTCATAAATTCAATGGAAGTATGCCTATATAATAGACTTTTATGACCCTCTATGATTGTCTTGAAATGAGAGATTCAACCCAACTAATCTGTTAACTCTTGTTTTGTATAGTCAGGTTTAGTTTCATCCCACGTAGTCTGTTTGACTTCAGTGAACGCAGTGAATGTCTTTTGTTTATTTATGCACTTCAGACGTCACGTTTACCATGACGTTTTTCATTTGATTGAAGAGCTCTGATGTGAAAATCCATTCAAGACTCAATATCCTTTATACTGATAAAAACAGTATACTGTATGTGTGTGAATGTGTGAGAGAGTTTCTCTGCAAGATGTCCCCTTTCATTTGTTGTGGAAATTAGAGTGTCTGTATGAGGGTGTGTGCCTGTTTGCGTGTCAATGTGTGTTTCAGGGTGCGGACAATGGGGCATGGTTATAATAGCTAGCAGAATTTGAGAGTGGGCGCTTTTGTCGGTTAAGTATTTTAGAAGACATATTGAAAATTGAAGAATTGGCCCATATTTAGTAGGAACAATACAAGCCTGAGGCACTGCAACCTGATTCAGTGTTTTTAGGCAGACCCTTTTCCTTCAGCATGAGAGTGAATGGCAGTACAGGTGGAGACCTTGAACAGTTCTCTTTTTATGTGTATGAGGAGGTGGGGGAGACTGTGTTTGATTTGGCACAGAGCAGAATGTGCTCTGTACAGATAAAGGTATAGATGTACAGTAGCACAAGCGGTCAATGACCCTTGGGATTGTCTTTTTTTCCTGCTCTACACATTAATATATTTGCCATGCATTGCCTTTTAGATATACATTATATTATTAATATTATTATGGCAATAAAACTTATCCCTTATTGCCCTTTTCTTGCTTTTAAAATGTGACAGGCAGACAGACAGACAGATATTTCACAATATTTATTAAATCACCTGTGTTGAATGTAATTTCCTGTGGGTGTAGCCAATTCAGATTTACACCAGAGATGGACGTTTTATTGGGAGAAATCATGGTCCTCCACCATTGGCCAATAACCCTCTTGCATCACATGTACCTTGACAGCCAATCACATTATAGCCAGACATCATTGATCTTCTGTCTTGTGCTTTGTTTACACCAGTGAACTGAAAAGTTGCCGGTTCTTAAAATCTGAATTTATATCAGAAGCATCTTAATAGTAATTTGCTTTTAACAAAAATATTAAATGATCAGAAAAAAAGTACTACAGCATTCACATTTTTGCTCACTACTGTTCAAAAAGTGTAATGCTTTTCTTCAGAAAGGGCACATTAAATTGATCAATTTGTAATGTAAATAATGTAAAATGTATAATGTAAAAAAATATATAGATTTCAAATAAATACTGTTCTTTTGAACATTCTATTCATCATAGCATCCTGTAATTTCCGCTTTTCCATCACAGGAATACATTGCATTTTAAAATATATTACAATAGAAAACAGTTATTTTAAGTTAAAATAATATTTCACATTATTATTGTTTTTACTGTGTTTTTTATTAAATAAATTTAGATTTGGTGATCATATAAGACTTCTTTCAAAAACATGAAATAATCTGACCCCAGTGGTTGTGTCCAGAGTTCTCGACTGGAGATTGTCAGAGCGTGTCAAAGCAATGTTACAGACACACTCCTAGACAGAGGCCTTTCCTTGTTTTTTACATTCTTGCAGGGTGGACAGACTGGATTTCAGGGCACTTCCTTGACCCAGAGCTGGCTCACAGCTAACTGAGGAAGGTGCACTAGATGAATGAACGAGGAGCGAGGCCATCATTCCCGACTTCCACTTTCCCACTGCCAGGTGGTGTGGACAGAAATATCACAAACGTCACCATTTAACTGTTGATCTGAACAAAGCAGGTGGTCAATAAAATATGAGGTCATGACAGTGTGTCATCAGGAAGGAAGGGCAAAAGATTCTATAAGTCCTTTGAACTGAAAACTGGTGGCTCTGATCCTGTGCTCTCTAGGAAAGTCTCTCTCGCCATAGAGTGGTAATGAAATGGAACTTATTTATACTGTTTCCATGGAAACTACCCATTGGATTTATTGGATTCATACTTTTTCCCTTAAAGAATTTGTTTAAGGATTTAGTTGCAAATGACCTGCACATGATAAATAAAGGGAGTAGATTACAGAATGTTCAATAACCTTTAAAATGTTTTCTTCAATTTGCTTGAATTCATCACAAACCTGGTTTTACTAGGAGATGAAGCTCAGGCTGCTAGAAATATACCATGCGTTGGAAGATCTGAAATAGTCATGAACTTTTTCCTTGACGAGCCTGCATTCAAACTTGAATTAAACAAGTCTGAAATAGAGTCTGAAAAACAGATGGAAAGCATAGTGAAGGGGGAGGGGATACAGTTTTGCGTTAGGGAAAGTCTTATTACCTGCGTCATGGGTTTTCACTCACAGAGAAAGGCTGTCTGAAAGTAAGCATTTGAGCCCCACCATCTCCCAAGCTTCCAATGTGGAGTAATGTTCAGTTTGAACAACACAATGCTGTGTGAAGAAATGGTTCAGCTCTTCGTTTCTCAAATCTTCTCAACTCAACCATTGCAGTCTCCCAAAGATCTTATCAGTTCATGACCAAATCACTCATTGGTGCAAGAAAATAACAACTCGGCTCTCGCAGCCCTTTCATTGCAAAGTTGTTCAAAGCGGCAGAACAACTGGCTTTCGCTTACATCAAGGATGTTTCTATCTGCGTCATGGGTTGGTGTTTCCATTACCTTATACTCAGAACACCAGAGGAGCCACCCTACCTCATGAGCCAGACCTTTGATTGATGTGCCTCGGCCTATAGTGGTGTGGATTTGTGGTTCGCAATATATAATATTTTGTTATGAAGTTAGACTAGAGTTGTGACCTCAGATTTTGACCTAACTGACACACTCAAAAAAAGCTGTCTGCTTAGATTCAGATCCAACTTTGCTGTAACTTTAAGACTTCTGTGATTTGACATGGTTTGCGGTGATCATATTTTCCCTTTTGAGATGCGTAACAGCATTTAAAAACCAAGAAAAACTGCTTCAACAAACATATTTCAGAGTTTCCAAAGCAAACAAATTGCTTACTATTAGCCACTCCAATTAAACTACTATTTGCTCATGCTCAAATACTTGGGAGACAAGCAAGCTTAATTTAAATTATCCAAAAAGACTTCTCTGCCATATCACCATGAATACCGCAGGACAAAAAGAGTTTCCGGAAATGTTTAGGCTCAGTTCTGTCTTAATTTGCCACATAAAATTTGCTCGATGTGATTTGGTAATCAGTGCAATAAACTGTGCCCTGAAGGCACCAGTTCATTACCAAAACAAGCTCAAGAGCAGTACTGTGTTTTCCATGAGCTTGGCTCATTCCCTCACCCACAGTGGAGAACATGAGGTTGTTTCCATATCAGATTTCTGTAACCGAACCTCGCAAATAACAAACTGAACCCTACAATGTGTTGTGATACGTTAAGTATCAACAAGAAAGAAGTGTTTCCCAAACACTTAAGCCCCTGTCGAGGCCTCCATGAAGAAAAACAGGGGGTTCGTTTAACAACTGCGTAAAGGACTTCCCCCGATGTTTACAGGTGCTATTAGTTGCACATGTGAACAGCAGTGACTCAGTGGGCGGGAATGTTTCTCACTTTTTATTGAGTATGAAAAGGCCATTGAAAAGATCAGCAATTATGGAAAATGATGAATCAGTTGCCTTTGGAAGAATCACTAGTAATTTGTTTTGGGATGCAGATTTTCTATAATTTTAGAACGCTCAGCTGAGAGACAGTATTGGTCTCCATAGCCTTCAGTAATTACACAAACTTTAACTGTAAAATGTGATTGAAAGTTCACCAGGATCCACAGATTAACAAAGCGTCATTTTCACGCCCCTGGACTCTATCTGTGTGTTTTTCCCCCTCCATGTGCCTGCCCTGACCTAGTTTTCCCATGTGTTTGATTGTTTATTGCTCCCAGGTGTGCCTCTTCAAGTCAAGTGTATTTTAATGTGAGTTCGGTTCCTAGTTTCTTCGTCCGGTATTGTTCGTCTATCCCCTCTGCTACGTGTGCTTTGCTTTGATTTTGTGTAAATAAAGACACTTCAAGAATTTCCCTATATCTCCTCGCTCCGTCACAGTAGCAGTAGCAGCGTGACAGAATACCGGACCTGTAAACAGTTTAACTGCGTGTTTCCCTCCGTTTTTGTTTCCGCATTTTACCCAGTGTTTTTTGTTTCCGTTGTTCCCTATGGTTCCCCTCGTCCGCCCAGAATACCTCCTCTTTCTGCTGGAGCAGGGGGAGCGATCGCTCGAGGGCCATAACAGACTGTTCCTGGTCCTCGCGAGTCTCAACAGCTACCCGGACGACGTGCTCTGTGCGTTCTACGACGCCAGTTTGAACATCGCGTGCAGAGCACTGTCGTCCGAAGATGGTCCTCGAGCGAATTTCACCGGCTTTGTGGAGTGGACACTGGCGAGAAACGGATCTCCATTCCCCGTCTGTTCCCAAGAGAATCTCGCCAGTTCCACTCCC
>NW_015646462.1:569753-573545 GCF_001515625.1 Sinocyclocheilus rhinocerous | reverse complement strand
CAGGAAGGAAGGGCAAAAGATTCTATAAGTCCTTTGAACTGAAAACTGGTGGCTCTGATCCTGTGCTCTCTAGGAAAGTCTCTCTCGCCATAGAGTGGTAATGAAATGGAACTTATTTATACTGTTTCCATGGAAACTACCCATTGGATTTATTGGATTCATACTTTTTCCCTTAAAGAATTTGTTTAAGGATTTAGTTGCAAATGACCTGCACATGATAAATAAAGGGAGTAGATTACAGAATGTTCAATAACCTTTAAAATGTTTTCTTCAATTTGCTTGAATTCATCACAAACCTGGTTTTACTAGGAGATGAAGCTCAGGCTGCTAGAAATATACCATGCGTTGGAAGATCTGAAATAGTCATGAACTTTTTCCTTGACGAGCCTGCATTCAAACTTGAATTAAACAAGTCTGAAATAGAGTCTGAAAAACAGATGGAAAGCATAGTGAAGGGGGAGGGGATACAGTTTTGCGTTAGGGAAAGTCTTATTACCTGCGTCATGGGTTTTCACTCACAGAGAAAGGCTGTCTGAAAGTAAGCATTTGAGCCCCACCATCTCCCAAGCTTCCAATGTGGAGTAATGTTCAGTTTGAACAACACAATGCTGTGTGAAGAAATGGTTCAGCTCTTCGTTTCTCAAATCTTCTCAACTCAACCATTGCAGTCTCCCAAAGATCTTATCAGTTCATGACCAAATCACTCATTGGTGCAAGAAAATAACAACTCGGCTCTCGCAGCCCTTTCATTGCAAAGTTGTTCAAAGCGGCAGAACAACTGGCTTTCGCTTACATCAAGGATGTTTCTATCTGCGTCATGGGTTGGTGTTTCCATTACCTTATACTCAGAACACCAGAGGAGCCACCCTACCTCATGAGCCAGACCTTTGATTGATGTGCCTCGGCCTATAGTGGTGTGGATTTGTGGTTCGCAATATATAATATTTTGTTATGAAGTTAGACTAGAGTTGTGACCTCAGATTTTGACCTAACTGACACACTCAAAAAAAGCTGTCTGCTTAGATTCAGATCCAACTTTGCTGTAACTTTAAGACTTCTGTGATTTGACATGGTTTGCGGTGATCATATTTTCCCTTTTGAGATGCGTAACAGCATTTAAAAACCAAGAAAAACTGCTTCAACAAACATATTTCAGAGTTTCCAAAGCAAACAAATTGCTTACTATTAGCCACTCCAATTAAACTACTATTTGCTCATGCTCAAATACTTGGGAGACAAGCAAGCTTAATTTAAATTATCCAAAAAGACTTCTCTGCCATATCACCATGAATACCGCAGGACAAAAAGAGTTTCCGGAAATGTTTAGGCTCAGTTCTGTCTTAATTTGCCACATAAAATTTGCTCGATGTGATTTGGTAATCAGTGCAATAAACTGTGCCCTGAAGGCACCAGTTCATTACCAAAACAAGCTCAAGAGCAGTACTGTGTTTTCCATGAGCTTGGCTCATTCCCTCACCCACAGTGGAGAACATGAGGTTGTTTCCATATCAGATTTCTGTAACCGAACCTCGCAAATAACAAACTGAACCCTACAATGTGTTGTGATACGTTAAGTATCAACAAGAAAGAAGTGTTTCCCAAACACTTAAGCCCCTGTCGAGGCCTCCATGAAGAAAAACAGGGGGTTCGTTTAACAACTGCGTAAAGGACTTCCCCCGATGTTTACAGGTGCTATTAGTTGCACATGTGAACAGCAGTGACTCAGTGGGCGGGAATGTTTCTCACTTTTTATTGAGTATGAAAAGGCCATTGAAAAGATCAGCAATTATGGAAAATGATGAATCAGTTGCCTTTGGAAGAATCACTAGTAATTTGTTTTGGGATGCAGATTTTCTATAATTTTAGAACGCTCAGCTGAGAGACAGTATTGGTCTCCATAGCCTTCAGTAATTACACAAACTTTAACTGTAAAATGTGATTGAAAGTTCACCAGGATCCACAGTTTAACAAAGCGTCATTTTCACGCCCCTGGACTCTATCTGTGTGTTTTTCCCCCTCCATGTGCCTGCCCTGACCTAGTTTTCCCATGTGTTTGATTGTTTATTGCTCCCAGGTGTGCCTCTTCAAGTCAAGTGTATTTTAATGTGAGTTCGGTTCCTAGTTTCTTCGTCCGGTATTGTTCGTCTATCCCCTCTGCTACGTGTGCTTTGCTTTGATTTTGTGTAAATAAAGACACTTCAAGAATTTCCCTATATCTCCTCGCTCCGTCACAGTAGCAGTAGCAGCGTGACAGAATACCGGACCTGTAAACAGTTTAACTGCGTGTTTCCCTCCGTTTTTGTTTCCGCATTTTACCCAGTGTTTTTTGTTTCCGTTGTTCCCTATGGTTCCCCTCGTCCGCCCAGAATACCTCCTCTTTCTGCTGGAGCAGGGGGAGCGATCGCTCGAGGGCCATAACAGACTGTTCCTGGTCCTCGCGAGTCTCAACAGCTACCCGGACGACGTGCTCTGTGCGTTCTACGACGCCAGTTTGAACATCGTGTACAGAGCGCCGTCGTCCGAGGATGGTCCTCGAGCGAATTTCACCGGCTTTGTGGAGTGGACACTGGCGAGAAACGGATCTCCATTCCCCATCTGTTCCCAAGAGAATCTCGCCAGTTCCACTCCCAACCCAGTGCCCAGCCCACCATCTCCCCGCTGCGCAGAGCATCAGCCCGAGCTCGCCGCAGCCAACGAGTTGTTGCCGCATGGAGCGACAGAGCAATGGATCGCCGCGGAGCCAGAGCTACAAGTGATGTCAGTCAAGGTGCGAGAGCCGGCAACAGAGCCCGCCACGAGGGAGAATGCCGCAGCAGTACTGTGTTTTCCATGAGCTTGGCTCATTCCCTCACCCACAGTGGAGAACATGAGGTTGTTTCCATATCAGATTTCTGTAACCGAACCTCGCAAATAACAAACTGAACCCTACAATGTGTTGTGATACGTTAAGTATCAACAAGAAAGAAGTGTTTCCCAAACACTTAAGCCCCTGTCGAGGCCTCCGTGAAGAAAAAGAGGGGGTTCGTTTAACAACTGCGTAAAGGACTTCCCCCGATGTTTACAGGTGCTATTAGTTGCACATGTGAACAGCAGTGACTCAGTGGGCGGGAATGTTTCTCACTTTTTATTGAGTATGAAAAGGCCATTGAAAAGATCAGCAATTATGGAAAATGATGAATCAGTTGCCTTTGGAAGAATCACTAGTAATTTGTTTTGGGATGCAGATTTTCTATAATTTTAGAACGCTCAGCTGAGAGACAGTATTGGTCTCCATAGCCTTCAGTAATTACACAAACTTTAACTGTAAAATGTGATTGAAAGTTCACCAGGATCCACAGATTAACAAAGCGTCATTTTCACGCCCCTGGACTCTATCTGTGTGTTTTTCCCCCTCCATGTGCCTGCCCTGACCTAGTTTTCCCATGTGTTTGATTGTTTATTGCTCCCAGGTGTGCCTCTTCAAGTCAAGTGTATTTTAATGTGAGTTCGGTTCCTAGTTTCTTCGTCCGGTATTGTTCGTCTATCCCCTCTGCTACGTGTGCTTTGCTTTGATTTTGTGTAAATAAAGACACTTCAAGAATTTCCCTATATCTCCTCGCTCCGTCACAGTAGCAGTAGCAGCGTGACAGAATACCGGACCTGTAAACAGTTTAACTGCGTGTTTCCCTCCGTTTTTGTTTCCGCATTTTACCCAGTGTTTTTTGTTTCCGTTGTTCCCTATGGTTCCCCTCGTCCGCCCAGAATACCTCCTCTTTCTGCTGGAGCAGGGGGAGCGATCGCTCGAGGGCCATA
>NW_015646462.1:568415-568769 GCF_001515625.1 Sinocyclocheilus rhinocerous | reverse complement strand
CTCTGCTCGCCCTCAGCCCACCATCTAGCCGGCACCATCTGCTCCACCTTGGCCCTCCGGATCCTCCCCGTCACCATGACTCATCGGCTCTCCGTCTCCACCTTGGACTCCTCCTCCACCTGCTCCGCCGCCATTGGTCGCACCCCTGGACTCATCGGCCCTTCCTCCTCTATGGCTCCTCCCTCCGTCGGCTCCACCGTGGGCCGCCATCATGGCTGCAGCCTGGGTCCCACCTGGCTCCTCCTGCTCCAAGTCCCTCCTGTCTTCTCCCTGGCTCCTCCCTCCGTCTGATCCACCCTGGCTCCTCCTGTTTCCTCCATGGCTCCTCCCTCCATCGTCTCCTCCCTGGCCTCT
>NW_015646462.1:560637-567908 GCF_001515625.1 Sinocyclocheilus rhinocerous | reverse complement strand
TTAACAAAGCGTCATTTTCACGCCCCTGGACTCTATCTGTGTGTTTTTCCCCCTCCATGTGCCTGCCCTGACCTAGTTTTCCCATGTGTTTGATTGTTTATTGCTCCCAGGTGTGCCTCTTCAAGTCAAGTGTATTTTAATGTGAGTTCGGTTCCTAGTTTCTTCGTCCGGTATTGTTCGTCTATCCCCTCTGCTACGTGTGCTTTGCTTTGATTTTGTGTAAATAAAGACACTTCAAGAATTTCCCTATATCTCCTCGCTCCGTCACAGTAGCAGTAGCAGCGTGACAGAATACCGGACCTGTAAACAGTTTAACTGCGTGTTTCCCTCCGTTTTTGTTTCCGCATTTTACCCAGTGTTTTTTGTTTCCGTTGTTCCCTATGGTTCCCCTCGTCCGCCCAGAATACCTCCTCTTTCTGCTGGAGCAGGGGGAGCGATCGCTCGAGGGCCATAACAGACTGTTCCTGGTCCTCGCGAGTCTCAACAGCTACCCGGACGACGTGCTCTGTGCGTTCTACGACGCCAGTTTGAACATCGCGTACAGAGCGCCGTCGTCCGAGGATGGTCCTCGAGCGAATTTCACCGGCTTTGTGGAGTGGACACTGGCGAGAAACGGATCTCCATTCCCCGAGAAAGTTCCTGTTCCCATGTCTAGCCCAGAGAAGGCTCCTGTTCCCACGTCCAGTCCTGAGAGGGCTCCTGATCCCAAGTTAAGCCTGGAGGCTCACAAATGTCCGCCCAAGTCCTTCCTGTCGCCTCCCTGGCTCCTCCCTCCATCGTCACCTCCCTGGACTCTGTCTGCAGGCCCCCTCCCCGGGTGTCCGTCCTCCTCCCGAGCCTCCTCCCAAGTTCCCACCCGTGCCCCCCTGTTCATGCCTTTATTTAATTTAATTTAATTTACTGTACTATGTGAGGTACTGCTAAACACAATGCTGGAACCCCTAAACTAGCTTTAAACTAGTGTTGATGTCTGTATAATTCCATCCTAGTTTGGTCCCATTTCCCCATGCAAACCCATTAAAGCCACATAAGAAAAAAGATCATACTTTGGTGAATTTTAATTGTGATATAATTATGACAGAAGTATGACATAAAAAGTCTAAATTATGACACAGAAACAATTATGAGATAAATAGTCAGAATTATGACATAAAAAATATAACTATTAGATAAAATATATATATTTTTTCCTCATCATTTTGATTTTGTTTATGTCATTATTAAGACAGAACTGATTTATATTTACAGCCTTATAAGCCTTATTATACATTTGAATTATACCGTATAAAATTGTAGTTTATTAGTTGCTATCTTTAGTTCATACACTCTAAAAAAGTGAGCATCTCCTCTCTAAATTCATATTTTAAAATTTAAGCTAATAGTTTGTAATGTAAGCTACTTGCTGACTAATTTTCAGATGATTACCTGATTACTGATTCATGTGTTTATGGCAGGCTTTGTCAGTGCGCTTACTATCATGAACTCCATCTTTGCAGACAAATTAATTTCCCTATTTTTTTTCTCCAATCAGAACTAAAATGAACATGTGTAGTATGTTTATTATGTATAAACACATTGAAACGTAATGAAAATCAGAAAATCAACCAAAGTATACACTGTATACACATATATTCATACAGAAGAGAGAAGTTTGATCGTTCCGGTTACTATCATCCTTTTGTTGTTCGTCATAGAGCCTCTAATGTACTGTTTGTTTATAAGTGAGTAAACAGTGGTGTGATCAAAATGCCATAATGCTGATACGAAATTGAATTGCTGCCTACTTGTCTTGCCAAAAAACAACGGCCCAGAGAGCCTTACTCTCCATCCGGCGGTGGGTAAAAACAATTTTTTTTTGTTTTTGTAATTGACACCACATGTGCTTGTGTATGGGGGGAAGGCGGTCTGTTACTCACAGTCAGTACCCCTGGACAGGCCATCCGTCAGCTAATATCATAGTACTGATGTAAGGGCCCTCTCCCCCAAACACCCTGCCCTCCTTACACACACCAGGCCAGGGGAGAGGGTGACTGTATCTGCTTTCTCTGGCCCAGTGTTTCTTGCACAGATGCAGGTTGGGAGGTAGCTGGGGGCATGGTGGCTGTTGGCCAGAACTGGGAGGTCTGGAGATGGGGAGACTAAATGAAAAATACTTTGTCAGGCCTTTGACAAGTTAAACCTTAAGGCAACGGCAAATCTGGAAAGCAATGTTGGTGAGTCTCAAAGATAATCCTAGTCTGTTGTGCGTTTTATTTCAGTGAGGCACTTCATCTGACTATTATCCTGTTGTCTGAAGCAGAGGCAATGATCCTGAAGATCCCCACTGTATTTGATGGTTTCATGCCTCCCAGATGCATATGTATTATGATGATGTCTAATTTCATTTCTTGCACAAAAATTTTTTTTATTAACAAACGTCAGGTGAAGTTATATGAATTTATGAGTGAATGAGGCCTTGTTGTATATTAAGATGTGCTTTTGTCGATCCGATCACAGGTGGAAAATGCTAAATTGTGCAAGATTATTTCACAATATTAGACTGAAGGATCAGAAAAAATACCAGATGTAAGCGGGAATGTGTCTCCCTCATCTACTTGTGATCCAATCTAACAAAATTCATCTTAAAACCAGGTGTAAATAGGGCCTGAGAGAGTGAGTGACTATTATGATCCAGTTATATCACTTGTGCTGTTGGAGAATAAAGTCTAATAATAATAATATTATAATATAACTCTATAAATATAAAAAATAAAACAGTTGAAACTACTGCCTGAACAGAGAGCAGGCTATCTCTGTAAGATCAGATCAAGGTGTTGTGCCTCCAGTTATGGCCATGGTTAGCTTGGTTGCAAACAAAAGTCAGTTAAACATGATTGTTGAAAAGACTTGATGCCATTTTTCCTTTAATCATTTCCTCTCTCTTCTAATGTGATACCTTAAGGCATATTGACACTTTGGCAACCGTTGTAATTTGATGGAACAGAATGAAAGTCATTTCATTTGAATAATCAGAGTTATTTATTTCTTATTGTTGTTGTTGCATGCACTTATTTGAACATGCTCAAGGCCTGCATCACTTCAATAATCAGCTGAATTCTCGCCCTTGTAGAGGTCAACGGCAAGTCAGGGGAAAAAAGGAAGCCCTGCATGCCCCAGGAGACTGAATGTGTTGTCAGCAAAGTTGGCCTAAATGGAAATCCTGCTATCACTGTGGAATTTTATTATTTAGTCAATGTTTGATTCATAGTCACCTGGTGTCTTTCCTCCCATACTCCCATGTATCACAGAACACATGAGGGGGGGAAAAAATGTTTGTCCAACAATAATATGCCCAAATATGTGGTACATGATTTGCTTTGTATAAAAACAACCTTGTGACTTTTCCATTTTTCATGCAGCACACATATGAGAAGGGAAGGAACACTTGGGAAATGCTCTGCTGGTATGAGATGTGGTTATATATTTGTCAGTAGATCTTCCTATTATTCTTTGGACCATTGCAGTATGAACTGGAAAAATAGCACTGACCCTCTTTGAAAACAGCATTCAAGCCTCTGACTAAGTGCTGGCCTTGTTTTGACTAAGAGTTCACTAGTGATTTCACATTATTCATGTGTGGCATTTGTCACGTTTTAGGCATTTACAAATTGTTATTTGTCAAGACACTGAAGGCTTCTGTATTTGTGTGTAATCAGGCATCTCTTTCTCTCATCCTAATATCAGTGAAAAACTAACAATAAATTGCAGGGTGAATTCAAATACCAGTCAAGAAGCATAGGGTTATCCTTTTTAGGACTTTAATACTCAGATCTTAAAAGTACATATTTCAGTTGTATGGTAGTTAAAGATATATCACATGTAAAAACAATGAGGACATATGTACATTGTAATGTTAGGATGGCATATAAAGATGAGGCGATACAGGTGTTCTCCGTTTCTGTTCATTAACAACTGAGCAATGATTTAACATAATATCCACTCACTCTGTGCTGCAACTCTCTGTCAACTCATTCTGACTGCCCCAAATTCCTTGTACTAGCTGCGCATGTCAAAACAGGTATACGTTAACTTTCTATAGTACCACATATAACCTAAACATATCCACATGCTATCATTACAAACATATGGACATATGTGCATATTCACACATGGAAAAAACATGTATGCATTTAGCAGACGCTTTTATCCAAGCAGTTCAGGTGGAGGCTGACAGCTCATTCCACCTTATAGGAGCAGAAAGGGTGAAGGTGCAGCTAGGCATTTTTTGTTCAGTGGTCTTAACTGGCACAAGGAGAAATAAAATGGTTTGTGATAAATATTATATTTTAAAAAGTATTTCTAAGTACTTTCATTTCTATTTCATGTCCTAAGCGAGCATAATGTTATATTTGTTTAGGTGAATTTGTTATTAATAAATTAATTTTTTATCAGACAACTTTTTCACAATGTCCCGCAACACACACACACACACACACACACACACAGTTGATCCAGTTATTGCTTCCATGAACACCAGAAACTGTAGACAAACATTCCTTTTAAATAAGCTTGTGTAATGCCATGTTAATTGTACCAGTCAAATAGCGCTGACCTTCGTGAACCTGGTGCCTCCTAATGAGCCTCAGTGACACAGAAAGGCATGTTTGACTTTGCACTGAAAAGAATGGCAATTACTTAATTTGACATAGCACAGCAATGTACCAGTGCAGACTGCACCTGGTTAAACTGGATTGTAGGTGGTATGTGAATGAGATAATAGTCAACACAACTACCACAATAAAGAGTTTTGTTATTTTGTTCAATAATCAAAATTGTAACTGGTAAAACTAGTCTTAAAGATACTGTCAATATTCCAGAAGTACAATGCCTGCCCAGACTCTTTATCAGCTAGATTAATTTGAGGCTTTGTTTCAACAAAATGTATCTTACAGAAAGTATCTAGCCAGAATAACCTAGCTAATGTGTTCTGGGTCCGCAAAAAAAAAATTTAGAATGAATGAATGAATTAATGTAAATTTAATTAAAAAAAATTTTTCTGATAGTGAACAGGGTTCCACTTTTGTCTCGGCCTATTGTATTCAAACATTGGTTGCTAGATTAGTTAAAAAAAAAAAAAAACTCAATAGCAGCTGATCTGGTGGTCACAACCTGCAATTAATAATTTTTTTTTTGTATATTTGCTGTCTTCTCCTCCTCAGTTTGTTAGTTTTTGTTTAGGAAATGGAGGAGGAAATGCAACAGCTCCGGGACTTGGTGGCCCAGTTGGCCAGGTATTTTGCTAGCCAAATGCAATTTTTTTTAGGTATGAAGGGACACTACCAGGTGAAAGTGACGGTTTGCCATGAGAAGCAAATGGCTGATGTCAATTTTCATCTCCTTGTGCTATTAAATATGATGCATGTGTTTCACAGAGCTAAAGATGTCTAATTTATGGTGGTGATAGTTCACCCTACTCAAAAAAGGCTTTGGGAAATGATAAACCATGCACAGACCTCTGCACACATTTACACACTGTCAGTTCTCATAACAGCATGTGATTGCCTCATTAGCAATGTTAGTGTGTCCTGTCCTATGTGTTTTGATTCACAAGAATATATCTATTTTTTGGATTGCTTTGTATTGCATGTAGCAGTGGATGATTGCTCTATGCTTTTTACAAAATCTTTCAGTCTAACCATCTTATCTTGCTTCTCAGTTCCCCTAATGCCGAGTTCACAATGCACGATTTTAGCCCGATTTTTCACTCGTTGACAAATACCCGAAATCGGAGGCAAATCGGTGCTCGTTCACGCGAGTGACAATCACGCAGTGTGAATTATCAAAGACGTGATCTGAGGGACTCGCCGACGCCCGCAAAATATTTGGCATGCTAAATATCTGGAGCTGTCGGCGATTCATAATCCCGCTGTGTGCAATGATTTCTGACTGAAAACTACATCTGGTGATGACCTACAGCCAATGAGAGACCAAGATACAGGGCAGAGGGAAGTTCGGGGAGGAGTTATAGACCAGAATATCAGTATTTTAATATGAACAATTATATCATACAGAAACAAGCACAAACATTTGCTTGACCAGCCACAACATCAGCATAACAGTTACTGCAAAATTATTTACCTCCAACTCTCTTTGCAGAACACCCAATCCCTGTTCCCTGCATGTCCCTCCTGCATAATCTGTTTTTCTTTTTCTCCTTGTAGCTGGAAATCAGCTCACAGACAATTTGCGGGCTATATATATATATACATTATAATTTTAGTCTTGCTCGAGACCTCCGGTCTGACACACGCGGGTTCTCGCGTTATTTTCTTATCACTTCTCGCGTGTGTTTTGTTGTGAAACGTAGTTTGCGGACTAGACAGAGTTGTCGGCGACTCTTCCTATTGTAAAGTCATGCAGTGTGTAACCTCCTGTCGCCGATCCATTGTGCAATGTGAACACAGCAGCGACTGACTGCTACCTCATAGTCCTGCAGTGTGAAAACCAAGGTGACCCCACAACTTTGAAAATCGTGCAATGTGAACTCAGCATAAGCTACCCTTACTGGTCTTCATCTATAAGAGACAAAACAAAACAACAACAACATTTAATTTGTTTAATTCAAAAGGTTGTCAGTTAAGTAAGATTCGACATTACAACCCTCGCACTAAAGACAAGAAATATCCTCTGAGCCACTTCAGCTCATGGTGACATGGGGGGTTAAACACAACTATAACTGAAATCCTGGAATCGGCCCTGCTCTGCACAGTAAGGCTTAGAGCTTAGGTGTGTTTTAGGTTTTCCCTGAATCTGATTGGAGTGAAGCATTTTAATTTCAAAATTTCCATTCTAAATGAAGACAAAATTAAAAATAAATAAAGATCTAAGATTTGAACTGAAGAAGCAAGTGGAGTAATTTAGTGTATTTCCCTGACAGTCACATTACAAAATTTATTAAGAAACTTTCTGCAAGACCCCAGATAGCATGCAGATGTGGGCCACTTAAAGGGTTAGTTCACCCAAAAATGAAAATTCTGTCATTAATTACTTACCCTCATGTCGTTCCACACCCCTAAGACCTTCGTTCATTTTCAAAACACAAAATTAAGATATTTTTGATCAAATCCGATGGCTCAGAGAGGCCTCCATTGACAGCAACGCCACCCAAACTTTCAAGATCCATAAAGGTACTAAAGACGTCGTTAAAACAGTCGACTTGACTACAGTGGTTCTACAATCATTTTATGAAGAGACGAGAATACTTTTTGTGCGCAAAAACAAAACAAAAATAA
>NW_015646462.1:545210-560518 GCF_001515625.1 Sinocyclocheilus rhinocerous | reverse complement strand
TGGGCCAGTTTTGGCAAAGATATGGCACAGTGAGCACTGGCTAATGTGGCTGTGAGCCTAAAGTGGCCCTTATATGATGCCACAAATGTGGCCCAGTTATCCTCAAACATATTTGAGCCAGTTTTGGCCAAGACATGGCACAGTGAGCACTGGCTAATGTGGCTGTGAGCCTAAAGTGGCCCTTATATGATGCCGCAAATGTGGCCCGCATATAAAATGACAAATATTGCCCAAATAATTAATAACAATTTGGGCCACTTTTGGCAAATATCAGTCAGCATTGGCTAATCAGTGTGTAAGCCAACTTGTCCCACATTTGACATGGCAAATATGCCCCATATATTATAAAACAGATGAGGACCACTTCTGGTTGTAACACTTGACAAGTGAGGCCACTTCATGGATGTAATGCTTGACACTGGCTAATTGAAATGGAAGCTTGAAATTGTAAATACAGCCTAATAGAATTTGGTTACTTTTAGTAGGATGCAACACAGTTATGCTTTCGGTCAGAGCTCATTTCACACAGCGTGATTGTGAATCGCCGACAGCTCCAGATATTTAGCATGCCAAATATTTTGCGGGAGTCGGCGACGTGTCCGCGATTCCCTCAGATCACGTCTTTGATAATTCACACTGTGTGATTCACTCGCGTGAACGAGCACCGATTTGCCTCCGATGTCTGGCATTTGTCGGCGATTTCGCAAAACCTGTCGGCGAGTGAAAAATCGGGCTAATATCGTGCAGTGTGAACTCGGCATTACTGTCACGGTTTCTGTTAATTTGGACTTTGTTTTCCTTTTGCACCGTTTCCCTTGTTGTGTTGATTGCATTATTCTGTTCAGGTGTCCCTAGTTAATTATCCTTGTTTGGTCTAAGTACTTAAGTTCCTGTATGTTCTTTGAGTTTGTATGGTCTTACGTCTACATGTCTTAATTGTTGCTGTGCTACATTGTGTTTGGATTTACCCTTGTTGGATTAATGACTCATGATATATAACCTTTCATCTTCGTTGTGCGCTCTTTAGCACAGCGTAGCTATGCCACTCACAGACTTGCTGTGTAGGTAGAGTCTGAGTGAGAAGCTTTTAATTCAAACTTGTGAAGAACAGTTTTTAAAGTATTGGAATATGTCTTCAACTTCAAAAATCAACTGTGGTCCACATTAAGGCCAGTTTTGGTTTATTTGGTTGACTTACGTGCAGCAATGCTAATGCTTACTTGAGGCCCAAATCTGGCAAATAGAACCGGACTGCCCAAATGCCATTATTCCATGCAGTATGTGGGCTGGAGCAAGGTGTTGGATCTGGGCCAGAATTAAAATAAATGTGGCCCAGATTTGGGCCAGTTCTGGTTTATTTTATTTATTTATTTTCATGGCTGACATGCGGCCTACCCATGGCTTGCTTGTGGCCCAATTTGGCAAACAGTAGCGGACCGCCTAAGTGCCATTATTCTTCACAGTATGTGGGCCGGGGTCAGGGTGTTGGATCTGGGCCAGAATTTAAATCGATGTGTCCTAGATTTGGGCCAGTTCTGCTTTATTTGGTTTATTCATGGCTGACATTTCCTTTGGCTTGCTTGAGGCCCAAATTTGGCAAACAGGAGTGAACCGCCCAAGTGCCATCATTCTTCACAGTATGTGGGCCAGGGCAAAGTGTTGGACCTGGGCCAGAATTAGAATCAATGTGGCCCAGATTTGGGCCAGTTATGCTTTATTTGGCTTATCCATGGCTGACATTGGGCCGTCTTTTGGCTTGCTCGTGGCCCAAATCTGGCAAACAGGAGCGGACGGCCCAAGTTCCATCATTCCACGCGGTATGTGGGCCAGATGAAAGTGTCAGGTGTGGGCCTGATCTGGGCCTCAGGAATTTTGTTATCTGGGTTGTCAAGTCCACTAAGATGAAGAACGAGTAATTAAGGTCAAACATTCATGTTGGATTTCAACAGATTTTTTTAAATAAAGATGACCATTTTACCAATCATTTTTGTGAAATATTACAGTAACTATGGCAGTAAATGAAAACAAACATATCATCCAGTGGTGTTTCAAATTTGGTGGGGTCTGTAAGATTGTTCAAAAAGTGTCCGACAGTGGCAACCACAGATCACAACACTTCTGAGAGATTAATTGCTGCGAAAGACCCAAGTGACTGTGCAATTCAGCAGAACAGTCAGTTTAAACATTGAACAGATAAATATGTCAAAATACCCATCTTGGCGAGATGAACACAGTCGGTTATGTCTTGAGGGAATATAAACAGCTAAGGAGAAAAACCACAAGTGTATCATTATTAGATGCATTCGATCTTAAGCCCGGGACACACCAAGCTGACAGTCAGCCGTTGGGCAATATCGAGTGGTTTTTGAGTGTTGGTCGGCTTAGTTGGCTCTAGTCAGATGTTGTCAGTTGTTTTTCATTCGATTCTACATATTGAATTGGTGGCGGAGCTCATTGGTGAGAAAGAGAACTCTGATTGGCTATTGAGCTTAGCGAATGAGTGCATGAGAAAAAAAAACTGAACTCATGAAGGCAAACTTTATAAATGACTGTAACATAAACTACTGTTCTCACTGTAGTAGCAGTTGCAATGGCTATTAGCATCGTTGAAAGCTTGTACACAATGGTAAACAAACCATTTTTAATAACTTATCAAACATCTTTTTACCAAAATCATTACTAATATAATGGTCTTTAACGTGTCTAATATCATATAAATTAACTTTAAAGGACACATTCAGCACGTTTCAATGAAGACTTGCATTCTTTGGTGAGGTGAGAAACCGAAAGAACAGCATTTGAAACATATTCCTTTCTCTTTGAGGAAGGCCTTTCTGTTGTCAAGGAGTTTGTTTTTGAATGTTCTGCATTTTTTCAAGATGAATTCTGTCAAAGGATTTGTGGTAAAAAGAGGGATGTAAAGGGAAAGCAATACACCTACACCTCTCTGGAATTTTCTGTGAGTTTAGCGATCTCCTTGGTACATCAATTTGCCTTGTTAATAGTTACAAATCAAATTGTTAATAATGTGTAAGAGAAAAATCTACAGAAATTAAATCTGTGAGATTGATTTATGTATGTAAAAAAATGTGTAATGCTGCATTTGGTAAATAACATCTAACTGTGTAATCAATTGCGTGTCGAGAAGCAATCAGTCATATATTAATGAGTGTGTTTTGTGGAAAAACAACAATCACAGACATTGCATGTATGGAGAAGGTATTCTGTAATTGAAGAATGCATGTACATATATTCAGGATGCTCAAGTTCTGTGTGAAATGTGTGATTTATGGTGATTATTGATTCATGAGTTAAAACTTTATTGTATGTTGTTACAATGAAGATATTGATGATTGTTTTATGACATTGTCTATTCAAGGTCAGGTTATTTGTTTGTTCTCTCCCTTTTCATGTTCGATTGATGTCCTTGGTCTGATGTAACGAGATGTTCTGAAGCCTGTATTCTGGATTTGGCTCGGCCTTCCACTGGTTCTGAATAGGGTTTGGACTGGTGAGCCCCCCCCTTGAGTCTGTTCTTGAATTTTCTGTGAAAAAAAAGACAGTTTTCTGAACTCTGCGAAAGGTAGGAAATTGAATGACTTTTTTCTTCTTCTTTTCCTCGTCAACAGATAAAAGACTATTCAAAGAACTGTTTTTCTTGAAAGACTGAACAATTGAGGGTTGAAATAGAAGGATATCTATTATACTTCATTGAGAAGTGTTGATTTTCCATTGTGTTGACAACTGTGGTTGTATATTAATTGGGTTTTGATACTTGAGTACTGATTGATTTAAAGAAAAAAAAAAGTTAACAGGTGATATAAGTGTTCATATTCGACCTCATTAGAGTGAATTAAATGCTGAGGTAAAGTAAACTAACAGAGAAGTTTATGAACGTACCTTTTTGGAAACCAAGGGAAAGGTTTTATGAGATCTACAAAAACAAAAGAGTGACAACAAGATTTAGAAACCACAATTACATTAGTGAATTGTTTTCATTGTTTCATATTAATTCATGCAACTTACCTGTTGTGTGCTGTTAAAACACAAATATCCAGAGTCTGGGTCCATATTGGCCAGAGAGTAAGCGCTACATCTAAAATTGGTGTGATTCCACGTGAAGTGTCAAGGTATGACAGACCTGTAAGATAACCATCTTCTTTAGCACTTTGGATTTCCATAAGCAAATCCCAGCGTTCACGTAATTTGGTGTGATCTTTAGCTGAAATCTTAGCATAACTGCCCAACCATTGAAACAGTGACCTTTCAGTGATTTCTGCTGCAGCATAGCACTCTTTTCCATTCTTTTTGTAAAGCGAGATTGGGGTTGCTGACATACACTGAGCGGATGCGCTTCTCCATTTCCCCAGATTCCTTTCCCAGCCATTTAGTTATGAGGTCCAATTCCTGGGTTGCTGTGAGGTGAACTTCACGAGCTGCACTGGTGAATGAGGAATACTATGACCAATAATTATCGGGCTTATGATCAAATTGGTACAGTCTTGAACTAACAGGTCTTGTCGTGCTAAATACTGTGCCAAAGATTCTGTCTGAGGTGGCGTGCTAGCTGGAGGAATGTATCGAGGAACATATGACTTAGCATGTGCATTCATGATGGGGCTTGTCCTCCCAATTTCAGACTTCATTGCACCTGCAGACAGATCAGATAGGTTTATTGCAGGTAAGTGCATACTATCAGCCTTCTCAGACTTCGGCTTGTTGTTGATAGACTGTGTACGTGAACTGTCTTTCACAGGTGGACTCCATGTTTCGAAGCTGTTATGTGAGTCAGAGCGACAGGTAAGACTGATAAGAGTGGAAAGGGAGAATGACTCTGAAGGTTGATTTGAGAATTGACATATTCACTGGTACGTTCAATTTAAACTTTCTCTGATTCTGATCCTCCTCTTTCAACTGCAGTATGCATTGCTAATTCAGCATCTTCCAGCAATTGTGCCTCCACTGCGGCTGCATCAGCTTCTCATGGTAACGTAAACACTTCCAAATTAGTGTCTAATCTTACTGTTTCCAGATAATTTTGAGCTTCTCTTGCGGCCTTTTCCATTTTCAGTTTAGCCTCTTGGATGGCATATGACGCTCTCACTTTGGTGTCTTCATCTCTGACCCGGGTACTCGCCGATGACTCGGATGACTTGCCACTTCTAGTGCTGCCCACAGACGACTTCCTGCTTGCTGCCATCTTAACCACTTCATCATCAAATGCTGCCTTTTCACTGTAGTGTTCTCGTGCAGTGTGTCGAAACTCTGATTAAACACCAAGTTAAACCATAGCCAGTGAAGACAGAGTTGTAGTAAGGTTGATCATTTACTGTCACTCTTTAACATGTCTAATGACATAAATTAATTTACGGCATTGCCTCTATGATGGCAATCCGATCCGGACATCATCCGCCATGTTGATGTTATCATGTAACCTCCAACGTAATAACAAACGCAACAACTTAAAAGCAAAAGGTATGAGTGTCAGGTTCAATTAATCTATCTGTAAATATCTTAATATTGATGAAACTTGCTCATTTTGTGGTCTTGTTGATGAAACAGCTGCCTATTTATGATTTACAATACTAATGTGTCCCATACTTTTATCCTTAAAGATATAATTTTTTTTATTACGGAAACCCAAAATCATCATCTCTTGAATATGTTGTTACTTTCTTTATTTTATGTGCACATTTTTCATCCACAAGCAAAAGGGCCTTAAATCTCCTTTGTGTTTTCCTATTTTTCTTGTTGAATTTAACTCTAGTTCATCCCTCAGGCTTATAAATAATTAAAGCTGCAGTCGGTACGTTTTGCCTCTTTGTCGCCATCTCTGTTTGAAAACCTGCAGTTGCAGCTGTTTGCGGAATTATCTTCCTTGCGTGGGTTGTGCGTCGGCATGGCTCCAGCGCGGATGAATCTGATGTTTTGAGGAGTATGTGTGGCTGTCAGTCACCGCACCGGTGTGGATATTCACTTATAGGTGGAAATCCCGGGGGGGTCGGGGGGGACAGGACCCCAGAGGGCATGTTGTAGGATGGCTGGAGAGGAGAAGTTTTGATACTTCTGCCTCAGTGAGGGGACAGAAGGAGAAGATGGGAGTTTTTGCAGTGGGTGTGGTTGGTTTGAAGTCCTGTGTGTGGGGGGGGCTGAGAATTGACTACTGATTGTTCTGGTTTTGTCTGTGAAGAATGTGGCGAAGTCATTAGCTGTTATAGAAGTGGTGGAGGGGGACAGAGGAGAGAATTGAAAGTTTTGAAGAGAACAAAGTCAATAGTTGTGGAACTCCAGTAAGTACGGCTGTCATTTTATTCACTTAAACATCGGATGAAGTGATTATTTTCTCTTTAATACAGATGATTCCAATGTATTTTTCGACGAGTCCGCTATGTTAGCAATAATAATGTTACCTGCTTGAGGGAAAGGGTTGCCATGTTTTCACAACAAAACCCACCCAATTGCTACTCAAAAATATCCCAAAACTTGCCCAAACTATCCGTGTTTCGAGGGGGTCCCAGGTAAAAATTGCATTCCGGGGGCTAAAATACACGTTATTGGGGTCGCTTCAACCCGCGGACATGAAAAACAACCCGCGGCAACAATGTTAAAGTAGCCCAATTCCACAGGAAAACCACGGACTTGGCAACACTGTGACGGATAGTAATGTCTACAATGGACATGAGCGCTATCACTGCGCGACCACAACAGCTTTAAGTTGTCTAATTTGGCACGGTCTTCCTGCTGCACTAATTGTAGCAAGCCATTCCTCTGTGTACACATATCCTTACAAGTACAATTTTAGCTGTATTATTTGTGTCCCCTTCAAAAATTGCTCTTGAGAAATTTTATATTTATTGTCCCCCCCTACTGTTAGACGAAATTTACGCCCCTGTATTCACTGTACTTCACAATCACATATTTTAGCCTACGTCTTGGAATATATGACCCAAATAAGAATTTTCACCGTATATTGTCATCTGAACAAGTAAGTAACAAGTCTGCCAATTTTGTTCTGACCAGCTGAGGAAAAAAGCATTACAATTGTAGGGATTTCTAGTACATAAACGGACACTGCTATGCCCCTATCAGCCATCATGAGTTTTGCTAATCACCCCAGCACATGACTCCAATATTCTGGGTCGACTTCCTGCCAGTCTTGTCGTCATCTACTCAGAGGAGTGATTAAAGACTAATCCAATCAAGAGACAACAAGCTTTCTTGGTATCAGAACTGGAAGGTTCGTTCACAACATATAGAAACCACGATGTCTTGTGACCACCAATGAATGGATCTATTATATCCAAACAGGAAAAGAACAGTAATTTAAATCAAAGAACGTATTACCCGTGGCCAGGGAAATACAAAGATTCAAGTTGTTAAAATATACTGAGATTAACGGCTCGCTGGACGACCGTTGATTTAAAGTGTAAACTATCAAATTTGAATTTAGTTTTAATCAGGTGGACCTCGAATTTTCAGCTCGAGTTCTTTCAAACCCTGAATGAATTAATAATAATTAATTCCCTAAAATTAAGTAATCAAGACATTACACAATGAACCGCGCTACCAATGGTGATTTAATCTAAAGATCGGTTAGCTCATATCACATCAAACCATGCAAATTATTATTATTGTTATACTTTATTCTCAAATTATTAATGTTAACAACATCAACATTGCCTATAGTGTGTATTAGCGTGTAGATTTAAATTTCTGTAAAGTCTAATCTCTAATTGTCAAACCATTAGAATTTCATGTTAAGAAATTCTTTTAACCCAAAAAGCAAATGATTACAATCCACCATCAAAATTATACATTTAATTATTCTAGCTGATGTGAGAAAAGGCTATAAACGATCAACCACCTGCAGGATCCTCACATGCGATGTAGCCTAGTAGCCGGGACAACTTCTTTATGTTTACAGACGTGACGTAAAGGCGCAACGGCATGCTCGAATTTCCCACGAAAACCCGTACCACTCAAATTAAAAAAACATTATTATAAGCCAACCTTTGTGAATCGGGCTAAAGTAAGGCAATCGTTTTGAAAACTGGCTGGTTATGTACTTGCTCAAATATTGATTTCGGATCATTTTTAACCAAAAAAAGTTATGGACTGCAGCTTTAAATTAAAAAATAAATGAAGCAATTTTTTGATGCATTATGATGAATTATTCAAAGATATTTAACCTTGTCATTGCGCTTTTTTTCTGTGTATATAATCTCCTGCTATGATGTACGCAAAGCCATGATATTTATTTTTTCCTGTTTTATTTTTTGTCATTATGATTGTTCATTGTTAAAGATACAACCATGGAATCTTTCCCTGATCTTGTATGCAATTATAAGTTCTGCAATAAAAAAAAAAAAAGTGCTAACACCTCATAGCATGAATAACTCGACAACCCTACCTAGTACAGTTTTCCTCTGCGTTTGCTATGTTTGGAATGTCTGCACAAAGGAGACATAGGGCAGCTGTTTGAAGATCTCGCCTTTGGATAAATAAGCATTACTACTTAAATATTAAGATTACCCCAGAATGAACTGCATTGCTAGCCCACCCCAACAGGTTTAATTTAATTGTTATGTCATATGACATAGTTATGCATGAATACACACAAGACAAATGCAGCCAATGTGAATTCATCATTTATTTTTAGTCAGTGAATTAAAGCATGAATTAATTTAATAATTATATTTTATTTACTGACAACAATGGGGAAACATGAATAAAATGAGTATGAATGAATAAAAGTAAACATCACAATAAATAAATACATTACAAGTGAACAACACATGAAACAAAGCTTTATTCAAATTTATCAATTCAAGAAACTATCACATATTTACAGGTGAAGCCCACATCCTACTGCCTTCTCAACACAGCTGTGCCAATTCTGCAGCTTTATTTTGATGAAGCAGCTGACCACCGTGCCCACCTTCGCCTGCCTTTGCTGTCCATCACATCCCTCATTGCTGCAGTCAGATTGGAATCTGATCATGGATGGTAAAGGGACATCGAGGCTATCCTTACCTGGAGTAATATAACACACAGTAGCCATGATAGTGCTGTATAACTGATGTAGGCCTATTGGTTTTATTTCATTTTTCCTTTTTGTTTTTACTTGAAATATTCCCAAACTTGTTAACTATATCATTAAATATCTTGATTCTCGAATATGTGTATGTAAATAAATTTTGCATACGGGCGATGGGCAAGTAGCCTAATGTAAGTGTAATCTATTACCAACACAAAAAACCCAACTCTCAAAAAACTTCTGTTTGCCTATAATCAATTCCTTACACTGTGAAAGGAATCTCTTAATTACATCGTATGCACATTTGAACTCTGCTGTTTATGATTAGGGAATTTGTAATGAAACGAGAGAGAGCAGAATTCAGTATGTGAGTGCGCACTGAACAATTAAAAACCTAAACCTCTGCGGCGTTTCAGCGATGACAAATCTGAACTGTACTGATTGGACATTGGACATTGCATTCATAAGCTCAACAGAATCGTCTGTGATTGGTTTCATGCACAACTCTGCAAAAACACATAAAAAGAAGATATGATGCAACATGAGCAGATATAAATTTAATGCCGCAATCAACATTTTTCATAAAAATTTTTAACTTTATTTTCTACAGTGTGAGAAACATAAACATTATATGGTTGAAAACACACAAGTTTTGATAGATGAAAAAATGGGCCAAAAAAAAGGCCAAAGCACGAATGCAGATTTGAATTGAGCAGCTGATGATAATCACACCGGTGTGATCGTATCAAATGTAAATATATTATTAGCCTATTTTTTTGTCTTTTGGAAGCTGCATTCAAAATCAACTTGGGTCAAAAATCTGAGGGGCATGTGCCCCCTCGTTTTGAATGGGCATGACGCCTCTGCTCAGGGGCCCCACTCAATTATGTGGTTTGTGTGGTGCCTAAACACGCTGACCTTGAAGGCCCTGCTCCACCACAAAACCTTGGCAGCAAATTCACAGAAATCAAGAATAAGTAAAGTGCTGTAATAACTCTGTCTGAAATTTCAATAATTAAAATAAACTACAACTTAAGATTTAGTTAAAAAATTGTGCACTTTTACTCCAGTACATGTTAAGTGATGTATCTGTACTTTTACTCCGCTATTTTCCCTCCATTTGTGGTTGTTACATGCTTGTTTTAATTTTATTTTTATCCATCAACATGATTGGATAGTGAGAGTGTAATCAGTCTTGTGACTCGTCAAATCAAATTGTGCATAGAAAATCCTCTAATATGTTAAGGTAAATTTCAGATTTCTAATTACTAAATGATCTGTATATGCTAGCCTATCTACAGAGCCTGAAATATGGTGTGAGGTTGTGGGAGTATTGCGTACATATCACATATGTTAATAATTTGCGCAAGTGTCACGTTCATAATGCGGTAAATTTCACTCCCATTTGCTTCAGTATATAGAGAGACGTGCAATCTGCACTGCCGCATCTCTCCCTCGTGTGCGTCCTGCAGCAGTCACTGGAGAAGTCTGCAGTTTGTTGACTCCTGATGAGTTTGAAAAAGTGTGTTGGTGACACTCTAAAATGCTTGGAAATGTGGAAAAAACATCTGACCATGGCTTAATGTACTGAAATTGGAGGACCATATTCAGTATATACAAACGGAAAAGTAATTATGAACTTAACATTTTTTACCTGAGAATATGTACCAACAAATATTTAAAGCAGATAATTGAAAGTCAAATTCCTTAAAGGACAACACAATTACACAACTACATTCCAGGAACACATGTCCTACTGTACTGTTTCAAGACTCCCACATTCACACAAACCAGAAATATGCTTTCCTACTGTCACAGTTATGGGACTGTTTGTTGTGTTTTCTCCCTCTGTGCCCATATTTGGTCATGTTCCTGTTCTCATTTTCTCATTATTAGTTGATCCTCATCACCTGTTTGCCCCTCGTTATCTGCCCTATTTATAGTCCTCTTTCTGTTCAGTTGACTGTTGGTTATTGTTTAATGTCACATGTGTTTGTTTAACCTGGTGTATTTACCTTTCGTGTATCATGTGGATTCTAATTAAAAGCATTTATGTGGATTACCTTCATCTTCCTTGCCTTCCTTGGATCAACCGTGACAGAATAACCGACCAAAACATGAGAAACAGGAGGTATGAACTGGCCTCTATCAATGTGGCCCAGAGGGGTGAAGTCAATAGTCCTTCTGGGGTCACTATCTGCATATTTCAGAATGGCCGAAACCTGGAGGAATATGTGTGGGAGTTTTTGGACAAATGCCATCTCACCACATGTGATGACCTCACCTTAATGGGAGGGATTCTGGTGCAGGCTGGACGATGATATCCGCTTCGTCATGCCCCAAGCTGATCCGTGCTGGTCGCGGTTTACCATGGACGAAGAAGAGTCCAGCCCGGGGTCATCACATGTGAGTGCCGCCAGCCCAGAGACATCGCCGATCATGGCCACTAGCCCTAAGCCCAGTCAAAGACCCCCCAATGGCGCGGAGATGCCCGAGCCCACCGCAGACGGAGAGCCAGAGCCTGCTGCGGTCATTGAGCCTGCCGCGGTCGTTGAGCCATCGCCATCAGGAGCGACAGAGCTGACGATCGCCCTGGAGCCTGAGCCCCAAGTGTCTGACCAGGGGCGAGAGCCGACAGCACAAGCGACGGTGGATACAGCTGTGGAGATCGTGGAGGCAATGGAAAGCCCTGCCCATGGCACCACCGCTGGGGGTGAGCACAAACTGGACCTGGGAGATTTAATAGACTTGCACTCAGAGATGCCCGTCCTTCAGTCTTCACCCGAACTGTTAATCTGGAAAAATATCCCACCCAACCTCCCTCTCCCTCTCATTGACCTGTTCCCTTCTGCAACGCCCTCTCCGCTGGATCCCGTCAGCCTCTCTGCTCACCCTCAGCTCATCATCTGTGGCGTGGGCTCGCCGCTGGTCTGCCCATCTCCAGCTCCATTGGCGTCGAGTCTGGAGGATGCTCCTCCCTCCCTCCAGCTCCACCTCAGTCCTCTGTTGCTCCGGCTCCGCCGTGGCCTTCCGGATCTCCGCCTATACCTCGGTAGCCGAAGCCTCCGGCTCCGCCTTGGCCCTCCGGATCCTTGGCTTCATGCTGGCTCTTCGGCTCTCTGTCGCCGCCTCGGGCTCCACCACCTGCCCCGCCACCGTCGGTCGGCCCCCTGGAGCCGTCAGCCCTTCCTCCACCTTGGTTCCTCCCTCCGTCGGCTCCACCGTGGGCCGCCATCATGACGGTTGGCTGGATCCTGCTTGGCTCCTCCTGCTCCAAGTCCTGCCTGTCTCCTCCGTCTTATCCTCCCTGGCTCATTTCTCCATCTCCACCCTGGAGTCTGGTTGTCGTTCTCCTCCCGGGTGTCCGTCCTCCGCCGGAACCTCCTCCAGTATGTGTTTGCCTGCCTTCCTGCCAGCCCTTTTCCATCCCACTTCCACTCCTTTGTCCTCCTCCTAAGTCCTCCTCCGTCCCACCCCTTTTCCCTGCGGCGCGAGGTCGCGCCTTCCGGGAAGGGGGCGAAATGTCACAGTTATGGACTGTTTGTTGTGTTTTCTCCCTCTGTGCCCATATTTGGTCATGTTCCTGTTCTCATTTTCTCATTATTAGTTGATCCTCATCACCTGTTTGCCCCTCGTTATCTGCCCTATTTATAGTCCTCTTTCTGTTCAGTTGACTGTCGGTTATTGCTTAGTGTCACATGTGTTTGTTTAACCTGGAGTATTTACCTTTCGTGTATCGTGTGGATTCTAATTAAAAGCATTTATGTGGATTACCTTCATCTTTCTTGCCTTCCTTGGATCAACCGTGACACCTACAATATACAAAACGTAATTTAACCCAAAGTGCCCTATCCTCAATCTACCCAGTTGAATTGAATCCCTATGGGACGGAGAAGTACAAAAACATATTTTCCTAACTTCAGGTTGTATAGAAAAGTAGTGTCTATCCCTAATTTCCTTTTCCCACCATCTCTGCAATTCTTTTATTAAGCCCTCTTTAATTCTTTCTCTCATTTCCACTCTCCCCAATGATACATGGATATCTACTTGTGTTCTATTCTACTTCTATTCCTAAGCTCTCCTTCGCAATATGGTCTACCTGCTCATTCCCTCTCACCCCAGCATGCCCAGGAACCCAACAAAATGTGATATTGCAAGCAAACCCAATTCTAAAATATAGCTGCAAGCAACAATGACAGGCCCAAGCCATCAGCGCAACCGCCACCCCAAGTGCACAGAACCGACTCAATAGAAGTAGAATAGAATAGAAGTAGCGGAGTAAAACTGTGTCATCTGTTCCTGTGAAAGTTTGAACTTTTTCAGTTGACGAAGGAAGTGCAACCTCTGCTAGGCCTTTTTCACAATGGAGTTAATGTGATTGTCCCACTTCAGGTCCTGTGAGATGGTAGTGCCCAGGAACCTAAATGACTCCACTGCTGCCACAGTGCTGTTCATGATGGTGAGAGGGGGGAGTTCAGAGGGGTTTCTCCTAAAGTCCAGAATCATCTCCACAGTTTTGAGTGTGTTCAGCTCCAGGTTGTTGTGACTGCACCAGACAGCCAGCTGCTCAACCTCTTGTCAGTAAGCAGACTCGTCGCCGTCCTGGATGAGATCGATGACTGTGGTGTCATCTGCAAACTTCAGGAGCTTGTCAGAGGGGTCTTTAGAGATGTAGTATTTTGTGTAGAGGGAGCAGTGGTTCAGTATATTGCTGTCCCTGGTGGGGCATGTAATGTGCTGTCTGTATTTAGCAGTTTGCGGGTGAGATTGGCTTTATTAAAATCACAGAGAATGATAATGAAAGAGTCCAGGTAACGCTGCTCTGTGTCTGTGATCTGTTCAGCCAGCTGTTCTAGCGCCGCGCTCACACGCGGAGGAATGTATGCATTCACCAGAATAAACAAGGAAAACTCCTATGGAGAATAAAAAGGCTTACAGTTATTAAAGAAAGCTTCCCAATTTGGGCAGCACATCTGGGGGGGGGCAGTAATCCCAGAGAGAGGGAATAATAACAACATGTGCATCTATATCCTTGTGTACAGAGTGGGATTTATCTAATTCAGACCACCTCAGATCCGGCTGTTCTTCTGTCTTATTCAGCTCTTTTCCTTTGATTATTTGAACATTTTGACCTGTTTTAAGTGCCACGCCAGTTTGCTTTTGTGTTCTTAAAATAAAAAGTCAAAATTGAATTTCACATCCTAACACTTTACAATAAGATTTAAATAGTTAACATTAGTTCCTGCATTATGAACTAGCAAATTTTGCACAGCATGACTTTCACTGGACAAAAAAAAAAAAAAAGTTATGCAGGATTGAAACATAATGAAGTTCAATAATTTATAAATATACTGGTTACCCAGCATGTGTCAGGGACCAAATCAGAGTAAGTTTGATGCATAGTTGATAGTTGTTGCACATTTTACTGTAATATTGCTTGTTATGATATGTGTTACCAGGATTTGAACTTTTTTACTCACCAGCCAATTTGGCTACTAAATTTAAGTTCCCGACTATTCAGAACTTCCAGATTCATAAAGTGATTAGCTGATTCTTCACAAAAATCAACATGCTGAACTCCACATATTGAAGCCTCTTCTCCTTACATATGTCCTGTCCCAAATGGTACCCTAATCCCTCTAGTCCACACTTTCGTGATGTAATGCTGCTTTGACTGTTGGGTACAAGTCTGCTGCAGATCTTGCCTCAGTGCTCGGCAGAAGTGCACATGTACTGTAAAATCCAATAGTTTGCCTTACTTAGATATAATTAGTTATCTTTACTTAGTTGTTATACTTACTATGTTTTATTGAGTTACAGCTAATTTCAAGGCAAATAAAGCAATTTACTTGCTGCTTTGAGTGGTGCTTACTTAAAATATTTAAGTAGCCACAAAGGAACCAATGACATTAATAAACCAGTGAGAGACAGCAGTGCACTAATATGTTGCTAATGTGCAACACATGAACAGAAGAAGAAGAAGAAGAAGAAGAAGAAGAAGAAGAAGAAGAAGAAGAAGAAGAAGAAGAAGAAGAAGAAGAAGAAGAAGAAGAAGAAGAAATAGTTTTTGAGGCAGGGCAATTCTTAATAGACTTTTCACTCATTTCCTCCACTTCTGCAGTTCTCTTTCTCTAGTTGCATTCACTTGTTTCCCAAAGTCATCTTGAATGTTGAATTGTCAGTACAACTGAAACATTTGAGAGAACATCACATAAGCTGACTCCATAAATTGATGTTGATTTTCCTTAAAAAAAAAAAAAAAAAAACGTTT